>NC_044034.1:354358640-354728277 GCF_901765095.1 Microcaecilia unicolor
GGACACGTTCAAAATCGGGTTTCGATTATATCGATTTGGACGTCTCTGGGAGATGAACGTCCATCTCCGATTTATGTCAAAAGATGGACGTCCTCTCTTTCGAAAATGAGCCTGATAGGCATTTTGAGGTAGATCAGGGGTGTGGTTAAGAACATAAGTGTTGCCATACTGGAACAGTTCAAAGGTTTTGAGTTACGCACGTAATTACTGAATAATGGCACTCCACGTGGAAATTTAGGGCCCTGTATATATATGTAGCCGCATTAAGCCTGCCATGAGTGGGAAAGCGCGGGTACAAATGTAACAAAAAAGAAGCCATGTAAGCGCCTACGCACACCCAACACACACCAATTTGGAGTTACTGCCCAGTTACCACGTGGCCCTTGCGATAATTTCATTTTTAGCGCACGTCCGCTATGCGTCTGAAAATACTTTTTATTTTCTGATATGCGTCAGCTATGCGTGTCAATGGCATTTGATGCGTGTAGGTCATTACCGCCTGGTTACTGCGTGAGACGTTACCGCTAAGTCAATGACTGGTGGTAAGGTCTCAGACCCAAAATGGAACATGCCAATTTTTTTTTGCTGCATGTCCATTTTCGGCAAAAAGTTTAAAAAGTCCTTTTTTTTACAGGAGTGCTGAAAAATGGACCTGCGCACGCCCAAAACCCATGCCTACCCTACCGCAGGCCATTTTTCAGTGCACCTTAGTAAAAGGACTCCTTAGGCATGGGCGTTTGCACCACATTTTCATTGGTGCAAATGGTGACACCTACATTTCTGCGTAAAGCCTCTGCATAAGCGTTATTCTATAAATGTTTTTATTATTCTATAATAAATATTATATATTTATTATAGAATAATATAAAATATATAATATATTATTATATATTATATATTATTCTATAAATGTTATTCTATAGATGTCTAGATGTTTGTTCTGAATCAATAAAAGCCTATTTAAGTCTTTAAATATTTGAACATGTAAAATGTAATAAAATATTTCAGAGAACAAAATTTTGAAGTCACGGTTCAATTCTCCTTTGTCTCCACCACTATGTAGAGAACCCCAAGTCTTCGGCCTCTCTGCTCCCGGGTTCAGGGCCTGCTCCTGAGACTTCCACAATCTTTCAAAATTTGAGTGCACCCTGGTTCATAAAATTATCTACGGTGAAGCCCCGGGATACATGACAGACCTCACAACCAGAAACACAACAATCAACACGAACAAACCTAAATCTCCACTACCCAAGCTGCAAAGGACTCAAATACAACTATGGAATGCATTACCAAACGTCATGAAAACAACTTATGATCACCTAAACTTCCGGAAAACCATTAAAAACTAACCTATTCAAAAAGGCATACCCTACCGACCCAACTTAAATGCCTGTACCCTGCAACACAACGAAACCAAAGCTCGTAATGGACATATAACTCCTCCTCTCTACAATTCTCTTCCTCTCTATGATTCCCTAATGTGTCTGTACACACGAACCTTATTCTACCACAACATTACTGTATTTGTTCATACCGGAATTGGCGAACGACTTTACGGTACTATGTAAGCCACATTGAGCCTGCAAATAGGTGGGAAAATGTGGGATACAAATGTAACAAATAAAATAAATAAATAAATAATTATTATTAGCATTTGTATAGCACTACCAGACGCACGCAGCGCTGAACACCTGACACAGAGAGACAGTCCCTGCTCAATAGAGCTTACAATCTAAAATATAGACAAGACAAGACAAAAAAGGGCGAGGGAAGTACTGGGTGAGAAGGAACAAGGGGGGGGAGGGCAAATGAATCTCACCAAACTTTATGCACAGCTTACGGAATACAGCTTAAACGGGTTTTATCGGCAACGATTTTTTTAAGCCCCATGTATTGAATCTAGCCCTGTATTTGCTATCAAACATATAAATGGCAAGTGACCGACTCACCTGCAAATGCGCAGTAGAGTCGGAACGCTGAGAGTGTAGAAGTCCAAGCCCCGCCTCCACCAGCAGTACAGCCCAATAGGGAGGGGCTTGGACATGGGTGTGGAAATCGGAGGAGGAGGGAGCAGGGAGGGAAGGGGGCGGAAATGAGGGAAACAGACGCAGTGATGGAGAACTGACGACATGACGACGGCGGAAAGGGGGGGGGGCGATGCTGGGGGGGGGTCAAAGGTGGTGGCGGGGACGGCGAAATGGCGGTGGTGGGGATGGCAGGACACAGGTCACAATCGCGTTGGATGGGAGCTCGAGGATGGAGGGTAGGGGAGAGAACAGGGTTGGTGGACGGGGGAGGCCATAGGAAAACAAAAACTAGCCCGTTGTTACGGGCTTAACGGCTAGTAGATGCAGAAGATATTAGTTGAAACAATTCACCATATCTGCAAAAAGCTGTGCTATACTAAGGAAAAATAGCTGATGTGATTTACTGCGGATACAGTGTTCCTGCTTAGCAGAGACTGCCTTGAGTTGAACAGGTGCTCCGATAATCCATTTCTTTTGATGTGATTAATGTCCACTTTCTCTAGATATATTTAGAACTGTGGACTGACCTTTGGAATCGGTATTTTCATGAAGGTGAAATAAGTACAGCCCTTCTCCCTACCGCCCTGGGTCTGTCGCCTTTGACCGGTAGCTCATTTTGTGGGGATGCCGGGGTACGGGGGAGTGTCAGCTCTCTCCTCACTAAAGCAGGCAGCTGCTTGGATACAGGGTTGGCTGAGAGGCTGCTGGCCGCGGGGATCAATCTTTCCACTGGTTTCACTCTCTCAAAACTGCACAGGCCAGTCTAAGATGTTTGTTCTGAATCAATAAAAGCCGATTTAAAAGTCTTTAAATATTTGAACATGTAAAATGTAATAAAATATTTCAGAGAACAAATTTTGAAGTCACGATTCAATTCTCCTGTGTCTCCACCACTATGTAGAGAAACGCCACGTCTTCGGCCTCTCTGCTCCCAGGTTCAGGGCCTGCTCCTGAGACTTCCACAAATAAAGGAAACCTCTGTCTCTTCCTAGACGCCAAGGGGGTGTTTACTAAAGCTTAGCTCAAGTTATCTGCAACAGGGCCCATAAGAATAAAACGGGTCCTGATGCAGATAACTCGAGCTAAGCTTTAGTAAATGGAGGGGGGGAAGGGGGGGAGTTGTCAACAACAGCAGTATGGTGAAAATGCTATTTTGAACTTGAAAATAAAATCATAAGCAGATAGATGTCGGCCCGTTTGAATGCTGTAAATCCGAACAGGGCCGCGGAGAGGGGGGGCAGGGGGCAAAATTCCAGGGCCCGGGACTCCAAGGAGGGCCCGGCGCCGGGGTAGCTTGCCCTCTCCTGCTCCCAGGTTGCCGGCGCCGCAGTCCCCAGTCTCCACCTGCCTACCCTCAGCTCCCTCCTGTCTGCCACCCGGTCCCCCTGCATTAAAAAAAAAAAAAAAAAAACCTCGAAATCGGCAGTGCAGCGCCTTCTGTGTGAAAGCAGCAGATCGCCTCGGGCAGGCCTTCCCTCACTGTGTCCCGCCCTCCTCTGATGTAACTTCCTATTTCCACGAGGGCGGGACACAGTGAGGGAAGGCCCACCCGAGGCGATCTGCGCTTTGACACAGAAGGCGCTGCACTGCCGATCTCAGATTCTTTTTTTTCTAAATGAAAGGGGTCGGATGGCAGACAGAAAGGAGTTGAGGGAAGGTAGGTGGAGACTGGGGACTGCAGCGCCAGCAGCCTGGGAGCAGGAGAGGGAGATGACAGCAGTTGGGGGCGATCCTTGGGGGGGGGGGGGGGGGGGGGGGGGGATGGGGCGGCCTTGCCCCAGGCCCGGCTCAGCGGCCCTGAATCCGAAGGCTAAACTGCAACACTCCCAAGATTTTCCTTAGTCTATTGACAATTTTTAAGTTGTTGATTCACACACTCATACATGTGCTGGAATGCTGTTCTGTGCATAAATAATGATATCACAAAGTTTTATGCAGATGTGTGGCACATGCAACTCTGGGTGTCGAGATGTGCGCAAGCCATAGCTTCCTCTAGGGCAGACCTGTGTACGGTCAGTCCAGTGCACTCTCCCATAAGTACATAACTATTGCCATATTGGGAAAGACCAAAGGTCCATCGAGCCCAGATCCTGTTTCCAACAGTGGCCAATCCAGGTCACAAATACCTGGCAAGATCCCAAAAATGTACAAAACATTTTATACTGCTTATCCCAGAAATAGAGGATTTTCCCCTAGTCCATTAATAACGGTCTATGGCCTTTTCCTTTAGGAAGCCGACCAAACCTTTTTTAAACTCCACTAAGCTAACTGCCTTTACCACATTCTCTGGCAACGAATTCCAGAGCTTAATTACACGTTGAGTGAAGAAACATTTTCTCCAATTCATTTTAAATTTACTACATTGTAGCTTCATCGCATGCCCCCTAGTCCTAGTATTTTGGAAAGCGCGAACAGACGCTTCACATCTACCCGTTCAACTCCACTCATTATTTTATAGACCTCTGTCATATCTCCCCTCAGCCGCTTTTTCTCCAAGCTGAAGAGCCCTAACTGCTTTAGCCTTTCCTCATAGGGAAGTCGTCCCCCACTAACTACCATATTGGTGCACATTTTTGTGTAGGGCTCATTTGCATATTATTTGGTAATTGCGTTAAGGAGGAAAACTTTGACCTTACTCTTGTGTTAGGAAGCCTTGCATTAAGTGTTAGTGTAGACTCTAATGCAAAGTTTCTGTGTCAGTCTGTCAAGTGCAGAATCCCTCTGACTTGGGAACCTTCGCCCTCCTGCACTCAGCTCCTGGGAATTTCTTCACATTCCTCCTACTTCTCTCCTTAAGGATTAGAAAACACCTTTTCTTCTGAAAGAGAAGCAGGACATGGGTGTGATCTTAAGGTGGGCAAACAGGTAGAAATGGCGACAGTGAAAACTAGAAGAATGGCAGGGTGGATAGGGAGAGGAATGGTCAGTCGGAAAAAAAGAGGTGATGCCCCTATATAAGACTCTGGTGAGACCTCCTTTAGAATATTGTCTACAATTCTGGGGACCACACCTTCAAAAAGATGTAAACAGGATGGTCCAGAGGGCAGCTATTAAAATGGTCAGTGGTCTTCATCAAAAATCATAAATAGATGCTTGACTTTGTTTTCTAATTTTTTAAGAACTTCTATTCGTTCAACCAGTGTTAAAGTCTTACAGTTGCGCGACGATGACGAGGACTCCACTGTACACTCTAACAACATTCTTTCGCTTACTCTGCCTGTGGCAGTTAACCAACGAGATTTACCGCCCCTTTGTCACTGCAACACAACGAAACCAAAGCTCGTAATGGACATATAATAACTCTTCCTCTCTACGATTCCCTAATGTGTCTGCACACACGAACCTTATTCTACCACAACATTACTGTATTTGTTCACACCGGAATTGGCGAACGCCTTTACGGTACTATGTAAGCCACATTGAGCCTGCAAATAGGTGGGAAAATGTGGGGTACAAATGTAACAAATAAATAAATAATATTCTGTGCACACGCTTTGCGGAGTCTTTCCTGCAGAGGATCGGTCTTAAACTATGCATACAAGTGAATCTTGCACTTATCAGTGGTGCGCTAAACCGAAGTTTGTCCCCATAGAAACTGATGTCGCCAAAAACGGGACCGAAGTACGGCATGCAGTTAAAGAGAGCATGCGCTTATCCGACATGCACTTAAATGGAGTGCACTGTAATCATTTTCATGCCTCAACTTTTGCCACTATGTTACAACTTGCACTCATTATCTTTTCATACGGTCTGTGCCAGAGCCGGTGATGGGAGGCGGGGCTGGTGGTTGGGAGGCGGGGATAGTGCTGGGCAGACTTATACGGTCTGTGCCAGAGCTGGTGGTTGGGAGGTGAGGATAGTGCTGGGCAGACTTATACGGTCTGTGCCCTGAAGAACACAGGTACAAATCAAAGTAGGGTATACACAAAATTAGCACATATGAGTTATCTTGTTGGGCAGACTGGATGGACCGTGCAGGTCTTTTTCTGTCGTCATCTACTATGTTACTATGTTTTCATTTATTACCTCCATAACCCTTATTTTTCAATTTTTTTGTATTCCAATTTTTTACAATTTTTTAAATATATTGTATGATTTACATTTTTAGGTTTCATTTTATTGTATTTGTTTATGCTTTTAATTCATTTATATATTTACATAATTTTTGTGTAGACCCCTGATGCAGCCAGAACTGGCGACACGTGGCCATGTCGGATGTTCTGTCTTCAATAAAACAGCCGTGAATCTGTGGTGCTCTCTTGCCCTTTGGACATTTATCAGCAGCCTCCTTCACTTCTATTAGTAACAATCTGTCCACATAGGAATCATGTATTTATTTCTTTACATGCTCGTTTTTAGGGTTAGAGATAAGAGATGGCTTTCCCAATTTGTGACCATGGAAAATGTATGTAGTCTATCGTACTTTACAACTTGTCTTGACAAAATTTGATTTCTCACTTCACCAAACTGCCTGAAGTGAGTTACAATAAAATAATCAATACACACTTCAGATAACAGCCCAATCTACCAACACACACACACACACACACACACACACACACACACACACACAAAAAGTGTGAGGCCTTTATTGCTAAAACTACACTGGCCACTTATCAGAGAAAGATGCTTGTTCAAAATGCTACAAAATAAAAGACCAGGGAGAGATGAGAACTACAAAGCCCTGGGCAATCGTTGTGTTCATCAGAAAAGAATCTTTTGATATTACCTACGATAAAAGAGGTAGGGCTAGAAAAATGGTGAAAGAAGCTTCACAGAGTGGCCGGAGAACTCTGGTGGAATCAGCTTCCTAGGGAACTTAGACAGACGACTTCCTTGGAATTGTTTAGGAATGGGGATCTCCATAGGTACAGCATTATTCTACACCTCCGGGGGAGGGGAGGCAAACACACTTCTATTTGGCTGCGATCATGATTGATACGCGCTGGTTTAAAGTATCATCTGTTCCCATTATCATTTTATGGCAGTAAGGATTGGAGCCATTGGAGAATTTATTTTTGATTTTCTATGTGTTTTGTATTGTATGTTTTTATGATTTTTGATACTTTACGAACCATAACAAGTCGACAATCCAAGGAGAAAGTCTTTAGATTTATATCAATAAATAAATAAACAAATACACATGTTGTACAGCATGTAAACCTCCACAGACCAGCTAGTATGGACATGGAAGAGGACTCGTAAACAAAAGAATAGCAAAGGAAGCATGAAAACTCCTACCAGAGGCTGGGAGGACTCAAAGGAGGGATTCAGGAGGTGAACAGATGGAGATGCTGTGTGCAGTGTGTGTGAAACAAAGTATGGTCCATCGATTCATGCCCTACATGCTCTGGGCAGGAGAGGATATGTGTGAGTTTACGTGTACTGAGAAAAGAGCTCCTGGTGTCTCTCATTGCTGTGAGATGCTGAGAGCAGAGCCCATGTATTGGTCTGGACCAAAGCATTAAGCAGTGGTGACATTCTTCCATGGCACAGCTAGTCAGGTCAAAAGGCACAACCAGTGACTGGTTGACAAACATTGCTGTAAGGAACTTCGGGGTGAAATAGACGGGTAAGTTATACTGATTCAATGGCATCCCTCTGGTCTCAGAATATGAATTCATAGCTGGGAATATAACTCTGCATTGCTATTTTGTTAGAGCTGTTTTGTAGAATTTGAAAGATTGTATTGGTCTGCACTCTGGAGCCCCTCAGGCATAGGCGTAGACTGGGGGGGGGGGGGGGGGGCAATGCCCCCCCAAAACGACGAGGACGTGGACTGGCGCTAGAATGAAAAAAAAAAAAAAAACAAGCAGGCACGCGCTCGTCTCCGTCCGCTTCGCTGCTTCCCTGCCCTCTCTGTCTGCGTCCCGCCCGAAAGGAAATGACATCAGAGGAAGGCGGGACGCAGACAGAGAGGGCAGGGAAGCAGCGAAGCGGACGGAGACGAGCGTGTCTATCTACCCCCTCTCTTCCTACCCTCCGGCGCAGGCAGCACCAATCTTCTCTAAGCCTTTCTTGTTCCTGGCAGAGGTAGCGACGTACACGCTGCCTTCAGCTCTGCCCCGAAGCCTTCTCTTCAAGTTCCTGTTCCCGCATAGGTGGGAACAGGAACTTGAAGAGAAGGCTTCCGGGGCAGACCGAAGGCAGCGTGTACGTCGCTACCGCTGCCAGGAACACAGAAAGGTTGAAGAAGACTGCTGCCTGCACCGGAGGGAGGGAGGAAGAGAGGGGGTAAACGGAGTCACGATCCTGGACCCCGCGGGTTGGGGGGGGCAGCAGAGGGAAGATGAATGGGACTGGGAAGGTGGAGAGCAGAGGGAAGGAGCAGGAGATGGATGGGACTGGGAGGGTGGGAAGCAGAGGGAAGAAGCAGGAGATGGATGGGACTGGGAGGGGGGAAGCAGAGGGAAGGAGCAGGAGATGGATGGGACTGGGAGGGGTGGGAAGCAGAGGGAAGGAGCAAGAGATGGATGGGACTGGGAGGGGTGGGTGGGGAGCAGAGGGAAGGACCAGGAATTGGATTGGACTGGGAAAGGAGGTGAGCAGAGGGAAGGAACAGAAGATGGATGGGACTGCGAGGGGTGGGGAGCAGAGGGATGGACCAGGAGATGGATGGGATTTGGAGAGGTCAGGCACAGCAGAGGGAAGGAGCAAGAGATGGATGGGACGGAGGGATGGTGAGCAGAGGGAAGGAACAGAAGATGGATGGGACTGGGAGGGGTGGGGAGCAGAGGGAAGGAGCAAGAGATGGATGGGACTGGGAGGGGTGGGTGGGGAGCAGAGGGAAGGACCAGGAATTGGATTGGACTGGGAAAGGAGGTGAGCAGAGGGAAGGAACAGAAGATGGATGGGACTGCGAGGGGTGGGGAGCAGAGGGATGGACCAGGAGATGGATGGGATTTGGAGAGGTCAGGCACAGCAGAGGGAAGGAGCAAGAGATGGATGGGACGGAGGGATGGTGAGCAGAGGGAAGGAACAGAAGATGGATGGGACTGGAAGGGTGGAGAGCAGAGGGAAGGAGTAAGAGATGGATGGGACTGGGAGGGTGGGAAGCAGAGTGAAGGAGCAGGAGATGGATGGGACTGGGAGGGTGGGAAGCAGTGGGAAGGAGCAGGAGATGGATGGGACTGGGAGGGGTGGGAAGCAGAGGGAAGGAGCAAGAGATGGATGGGACTGGGAGGGGTGGGTGGGGAGCAGAGTGAAGGAGCAGGAGATGGATGGGACTGGGAGGGGGGGAAGCAATGGGAAGGAGCAGGAGATGGATGGGACTGGGAGGGGTGGGAAGCAGAGGGAAGGAGCAAGAGATGGATGGGACTGGGAAAGGAGGTGAGCAGAGGGAAGGAACAGAAGATGGATGGGACTGCGAGGGTGGGGAGCAGAGGGATGGACCAGGAGATGGATGGGATTTGGAGAGGTCAGGCACAGCAGAGGGAAGGAGCAAGAGATGGATGGGACGGAGGGATGGTGAGCAGAGGGAAGGAACAGAAGATGGATGGAACTTGGAGAGGTGGGGCAGAGGGAAGAAGCAGAAGATGGATGGGACTGGGAGTGGTGGGTGGGGAGCAGAGGGAAGGACCAGGAATTGGATTGGACTGGGAAAGGAGGGGAGCAGAGGGAAGGAGCAAGAGATGGATGGGACTGCGAGGGGTGGGGAGCAGAGGGATGGACCAGGAGATGGATGGGATTTGGAGAGGTCAGGCACAGCAGAGGGAAGGAGCAAGAGATGGATGGGACGGAGGGATGGTGAGCAGAGGGAAGGAACAGAAGATGGATGGGACTGGGAGGGGTGGGGAGCAGAGGGAAGGAGCAAGAGATGGATGGGACTGGGAGGGGTGGGTGGGGAGCAGAGGGAAGGACCAGGAATTGGATTGGACTGGGAAAGGAGGTGAGCAGAGGGAAGGAGCAGGAGATGGATGGGACTGGGAGGGGTGGGGAGCAGCGGGAAGGAGCAAGAGATGGTTGGGACTGGGAGGGGTGGGGAGCAGAGGGAAGGAGCAAGAGATGGATGGGACTGCGAGGGGTGGGGAGCAGAGGGATGGACCAGGAGATGGATGGGATTGGGAGAGGTCAGGCACAGCAGAGGGAAGGAGCAGAAGATGGATGGGACGGAGGGATGGTGAGCAGAGGGAAGGAACAGAAGATGGATGGGACTGGGAGGGGTGGGGAGCAGAGGGAAGGAGCAAGAGATGGATGGGACTGGGAGGGTGGGGAGCAGAGGGAAGCCTACTGGAAAGAAGACACTGCATAAAACAGAAGACACTGGGATCAAAGCGAATAGAAAAACTACATGATCAGACAACAAAGGTAAATAAAAGTTTATTTTATTCATAATTTATTAATTGAAATGTGTCAGCTTTTTGAAATGTGCATCTGTGATATTTTGCCTGTAAATTTCATTTCCTTCCTCCATATTAGCATATTCATTTGCATATGTATATATGCAAATGATATGCTAAAATGATCCGCCCATTTTTTGCCCCCCTAAATGAAACAGTCAAACTACGCCTATGCCCTCAGGGTTCCATACTTGCACCTGCTCTATTTAACATTTTCTTGGCTCCCCCTCCTCACTGTCATTCAGAACCACGCTTGCACGCCTTTTTGCTATGCTGATGACAATCAGATTATTTTTAGGTTCACCGATTCATCTTCAGTCACCACTCTTAACAACTGTCTTTCCAAGGTCTCCACCTGGCTGAAGTCCAACCTCCTGTTTCTCAACATCACCAAACGTGAAGCGATCCTTTTTCCTTCCTCACATCATACTTCCTTTCCCGCCCCTAACCTTGATGGAAAATCTCTATTGTACAAAGACTCTCTTAAGATCGTAGGCGTCACATTTGATTTCTCCTTGACCTTTAAATCTTACATAGACTCTGTTCTTCCCTCATCCTTCTGTGCCCTTCATGAAGTCCATTCAGTTCATTCCCTCCTCCCAGCCTCTTTACTACACCCTCTCCTCCATGCCATTGTTATATCACGTTTGGATTATTGAAACTCCCTCTTTGCCGGCCTTCCTCTCCAGTTAGTTCAATCGACCGCAGTTAAACTTCTCCACTATGCCCAGTGTTTTGATCATGTCACCCCCTTCCGAAATCCTAACACTGGCTCCCGATCTCTGCCCATGTTAAATTCAAATACTCTTACTGGTGTACAAATCTACATTTCCTTACGCCCCTCTCTATCTCAACAAACTACTCATCCCCTACTCTTCTCTTCGTTGCCTTAGATCTGCCGACAACAATCTTTTTGCGTTACCTCCATCATCTCTCATCCACCTCAGCACCCATGACACTGCCTTCTGTTAACTGGGTCCAAAGCTCTGGAATGGCTTCCCTCTCCATATCCGTGACCAACCCACCATCTCCACCTTTAATCAGGCCCTGAAAGCTCATTTCTTTACTGCCTCATACTCGCCCACACCATAGTCTTCCTATGTACCTGCCACCTTGTTTTCTGATCTCCCATTTCCTTTTCCATTTTATTCTGTACTGCTGTCAATCTGTCTTTCTTTTTTATGCATTGTGTAAACCGATTTGAAGCCTGTGCCAGTCCTTCTGCGGTACATCAAGTCTCTGGAAATAAATAAATAAGGGTGTAAAATGAAAATGAAGCCTTTTCGTCCATCTCCGATTGGTAGTCTGCTAATAATTTCTGTTTTAAGAGTATGATTCATCCAGAATTTTTTTCTCTTCTGTGTGGGAGGAACCCTTGATGACTCAAGCCTCCTCCGTGCCAGTGGGGTAAGCATGAAAGCAACTCACCTGGACTCCTTGATCCTGCTTCTTTCAAATAACATTGTTAATCAAATTTTATCACATACTGATGCTTAGGTAATGCGCCCTATTTTCTGTGAAAAATGTATTGCATAGATGTCTGAGTGAATTAAAGAAATAATATACTTTATGTGCAGAGAAACACGATTCACTTTTCATCTTTCCATCTATTAAGGGAGTAAAGAGATTTAAAATGTTTGATAGACTTCTTGCAGTTCAAGCATCGAGGTCCTGGAGTGATTTTAATATTTGTTTTGCTGCTCAGTTATCTTTTTTTGTTATTCAAGAAAAATGTAAAAGCATATCTTTTTAAGAAGTTTGTTAAAATTAGTTCTTGAACAAAATTATCTGAGGCCGATATTCAGAGCAATTTAAGTGGGCTGGAGAGGCTCTGGCCCGTTTAAGTCACCTGTCCCCGCCTAACCGCTGATATTCAATAGCACTAAACCGAGCAGTGCCACTGAATATCGCATCTGACCAGCCAAAACAAAAAGTGCTGGGGAGAAGCCGGGGCTTTTGTAGGTGCCGGTGACATTCAGCCAGGGCCCACATGAGCTTCAGCATCCCTTCCTGTCTCCCTCCCAACCCGCGTCCACAAGCCACTCCCCCCCCCCTGCAAATGGCGCCACTCCCCCCAACCCTCCAGGAGTCCATGCAGGGCTACCCCGGACCTACATTAATCCCTGGTGGTCCAGTGGTGTACATTGGGGGCAGAAGCAGAGCCCCCTCGCTCCTGGCCCTTGTGGCACCTTTGCAAAATGGATGCCGAAACCTCTCAGCTTGCGGTACTTCATATAATACCGCGAGCTGCCGTGAGAGATCAGAGCAGCCATTGTGCAAAGGTGCAGCGAGGGGTAGGAGAGAGGGGCTCTGCTCCTGCCTCCAGTGACCACCACTGGATGGCCAGGGATTACGATAGGCTTGGGGGGCCCTGCATGGACTCCGGGGGGGGGGGGGGGGGTTGGGGGAGTGGGATCAGGGGGATTTAAATTAAAAAAAAAAACTTATGCAGCTCCAGCCCAATATTCAGTTGGGGCTGCACACCTCTTATGTGGGTTTGGCTGAATATCGGATGAGCCCACATAAACAGCCGCAGCCTGCCTGCCCCAAATTGGTCCCCGGTAATCAATGCCGGTGTCCGGACATGGCCCAGCACTGAATATCAGGGGGTAATTTAGCCGACGATGATTAGCATTTAAAAAAACACTGACCGCCACTGGCTGAATATTGAGGGGGGGGGGGGGGTCTGTTTTTTGCTTCCCAAGAGATTGTCTTGTTTTTCAATTATTGTAAACCACTAAGAATCTGAATGTATCAGCGGCATAGAAGTATATTGCAATGTAAGGTAATAGTCAACCAAACAGCGGCAGTGATCCAAGGAAGTACAAACACTGCAAGAGTTTATCCAAATGTCAACTTTAATTTGGTGGTTACTGACTTTTGGAACTGCACCAGAGCTTTTTCTGTCCAGGTATGTTTGCCTGAGCCTCTTGCAAAATATGGTGGACATTTTCCACATCCCCCTAGAGATGTCTGAATTCCCTTCTCCATGCTCATTCTAAAAGAGAGCTCTGTGTACGTTACAATGTAACGTCAAATAGGACTTCCCGGGATATTATAGCGCATCAAATCTAATTAGTTAAAATTGAAATTGAATTGTAAGAAAAGAAAAATGCTAATTTACTCTGTCTCTTTAATCCATCAAAAAGGCTTTAAAAAAATTAAGTAACTTGCATAAGAAAAGGAAGTTGGAAGTACAAGTTACCTTGTGTAAGTAAGATGCTGGCAGGAAGCGGTCTTAAGATCAATGCCTGCTCACCACAGGGGTGCTGCACTGGTAGCCATTTCTTAGATTAAAGCTAGGATAAATTCAGCATCGCACAGTGCGAGTTATTAAAAAATATTAATCACGTACTGCAGATTCCACCATGAGCTACCAGATGGTGGATACGAAGCACATTCTTCACATATTGTACCCCGGAGAAACTTCAAAACTATTTTAAGCAGATGATTTCTAAACCAGCCTGCTTGAGTGCAAAGTCCGAAGGATACTCTGGTCAGACAAACTGAGAACGTATTTTAAAAAGGCAAGCCCATGCCTCTTTTTGCCTTGAGAATGGCCCACAGACTTTGGCACCTGCCGCCTGTGGGTTAAATTTAGCTGGGAAATTGCAGGCATGGATTGTAAAAAAGCAACATATGTGCGTGATATGTTGGTCTCACCTAAAACCATACTCCCAGAGCCCGCATACACTTTTAACCGGGTTAAGGGCGAGCAACCTTCAGACGGACCTTCGTATTTGCCCAGTAAACAGCTTTTGAAAATTTTCCTCTTCGAGTACAGTTCATTCAAGAAAAAAAAAAATGAAGGCCCTCCAGTAAAATTTCTTAACTGGAAAAATAAGAGTTTGTTTACATCTTTTGTGAGATACAAGATTTTCTCGATCTACACCTCCTGCCGTGCCCTCACAGATATCGACAGCATGTGTTAGGGGCGCACCCTACTGGCTGATCTAGGAAGGGCAATAGATTATTTATACCAGTACAAGTGGTTGAAGAAGGGGAGGAACTAGCTACAGAGTAATGGCCACAATGTGGACAGAAAGAACGAGCAAGCCAGCTTGCTGAAGAAAGATCTTAAAGCAGTGGCATAGCCATGGGCGGGCCGGGGCCCACTCTATTTGGTCTTAGGCCCACTGAAAATTGTGCACTCTTGCTGTGGCTGGTGGGGATCCCTAAATGTCGTCAACTGAACATTTCCTCCTTCTCGGGCAGCCAGCACTCTTCCAAGCAGCAGCCAGCAAACAGCACTTGCCTCGAACATACGCCGATACCACCCGCTCTACACATGCTCAGTTTTCACACATGCGCAAGCATTGAGCGTGCACGGAGTCAGATCAAGGCAAGTGTTGCTGGCTGCCATTTGGAACAGTACCAGCTGCCCAGGGCTTGGGTTTGCCGGGGTGGGGTGGTGGTAAGCGGCAAAGAGTAGACAGCAGAGCGGAGAGAGACAAATTCCGTGCTCACCCACCTGGGGCTCAGGCCCACCCAAATTTGGCTGTCTGGCTATGACCTTGTAATGAGGCTCTCATGTCCAGCAAAACTGCCTCTCCTCTGGGCAGCAGAAGCCAAGCACAAGCACTCATGTGCTGCTGCTCCTCCTTCCCCACCCACTCCCTGATTGGTTCTCTGAATCACAATATGCTAATCAGCTTATGGAGGCCGGTGAGGCAGTAGCTACCTTCCCATACCTGGTGCAGCTGTGACAAGACACAATCAAGGAAGAGAGAGCAAGAAGTGAGAGCAAAGGGGATGAGAGGTACAGCACCCACGGGGGTTACCAACAGCAGCTGTTCAATGCAGCTTCAAATCAAGCTTTCAATAATGATCTGGAAATAATTCTCATGCTTCTGTTTTCATTTTGCCTCTTTCTGATGGATTCTAAGTCTTTTTAAATATGTCATGCTGTTACCAAATGTGGCCTACCATATATCAGGCACAGATGTATTCTCCCTCTCTGCTTCCACCCACACTGCATATCTGATATTGATGCTTGATAAGAATAGAGTGGCCTGGGCTGCAGAATATATTTTTAGATTATTCTTTGAAACCTACCTTGGTAGAAAAGTGACACACTCAAGTTGCCTTTAAGAAATGTCGGAAAGAATGTTTAGCAAGCCAATAGCCTCCTACACATGATTCCATCAACTTCAAGCTATTTGGAATCTTTAGAAGTTCATCAAGATTTCATTATTTCATGAGAAAACAAAAACGTCCAAGTTTGCTAGAATCTTTAATTGATACCTTAAAGCAGGAACCTTCTAAACCTGATCCTCAAGGGTCAAACTGATCTGGTTTTCTATTCTATTGGAGTTTTCTATAACACTGAAATACTCTAAGGCAGCCAACGAGAGAAGGAAAAATTCTAGACCTAGTCCTTAGTGGAGTGCATGATCTGGTGCGGGAGGTAATGGTGCTGGGGCCGCTTGATAACAGTGATCATAATATGATCGGATTTGATATTAGCTTTGAAGTAAGTATACATAGGAAATCAAATACGTTAGCGTTTAACTTTAAAAAAGGAGACTATGATAAAATGAGAAGAACGGTGAAAAAGAAAAATGTAGAGGAGCGACTGAGAGGGTCAAAAATTTACATCAGGGGTGGATGCTGTTCAAAAACACCATCCTGGAAGCCCAAGGACAAATATATTCCGTGTATTAAAAAAGGAGGACAGAAGACCAAACGACAGCCGGTCTGGTGCGCTGATAAGGAAAGCTAAGAGGGACTTCGAAAAAAAGATTGCGTTGGAGGCAAAAACACATAGCAAAATTTTTTTTAGGTATATTAAAAGCAGGAAGCCAGCAAAAGAATCGGTTGGACCGTTAGATGACCGAGGAGTAAAAGGGGCGATCAGGGAAGACAAAGCCGTAGCGGAGAGATTAAATGAATTCTTTGCTTCGGTCTTCACCGAGGAAGATTTGGGTGGGATAAAGGTGCCAGAAATGGTATTCGAAGCTGATGAGTCGGAGAAACTTAATGAATTCTCTGTAAACCTAGAGGATGTAATGAGGCAGTTCTACAATCTGAAGAGTAGCAAATCTCCTGAACCGGATGGTGGTATTCATCCCAGAGTACTGATAGAACTGAAAAATGAGTTTGCGGAGCTTTTGATAGTAATATGTAATTTATCCTTAAAATCGAGCGTGGTACCGGAAGATTGGCGAGTGGCCAATGTAACGCCGATTTTTAAAAAAGGTTCCAGAGGAGATCCAGGAAATTATAGACCGGTGAGTCTTACATTGGTGCCGGACAAAATGGTAGAAACTATTATTAAGAACAAAATTACAGAGCATATTCAAAAGCATGAATTAATGAGTGGAGGAGTGGCCTAGTGGTTAGGGTAGTGGACTTTGGTCCTGAGGAACTGAGTTCGATTCCCACTTCAGGCACAGGCAGCTCCTT
This sequence comes from Microcaecilia unicolor, assembly GCF_901765095.1. Taxonomy (NCBI): domain Eukaryota; kingdom Metazoa; phylum Chordata; class Amphibia; order Gymnophiona; family Siphonopidae; genus Microcaecilia; species Microcaecilia unicolor. The sequence goes on from NC_044034.1 coordinate 354,375,412, forward strand.
ATGACTCTGGGCAAGTCACTTAATCCTCCAATGCCCCATGTAAGCCGCATTGAGCCTGCCATGAGTGGGAAAGCGCAAGGTACAAATGTAACAAAAAAAAAAAAGTCAACATGGATTTAGTGAAGGGAAATCTTGCCTCACCAATCTACTACATTTCTTTGAAGGGGTGAACAAACATGTGGATAAAGGTGTGCTGGTTGATATTGTGTATCTGGATTTTCAGAAGGCGTTTGACAAAGTACCTCATAAAAGACTCCAGAGGAAATTGGAAAGTCATGGGATAGGAGGTAGTGTTCTGTTGTGGATTAAAAACTGGTTAAAAGACAGAAAACATTATAATTTTCCCTTTTTTTTTCTTTGATGTATTTTCTAGAAATTTATCAAGATACTAAATCGTCTTTATCTGTACTCAAGATATTATGCTTGAATGTATTTTGAAATATATAAATAAATAAATAAATAAATAAATAAATAAATAAAAAAAAGACAGAAAACAGAGAGTAGGGTTAAATGGTCAGTATTCTTAATGGAGAAGGGTAGTTAGTGGGGTTCTCCAGGGCTCTGTGCTGGGACCGCTGCTTTTTAACATATTTATAAATGACCTAGAGATGGGAGTAACTAGTGAGGTAATTAAATTTGCTGATGACACAAAGTTATTCAAAGTCGTTAAATCGTGGGAGGATTGTGAAAAATTACAAGAGGACCTTACGAGACTGGGAGACTGGGCGTCTAAATGTGTTAGGTATTATTAGGAAAGGAATGGAAAACAAAAATGAGGATGTTATAATGCCTTTGTATCGCTCCATGGTGCGACCACACCTCAAATACTGTGTTCAATTCTGGTCGCCCCATCTCAAAAAAGATATAGTGGAATTAGAAACGGTGCAGGGAAGGGCAACGAAAATGATAAATGGGATGGGACGACTTCCCTATGAGGAAGGGCTAAAGCGGCTAGGGCTCTAGGGCTCTTCAGTTGGAGAAAAGGTGGCTGAGGGGAGATATGAGGTCTATAAAATAATGAGTGGAGTTGAATGGGTAGATGTGAAGCATGCGATGAAGCTACAATGTAGTAAATTTAAAACGAATCGGAGAAAATGTTTCTTCACTCAACATGTAATTAAACTCTGGAATCCATTGCCAGAGAATGTGGTAAAGGCGGTTAGCTTAGCGGAGTTTAAAAAAAGGTTTGGACGGCTTCCTAAAGGAAAAGTCCATAGACCATTATTAAATGGGGAAAATCCACTATTTCTGGGATATGCAGTATAAAAAGTTTTTTGTTCTTTTTTGGGATCTTGCCAGGTATTTGTGACCTGGATTGGCCACTGTTGGACACAGGATGCTGGGCTTGATGGACCTTTGGTCTTTCCCAGTATGGCAATACTTATACTTATGTACTTATGTGATCTGGGCTGCCTGACATCCCCATACCACCGCACTGCTGCCCCCCCCCCCTACCACTGCAGCCGACGCCCCCGCTGCCCCGGTCCTACCTGAAGGGCCCTGGTGGTCTCTGCGGGGAGGGGGGAGCATGTTCTTTCCTGCCCACTGTGCTGCCATTAATTCCCCGCCTGCTGGCGCTGCCGTGTTTTCAAAATGGCAGCCGAGACTTCTCGCGGGTCTCGACAGTCTTGCGACACTGCCACAGGGAGTCTTGGCCACCATTTTTAAAATACGTGCCGTGCGGGAGGAATAGCGGCAGCACAATGGGTAGGAAAGAACATGTTTCCCCTCCACCCTCCCCAAGGCCACTATATCACCAGTGGCACTTTTTAAGGTAGGGGAGGGATGTAGTGTGCGTCGGGCATCCTGGCAGAGCCTCTGATCCCTCATGCACTGCCCGGTTGCCCGAATGGTCAGTCCGCCCCTGCCCTAAGGATTCATTGCTGTTTACATATAGAAAGAGAACACCAATAATAATGGAGAGAATACAAACATCTCAGCGATTCAATCACTATAAAAGAAAATATCTCTATATATAAAAGGCACCACCAACATTCTAAATGAAGCCTCCAGCCGGAAGTGTGAAGGGGGAGAGATATCTAGTTTCCCCATGAGTGTCTGCCCCGCCCTCGCTCTCTCTGTAACACAAACAGTGAAGGAAATCACAGCAAAGCACGAAATCAAATCGCTCTCTCTGTAACAGTGAAGGACTCAGAGGGGGGAGGGGAGAGAGGGCAGAAGCCCTCACTCTCTCTGTAACACAAACACAGCTCAGCAGGAAACTTAACACTGAAGGACTCGACTCCCAGGGGGGAGGGGACAGAGAGCAGAGGGGAAGGGAGAGAGGGCAGAGGGCAGGGACACACACACTCCCACATGCACACAGAAGAAAACCTTGCTAGCCCCCGTTTCATTTGCATCAGAAACGGGGCTTTTTTACTAGTTTAAGAATAATAATTTCTGAAACATATCAAGCAAATACGTTTTCAACTGCTTCCTGAAAGGGGATGAAGGAAGATACAAATCTCAGATCCTGAGGGAGTGCATTCCACAATCTTGCTCCAGCACACAGAAACGAGGCAGCAACAATGGATTTGGACTGAAAATTTTTTTCAGAGAGGCAAATCCCAATTTACGAGTTCTCACAAACCCTAACGTTCTTTCCACCGAGGGAAAAGTCAATAATTCAATTACGCCTTCAGAACTGGAACCAAAAAGTGATTTATAAATGAGACATAACATTTTGAACTCAATACGCTTATTTATCTTGAGCCAATGAAAATCTCGATAGATTAGAGAACCACTATCCAAATGTCTGAGATGGCAGATCATCCTAATATTCTGCATTAACTGTAACCGTTTCAGCTGCTTTCCCGAGATACCAGAATAGAGAGAGTTACAATAATCCAACAGCGGCAATAACACAGCCTGAGCAACTGATCTAAAGTCCTCTTTTATTAAAGTGGATATTATTGCCTGAAGCTGTCTAAGCTTAAAATAGAACCTTCTGCTAAGCTTTTTTTTTTCTTTTTAATATCTTTATTGGAGAATGGTACACATAACAAACACACAAAAACAGAGTACAAACAAACCCTCAAGCGAAGCTGCAAAGATAGCAGTAATACAAGAACAACAAAACTAACCATGTACGTGTGCCATTCACTTTTCCTGTAATTTACCCCCCCCCTTCCCATTCCCCCCCTCCTGCTTTCCATGCTCATTTGGGTGGGCAATGACTGCCCTTGTAAGTAATCTTGCACCAGTTTCCAGTTATACCCTGCTGCTTAGTAAAAGACCTCCCTAAATGTAGGAGATTAGTCTAGAGTATCGGGAGTTACATTGGATTCGACTTTATCTTTTGAGAAACAGATGAATATGTTCTTCTAAACGTATTAATCTGTTTCTCAAAAGATAAAATCGTGTCCAATATAACTCCGAATGATCTTCTACATTTAGGGAGGTCTTTTACTAAGTGGCAGTAGGCCCAACGCAGGCTTACCGCTTGCTATACTGGAAGTACCTACTACTACTATTTAGCATTTCTATAGTGCTACAAGGCGTACGCAGCGCTGCACAAACATAGAAGAAAGACAGTCCCTGCTCAAAGAGCTTACAATCTAATAGACAAAAAAAATAAATAAAGTAAGCAAATCAAATCAATTAATGTGAACGGGAAGGAAGAGAGGAGGGTAGGTGGAGGCGAGTGGTTACAAGTGGTTACGAGTCAAAAGCAATGTTAAAGAGGTGGGCTTTCAGTCTAGATTTAAAGGTGGCAAAGGATGGGGCAAGACGCAGGGGCTCAGGAAGTTTATTCCAGGCGTAGGGTGCAGCGAGACAGAAGGCGTGAAGTCTGGAGTTGGCAGTAGTGGAGAAGGGAACAGATAAGAAGGATTTATCCATGGAGCGGAGTGCATGGGAAGGGGTGTAGGGAAGGACGAGTGTGGAGAGATATTGGGGAGCAGCAGAGTGAGTACATTTATAGGTTAGTAGTTTGAACAGGATGCGAAAACGGATAGGGAGCCAGTGAAGGGTCTTGAGGAGAGGGGTAGTATGAGTAAAGCGACCCTGGCGGAAGACGAGACGGGCAGCAGAGTTTTGAACCGACTGGAGAGGGGAGAGGTGACTAAGTGGGAGGCCAGCAAGAAGCAGATTGCAGTAGTCTAAACGAGAGGTGACAAGGGTGTGGATGAGGGTTTTGGTAGAGTGCTCGGAAAGAAAGGGGCAGATTTTACGGATGTTGTAAAGAAAGAAACGACAGGTCTTGGCAATCTGCTGGATATGAGCAGAGAAGGAGAGAGAAGAGTCAAAGATGACCCCAAGGTTTCGAGCTGAGGAGACAGGGAGAATGAGAGAGCCATCAACAGAAATAGAAAACGGGGGGAGCAGGGAGGTGGGTTTGGGGGGGGAAAATGAGAAGCTCAGTTTTGCTCATATTTAATTTCAGGTGGCGTTGAGACATCCAGACAGCAATGTCAGACAAGCACGCTGAAACTTTGGTTTGGATGCAAGGTGAGATATCAGGGGTAGAAAGGTAGATTTGGGAGTCATCAGCATAGAGATGGTAGGAAAAGCCATGGGATGAGATTAATGAACCAAGGGAAGAAGTGTAGATAGAAAAGAGGAGGGGACCAAGAACAGAACCCTGAGGTACGCCGACAGGCAGAGGGATAGAAGTAGAAGAGGAGCCACCAGAGTGAACACTAAAGGTGCGGAGGGAGAGGTAGTTAGAGAACCAGGAAAGGACAGAGCCCTGGAATCCAAGTGAGGACAGGGTATCGAGAAGTATGCTGTGATCGACAGTGTCAAAAGCAGCGGAAAGATCAAGAAGAATGAGGATGGAATATTGACCTCTGGATTTAGCCAGTAATAGGTCATTGGAGACTTTAGTAAGCGCAGTTTCGGTTGAGTGGAGAGGGCGAAAACCAGATTGTAATGGGTTAAGAATAGCATGTGAGGAGAGAAAATCAAGGCAGCGGTGGTGAACAGCACGCTCAAGTAATTTGGAGAGAAAAGGAAGGAGGGAGATGGGTCGGTAATTAGAGGGACAAGTAGGGTCAAGTGAAGGCTTCTTAAGGAGAGGTGTGACCACAGCATGTTTAAAGGCAGCAGGGACAGTCGCAGTGGAAAGTGAGAGGTTGAGAATGTGACAGATAAAAGGAATAAGAGCAGGAGAGATGGCATTAAGAAGGTGGGTGGGAATGGGATCAGAGGAACAGGTGGTACATTTTGAGGAAGAAAGGAGAAGTGTAGTTTCCTCAATAGTAACTTCAGGAAAGGAGGAAAGGGAATGAGGGGAAGGAGAGAGAGGGGAACGGACTAGTGGAGGGAGAGGTGGGGAGGTAGAGAAAGCAAGGTTTATCTTTTGAACGTTGTTGTGGAAAGAATTCAGCAAGGGTCTCAGGAGATAATGAAGGGGGAGTTGGGGGAGGGGGCACCTTGAGGAGAGAGTTCAATGTGGTGAAGAGAAGTCGAGGATTAGAGCCAAGAGAGTTGGTCAGTTGGATATAATAATCCTGTTTGGCACGTAAAAGAGCAGATTGGAAGGAGGTCAGCATGAACTTAAAGTGTAGGAAGTCAGCAAGGGCCCGAGATTTCCGCCAGAGGCGTTCGGCGGAGCGGGTACAGGAACGTAGGTAGCGGATATTAGAAGTCAGCCAAGGTTGGGGTTTGGTACGCCTTACAGGGCGGGTCATCAAAGGTGCAAGAGTGTCTAAGGCAGAGGATAGAGTATTGTTGTAAGAAGAAACAGCCTCGTTGACAGATGTGGATGGTGCCACAGTAGAGAGGAGGTTTAAAACATGGGAGAATAGAGATGAAGGGTCAATGTCGTGAAGATTCCTAGATAAATTAGATAAGATAGGACGGGACTGGGAGGGAGGAGATTTAAGTGTGAAAGTTATAAGATGGTGATCAGAGGAGGGAAGATCAGAGGCAAGGAAACTAGAGGGTGAACAGTTGGAGGAGAAGATGAGATCAAGACAGTGACCGTTTTGATGAGTGGGGGAGGTGGAGCATAGTTGGAGATTAAAGGAGGACGTTAAAGCGAGTAACTTGGAAATATAAGAGTTGGAAGGATCATTAGCAGGAATATTAAAGTCACCAAGGATGAGAGAGGGGGAGGAAGGATCATGGAAGAAGGCAAGCCAGGCGTCAAAGTCACTGAGAAAGGATGAAAGGGACTTATCAGGGGGACGATAAATGACCGCTATTCGAAGAGGCAGAGGAGAGAAAAGGCGGATAGAGTGGACTTCAAAGGAGGAAAAACAGTGAGATTGAGGTGGAAGAAGGGGTTGAAATCTGGAGGAGGGAGAGAGAAGTAATCCAACACCGCCCCCACGACCAGTAGGGCGAGGAGTATGTGAAAATAGATAACCGCCATGGCACAGGGCTGCAACTGAAGCAGAGTCATCAGGGCAGAGCCAGGTTTCTGTTATGGCGAGCAGATGGAGGTGACGCGAGATAAAGAGGTCATGGATATAGGCGAGTTTGTTACAGATAGAGCGGGCATTCCATAGGGCGCAAGAGAAGGGCAGAGAAGAGGAGGGGAGTAGAGGAATAGAGATGAGGTTAGAGAAGTCGCGGTGAGATCTGTAGAGTTGGGATAATAGTTGGTGAGGGGGGCCAGGATTGGGATTGATGTCACCGGCTGAGAGTAAGAGAAGGAGTAAAAGAGAGTGGAGGAGAGTAGGAGAGGTGTGGCCACGAAGGCGAGAGGTATTTAGGTGGAATGGGGAAGGCAAAATGGACGGAAGAAAGAGGCGGAGATTAAAAGCCAAGAGGAAGGAAGAGGGTAGGAGAGAAGGTGAGGTGATGAAGTCGATGGATGGGGAGTGAGTTCCTGTAGCGGAGAGAGGTAGGGGGTGAGGGAAAAGATTAGGAAGGGACAGGGCTAGGAAGAGAATGTGAATAGGGGCCATAAATGACTGAGGTACTTTAGCAACTGGGAAGCAACTGGGAAGTACCGCTGGGTTACCGCCAGTGGCGTAGCTACGTTAGGCCACGGGGACCTGGGCCCCCGTAGATTTGGCCCTGAACCCCTTTGCCGACGAACCCCTCGACCCCCCCCCTCCCGCCGCCAACCCGCCGTCGCCTACCTTTGCTGGCGGGGGACCCCCAACCCCCGCCAGCCGAGGGCCTCTTCTTCCTTCATTCTGTTTCTGACGTCCTGTACGTACAATGTGCAGGACGTCAGACTCAGAAACAGAACGAAGGAAGAAGAGGGCCTTGGCTTGTGGGGGTTGGGGTCTCCCGCCAGCAAAGGTAGGCGACGGCAGCGGCGGGGGAGGGTTGGCGGAGGGAGGGGGATCGAGAGAGTCGTCAGCAGGGGGGATCAAAGTTGGTGGTGGTGGTGGCGGGGGGGGGGGGGTCCGACAATGGCGGGGGGGGTGGGGGGGGTCGGTGGCTAAAAATGTGCCCCCTCACCTCGGGCTCTGGACCCCCCTCCCGCCGAAGTCTGGCTACGCCCCTGGTTACCGCAGCAGCCCAGCAGTAGTTCCCACCCCCAGGACGCCATTTCCAGTGCTACAAAAATATTTTATTTTTGTAGTGCCGGTGTTTACCAGGCGGTAACTGGGCAGTGCCATATGCTGCCCGGTTAACGCCGGGTTAGCGTGGGAGCCCTTACTGCCATCTCATGGGTGGCACTAAGTGCTCCCCCTCCCCCAAAACTGCCACGCGGCAAATGATTCACTCGCTGCACGGCTATTTCTTTTTTAAAAAAACTGCTGCGGTAAAAGGGGGCCTCAGCACGCATCAAAACCTTTTGCCACAGCTTAGTAAAAGGACCCCTTAATACCTTCTACTACTACTACTACTATTTAGCATTTCTATAGCGCTGCAAGGCGTACGCAGCGCTGCACAAACATAGAAGAAAGACAGTCCCTGCTGAAAGAGCTATGTAATAAAAGTGAGCCAAGTATAGGACAATCAAGCCATTGTGACATCACTGATAAGGTTGGCTCTTATTGGTGGACTGAGGCATTATGACATCACAATATTAGCTCTGGTTACAAGAGACTACTACTACTACTTATCACTTCTATAGCGCTACAAGGCATAAGCAGCGCTGCACAAACATAGAAGAAAGACAGTCCCTGCTCAAAGAGCTTACAATCTAATAGACAAAAAATAAATAAAGTAAGCAAATCAAATCAATTAATGTGAACGGGAAGGAAGAGAGGAGGGTAGGTGGAGGCGAGTGGTTACAAGTGGTTACGAGTCAAAAGCAATGTTAAAGAGGTGGGCTTTCAGTCTAGATTTAAAGGTGGCCAAGGATGGGGCAAGACGTAGGGGCTCAGGGAGTTTATGCCAGGCTTAGGGTGCAGCGAGACAGAAGGCGCGAAGTCTGGAGTTGGCAGTAGTGGAGAAGGGAACAGATAAGAAGGATTTATCCATGGAACGGAGTGCACGGGAAGGGGTGTAGGGAAGGACGAGTGTGGAGAGATACTGGGGAGCAGCAGAGTGAGTACATTTATAGGTTAGTAGAAGAAGTTTGAACAGGATGCGAAAACGGATAGGGAGCCAGTGAAGCGACTTGAGGAGAGGGGTAGTGTGGGTAAAGCGACCCTGGTGGAAGATGAGACGGGCAGCAGAGTTTTGAACCGACTGGAGAGGGGAGAGGTGACTAAGTGGGAGGCCAGCAAGAAGCAGATTGCAGTAGTCCCAAATAATAAGGTAACACTTTTAATTGAGAGCTTAGCTATATCACCAAACCAAAGAATCTTCGTTTTCTGTTTACTTAATTTCAAAAGATGACGAAAGGTCCAGTTGTCTATCAAAGAATTTGAGTTTTAAATCAATTCTACAGTATTATCTCAACTCAATAAAGCAGAACCCAAAAGAAAACCATCATCTGCATATAATCACAGAGGCCATGGCAATGTGCAAAACCATCTATATTTCTAGTTTTTTTAGTATAGCCATATTGCATTTCTGACCTGGGAATAGCTGGGAAATTGCAAGACAGCTATAAAAATATATTGTTTTGTTCTGGTAATTACCCTTCTAAGGCTGTAGAAATTTGTGGTTTGACATTTGGCCTATGCTAACTTGCGATAAGTTGCTGGTCAGCATCCAAGAGTCAGAGGCTCCTATGGCTAAGGACACCTGCAGTATCCAGGTAAACAATCAAAAAGGAGAAGTAAGTGAGTGTGGGTGAAATTGTAGCTTCAGCAAGAGGGTAAGGGTATTAGCATGGTGACTATGCATAACAAAGACAGAGATCAAACCATTATCTAATGAAAACTTATGCTTATATGACAGGTCTTAAACTGTCCATGCAATGAGGGAACAAATGATAGGAGTTGGAAGATGGTAGAAATTGCTGGAACAGGATTCACCATAAAAGGAAATAGAATGTTCTGGAAATATGCATGTTCATTAGGTAGGAAGGGTAATTAAGATAATAAAGAAAGGAAGAAAAAGGTATATAAGAGGACATAGAACTAAGGATGAAGAGCCTCAGTGTGTCTACACTAGCAGGGGGACATATTGACAGCTCCCAGGGAACACTCTGTTTGTTTGTTACATATTATACTCTGTTGGGGTTTTTATTTTCTTTAATATCTGAATAATTGCTTTAAGGCTTCTTTATATAAACATTTATTAAGTCTAATATTTATTTAGTAGCCAGAGTTTTTCTTGCCTGGGGGAGAAAAGATTTACTCGAGGGTTCACCCTCCAGGAGAACTCCAGAAGCCTACTCCTGTCTCTGAGGCAAGGACAGGAGTGTGCAATAGGAAAGTACAGTTATCTCCTCTTCCAAAAAATAATCTCCTTATGAACTCATGTATACATGAATGAATGCCCTTCAATTGGCACCCACTCTAACCATCAACCTTTGTTTGGACGGGGGTAATCCACAAGTGTTATATCTCAAACAGCCCAATGTCCCTTCACTCTATATCTTTTAAATACTTAAGAGAGCAGTATTCAGTACGCAAAGTCATAGACCTCTGTGGTGAAAATTTCATAGGAGCCAGAAAAAGCTCTTAGCTCGCTTTTTCTCCTCACTGGTCTACTGTGACTTTATAATTTTTTTATATATATATTAAATTTAGTTAATTTGTATTAATTCAAAACATAAAAGAATTTATTCTTAGCTTATCATTTTCAAAACGTTGGACCGCTAAGTATAAACTGCTTTATGTTTTGAATTAAGACAAACCAACTAAATTTAATATCCTTCTCCCAAACATCAAAGTTTAGGTCCCTGGAGTTTAAGTGACTGGCTGAAGATCACATAAAGAGAGAACAATGAATGGAGAGAAGTGTAAGGTGGATCTTCAGGAACACAGATCTGTGTTGAGGAACATACCATTCGTGCACCCAACAGGCTTATTATCGAAAGAGAAGGACGCCCATCTTTCGACACAAATCGGAAGATGGGCGTCCATCTCCCAGGGTCACCTAAATCGGCATAATCGAAAGCCAATTTTGGGCGTCCTCAACTGCTTTCCATCGCGGGGATGACTAAAGTTCCTGGGGGGGTGTCAAAGGCGTAGCGAAGGGGGTACTTTGGCATGCCTAACACATGGGCGTCCTCGACTCATAATCGAAAAAAAGGGCATCCCTGACGAGCACTTGGACGACTTTACTTGGTCTTTTTTTTGTTATGACCAAGCCACGAAAAGGTGCCTGAACTGACCAGCTGACCACCGGATGGAATCGGGGATGACCTCCCCTTACTCCCCCAGTGGTCACTAACCCCCTTCCCACCCGCAAAAAAATAGTTTTAAAATATTTTGTGCCAGCCTCTATGCCAGCCTCAAATGTCATACTCAGGTTCATCGCAGCAATATGCAGGTCCCTGGAGCAGTTTTAGTGGGTGCAGTGCACTTTAGGCAGGCGGACCCAGGCCCATCCCCCCCCAACCTGTTACAATTGTGGTGGTAAATATGAGCCCTCCAAAACCCACTGTACCCACATGTAGGTGTCCCCCTTCACCTATAAGGACTATGGTAGTGGTGTACAGTTGTGGGTAGTGGGTTTTGGGAGGCTCAGCACACAAGGTAAGGGAGCTATGTACCTGGGAGCTTTTTCTGAAGTCCACTGCAGTGCCCCCTAGGGTGCCCGGTTGGTGTCCTGGCATGTCAGAGGTACCAGTGCACTACGAATGCTGGCTCCTCCCACGACCAAAGGGCTTGCATTTGGTCATTTTTGAGATTGGCGTCCTTAATTTCCATTACCACCAAAAATCTGAAACGACCAAGTCTAAGGACGACCATCTCTAGGGACGACCAACATGTCAAGATTTGGGCATCCCCGACCGTATTATCGAAATGAAAGATGGGCGTCCATCTTGTTTCGATAATATGGGTTTCCCCACCCCTTCACCGGGACGTCCTGCGAGGACTTCCTCAGGAAAACTTGGGCACCCCTTTCGATTATGCCCCTCCAAGTATCTAGACTGTGTCTACCAACAGCGAGGAAAATCAGAGCATATTTCCTGGCACAATATAATTCTAGTGGCTGTATCAGTCCAAGAGAAAATAGGACTCTTTTGGATCCTTTTATTAATCCGCATAAGCACCTGCGCATGCCCAATGCATGCCAATTCCGAGTTACTGCCTGGCTACAGCATGGCCCGGGCGGTAATTTCATTTTTGACGTGCATCCGATACACGCGTCAGAAAATATGTTTATTTTCTGGAGGGCGGGCAGTAATTGGTATTTGGACACATGTTGACCATTACCGTCCAGTTAACCCGTGAGACTTAAAGAGGGGCATAATCGAACGGGGCTGGCCATCTCTAAGGGCAGCCATCTGTAATGATGGCCCCATAAAGCGGTGTACCCGACCATATTATCGAAACAAGATGGCCGGCCATCTTTCATTTCGATAATAAAGTCAGGGCCGGCCAAATCTCAACATTTGGCCGCCCTTAGAGATCGCCGGTGATAGAGATGGCCACCATTGGTTTTTGCCGATAATGGAAACTAATGGTCCAGGGACCTGCATAGTGCTGTGATGGAGCTGGGTATGACATTTGAGGCTGGCATAGAGGTTGGCAAAAAAATGTGTTAAAATTTTTTTTTTGGGTGGGAGGGGATTGGTGACTACTGGGGGAGTAAGGGGAGGTCATCCCCGATTCCCTCCGGTGGTCATCTGGTCAGTTCGGGCACCTTTTCAAGGCTTGATCGTGAACAAAAAGGGACCAAGTAAAGTCGGCCAAATGCTCTTCAGGGCCGGCCTTCTTTTTTCCATTATCAGCCGAGGCCGGCCATCTGTTAACCACGCCCCCGTCCCACCTTCGGTACACTGCCGACACGCCCCCTTGAACTCTGGCCGGCCCTGCAACGGAAAGCAGTTGAAGCCGGCCAAAATCAGCTTTCGATTATACCGATTTGGCCGGCATTAGGAGAAGGCCGGGCATCTCCCGATTTGTGTCGGAAGATGGCGCCCTTCTCCTTCGACAATAAGCAGGTTTATTGCTAAGTCAATGGCTGGTGGTAAGGTCTCAGACCCAAAATGGATGCGCACCAATTTTCATTTTGTCTCACGTCCATTTTCAGTACCCCCCCCCCCCCCCCCCCCCCAAAAAAGACATTTTTTTACAGGTGCGCTGAAAAATGATCCTGCATGCGACCAAAAACACACGCCTACACTATCGCAGGACATTTTTCAATGCACCTTAGTAAAAGGACCCCTTTGTAAGTACTGATCCCTTTCAAAGGGCCAACAAAAAGATTTTGAAACTACCTTGGCTTTTGACACCACTTGTGGATCCCATGTGGGTACTGCAACTTACAAAGAATTTAGCATTTTCACCTTGTGTAAACACAATGGAAAAAAACCTCTTGTGAATCTATAGAAAAATAAAAGCATATTTATAACTCTCTTCCTTCTCTGAATGCTATCCAGCTGGTTTGTTTTTATTCAGTAGTGTTCTGCTTGGAAGAGGATGTGGAGAAAGGGGGGTTGTTTTGCATGTTAATAAGACAAAGTTAAAAGAAAAATTAAAATGTTTTTAAGTTCCAGTTTCAATGTGTTCTCTTGAACTGTGCCAGAAAATCTGTTCTCTGCCTATTTGCAATTCATATATCAAGTGCACAAGGAAGGTTTTCTATACTGCAAAAGCCCGGATTTGTCCAGGTATGAGTCATGCTTTTCCTATTATGTCATGACTGTACCCTAACCTGTCAATCTGTACTGAATCCATTCACTTCTATTCTTTTTATGGTCTGTACCATGACTTTTCAACCTGAAATTTAATATTTGAGCTTCTATAGAAATTGATGGAAATGTGATAATAGATCTGCATTCAAAGCCCTACAACAAACATGACTCAGCCCTGCCTTCTATCAAAAATTCTGCACTGACAGGACTGCGGTTTTGAAGCTGCCTTAATTTATATGGTACCCAATGCACGTTTTTATCCTTCCAGAGGGCTAACCCTGAGGATGAGACATTTTGACAGCACCAAGATCGCAAGGGGTCAGGTTCCTCATCACAATTCAGAGATAAACAATTTAAGAATCAGCAGCTCCATTAATTGGGACCAGTAGAGAAGATTATAACAGACAAATGAATTGGGGGAAAAAAAACCCGTTTTGCTTCTATTTGCATATAAACAACAAACAGCCTTCCTCGATGCATATGTTAAGCATTGTCTGTAACAGATTACATCGACTGTATCTTTAATTAAGGCTGTGCCCTTGAACAACAAACCCTGTAATCCTGTAGTTCTCTGTAATAGGCTCTTCCAGAGCTCATGTGTCTTATGGGACTCTTTCTACTGGCTTGCTTTGTTCTCTGTGCATGCTGGTCAAGTTAGCTCCCCCTCCCCCTTCTCTCTCCATCAGGTCTGGAGAGTTAGTCTGCAGCATTCTCCACTGTGAACTGAAACTGCCTATGCTGAATTTTGCTGTATGACTCCGTTGAAGTTACTGTAACGCCATCAAGATTTCACCAGCGTAAAAGCATAAACAGTATATCTACTCAGCATGTTGTTAAAACACTCCCAGCTTCTCTTTTGCTTGAAAGAGAGAGCTGGTGGAGAGCAGACTCCCAGTTTGCAAGTCAAAAACTCTTGTCCAGCACATCTGAATTGTAAGTTCTTTTTCCTTGTTTGATTCAGGGGCGTATCTGCTATGGGGCCACAGGGGCCTGGCCCCCGCAGATTTGCCCCTGGACTCCCTTACCAATGACACTCTCAACCCCCCTCCTCCTGCCGTCACTCCGCTGTTGCACCTCACCTCCCTTTGCTGGTGGGGGACCCCAACCCGCGCCAGCCGAAGTCTCCATCCTTCCTTCCTTCCTTTGTTTGAGATTGGTGGTTTCTGACGTCCTGCACGCACGCACGTACAACGTGCAGCGTGCAGGACGTCAGAAACCACCAAACCCAAACGAAGGAAGGACGGAGACTTCAGCTGGCGGGGGTTGGGGTCCCCCGCCAGCAAAGGGAAGTGAGGCATGACGGCAGAGTGACGGAAGGAAGGATGGAGACTTCGGCTGGCGGGCCAGCCCCCGCCAGCAAAGGGAGGTGAGGCGCGACGGCGGGAGGAGGGGGGGTTTAAAGTAGTTGGAGCTGTCTTCCGCGAGAGGGGGGGTTTAAAGTAGTCGGGCGGGGGGGGGGGAAGTGGTGGCGTCGTCGTCTTCGTCTTCAGCGGGGGGGGGGGGGGGGGTCAGTGCCGCCGGGGGGCTAAAATGTGCCCCCTCTCCTCGGCTCTGGCCCCCCCTACCGTTGAAGTTCAGATACGCCCCTGGTTTGATTACTGCATTCAAGAAGATTTGGGTTCAAGAGTTCTGAGTCTTCTCATAGTGATGTTCCTGGTGTTACTGTATTTCTTAACTGGCTTTTCATTCAGGAATTAGCCAGTGTTGCCAGGTGGGCGGTTTTACCGCCCAATTGGGCGGTTTTCCGTGACCCGCCGCGGGAAATTTTTGCCCGCGGCGGGTTGCGGTTTTTTGGGCTTCTTTTTTGTCTTTTGTGCGGTTTTTTAGGTGTTTTTTTTTTGGCCGCGGGGGGCAGGGTTAGTGACGTTTTGGGCGGGGCCGGGGTTGATGACGGCGGGGGTGATGATGCGGGGGTGGGGGTATCAGGGGCGGGGTTTGAGTTTGGGCGGGTTTTGGGCTGGATTTAGGCTGGTTTGGGTGGGAAAAATATTTTCCACCTGGCAACCCTGGAATTAGCCTCTCTTGTCTGCTTCAGGCACATCAAACATGAACCTGGGATCACTTCTCCTCTTTGCCAAATCTCAGATAAACTTCAGACTGTGAAAGGAGGAAACATCTCTTGGTTGTCCTCGTTATACTTTCTGCCTAAATGATGACTATTTCTCTTATGTCATATGGCAGATTTGTTTTAATCTCATTTATGCCCCAAGCTGTACCCAAGTAGCACAGGCCTGGAACGTTCGAATCAGCTTTGATTGCTTCCAGTTCCTGGAGATGTCCTAATTCTTGTAAAAGTTCAGGACACCCATGCCCCCCTTAAGGTTTGGTTGGTGCAAATGTCTCCTCTACCCACCCTCGTGGGCCATTTACACCAAATGTGAGCAAGTATTTTTCTATGAAGTTGGTGAAAAAAAACACTGGTGTATCGGCAAGGGTCAGGGCCGCCGAGAGGGGGAACGGGGGGGACAAAATTCCCGGAGCCCGGCACCGCAGTCCCACCCGCCACCGGGCCCCTTCCACCCGAACCCCCGCCAGCAGAAGTGCTGTCTTCTGACTCGTCTCCGGCGTGCGCGGCCCACACAGACGCGCTCCTCTCAGCTGATCTTCGCTGTACGCTGCAGGGCTTCTGTGCGTCTGACGTCCTGCACATGCAGGACGTCAGACGCACAGAAGCCCTGCAGCGTACAGCGAAGATCAGCTGAGAGGAGCGCGTCTGTGTGGGCCGCGCACGCCGGAGTCAGAAGACAGCACTTCTGCTGGCGGGGATTCGGGTGGAAGGGGCCCGGCCCGGTGGCGGGTAGGACTGTGGCGCCGGGCCCCCCTCAGGGGGGGGCGGCGCCAACCTGGGGGTGGTGGTGGCCGTGGGGGCGGGGCCAGGGGCCTGGGGGCGGCCTTGTCCCAGGCCCGGCCCAGTCTCTCGGCGGCCCTGGCAAGGGGAGGGCCAAAAACAAATAAACAAGCTTTGGCAGCAACATCATTTTCATCACCTGAATAGGACCAAGCCATGAAATAGGCCCTAACTCCTCAAGCAGCTCCCGTAATTTAGAAAGAAAATTGGCCTGATAAAGACACCCCTAAAGCTGTACACCGCTTTGGGTGAATTTCTTCATAAAGGTGGTTACTAAATCTCAATAAATAAATAAATAAACTTGTCATTACCACTGCTTATAACTTTCGTGAAATTCCTTGTGCTTTTGGATAGCTTCTGCGTTGTGACAGTGCTGCTCAAGTCTTTCCCACAATTCTTTCAAACCTCTGGAGGGGTCGTTGGGAGAAAAGATCCAGAGACATCGTGTGGTTCTGAAAGCCAAATTTAGGCTCTTAGGTAGAAAGCTGAAGTCCAGATCCTCCAGGGTAGCATTTTCAGAAATGCTCCCCATTCCACGCGCAACCATGAGGCAGGCAGAGCTCCAAAGTCTCAATGCGTGGTTGAGACGATGGTGAATAGAAACATAGAAACATGACGACAGATAAGGGCTAAATGACCCATCCAGTCTGCTCTTCCTCAGTAAACACTAACGCCTCCTTTTCCTAAGGGATCCCACGTGCCTGTCCCATGCTTTCTTAAATTCTGTCACAACCTCCACCACCTTTTCCGTGAAAGAGTATTTTCATAGATTCCTCCTCAGCCTATTTCTTCTTAGCTTCATCCTATGACCACTCATTCCAGAACTTTCCTTCATTTGAAAAAGGCTCACCTCCTGTACATTAACACCACTGAGGTATTTAATCGTCTCTATCATATCTCCTCTCGCCCACCTCTTTTCCAGCATATACAAGTTGAGGTTCATGAGCCTGTCCCTATATATTTTATGACCAAGACCGTACTAGCGAGGAGTCCATACTCATCCATTTCATCCAGCTGTTAAACAGAGTCATTTGTGCCCCAAGCTGTACCCAAGTAGCACACACACACTCTCTCTCTCATAGACACACTCGCACCCAGACTCACTCTCTATCTCTCACACACACTCTCACATTCTCTCTCTCTCACACAGTCACTCTCACATACACACTCCGAGGAAAACCTTGCTAGCGCCCGTTTCATTTCTGTCAGAAACGGACCTTTTTACTAATACATAATAAAACATGTCCGGATGGCACCACTTCTGAGTTTACTTGATTGACACGTCAACCACGTTTCTGTGGATTTCATCAGGGCCTCACTGAGAAGAAAAGCCACTGTAAAGTGGCTGACAGGTGGGTCAAGCAAACTCGGATGAAGAACCACTTGGACAACTGCATGAACCCTGACATCAGCAGCGGAAGCATAAGAGAACATAATGAAACCTACCAACATTAAAAAACAAGCGCTCAAAGAATGAAGCCAGAAGAGGAGGTAGGAAACAGGCAAATTGATATTTTCAGCACTCTGGACAGCTCTGCTCTGTTGAAGAGGAAAGCAGCATCGTATATACATGAACCCCAGTAGGGTGCATAAAATATGGAGCCAGGGACCTAGCCAGACCTCGAAGTTGGGGGGAGGGTCCAGAGCCCAAAGTGAGGGGGCACATTTTGGCCAGCCACCCTGCTGCTCCCTCCCCTACTGCAACGCCTCATACCTTGGCTGGCGGGGGTCCTCAACCCCCACCAGCTGAAGCGTATCTCCAGCGATGCTCTCCTTATATTGCCTGCCCTGCATCCCCTCACGTTGCGCATGCTCAATTTTAAACTGAGCATGCGCGAAATTTCACTAAAACCGAACATGCGCACGATGAGAGGGAAGTAGGGCAGGCAATGTAAGGAGAGCATCGCTGGAGATACGCTTCAGCTGGTGGGGGTTGGGGACCCCTACTAGCCAAACCAGGAGCACTGGATCCATTTGGGGGGGGGACAGGCCCCTGTGCCCCCCCCCCCCTTAGCTACGCCACTGTATGGAACACTAGGTCTGCAGAGTGTCGTAAATGTAGACAGGATGGTACTTATAGTCTCTGCTGGTGGACCTGCCCCCAAATTGAACAGTTTTGGGCAGCAGTGGGACCATTTGGAGTGACTTCTTAACCATGCAATGCCCCGCTCTGAAAAACTGTGTTTACTAGATTTAGATGAGGAATTGGAAGTGGCAAGTGATGAGAAGGTATTGTTTAGAAATCTTGTTTAATGACAAAGCTCAACACATTGTTACAGTGGATACACCCTGAACCACCGTCTTTACAATTATGTAGAAACCATAGGACTTTCACTAACCACACCCTCTCCAAAAGACATTACACAAGCGAGCCTTCTCCGGATTAGCCCCCACATTCTGGAATGCACTCCCTGAAAGGCTCCGCTTAACACAAGACTATCTGTACTTCAGGAAGCAGGTGAAAACTTGGCTCTTCAACCAGGCCTTTAATGGAAGAAGTAACCAATTTTTCGTCTCACTCACACTCAGAAGGAGTGACTCGGATTACACATACTGTAGCGGGACATGTTTATCCACTCCTACCCTAGCTGAGATAATATTAAACCATCTCTCTGACCTCATGTGCACCTTTCTTTAAATTAGTTACCTTACTTTCCAACTCCTCTTACTCTCTTACCTATCTATATTTTCCATCTTTGCTTTACCCTTCACTATCAATTAAAATTATCTATTACGTATTGTGTTAGCATTGTAAGTAGTATACTATGCCATACTTTGTAGTGTTATTTGAATATTTTTACTGCTGTAATTGTCTATTGCTCATGTTTGATCTATTCTTACTGATTTTGTAAGTTTGCCCACTGACAAAGACATGAGCAGCCCATAATTGAAGGGTAGGTTATTGGTAACAGTGAGAGATAGCACATCACAAATTAAATCCGGAAAATCACATTGTGGAAAGTATATGAATTTATTTGCATTCTGCAGAGGGAAATAAGTATTTGATCCCCCACCAACCAGTAAGAGATCTGGCCCCTACAGACCAGGTAGATGCTCCAAATCAACTCGTTACCTGCATGACAGACAGCTGTCGGCAATGGTCACCTGTATGAAAGACACCTGTCCACAGACTCAGTGAATCAGTCAGACTCTAACCTCTACAAAATGGCCAAGAGCAAGGAGCTGTCTAAGGATGTCAGGGACAAGATCATACACCTGCACAAGGCTGGAATGGGCTACAAAACCATCAGTAAGACGCTGGGCGAGAAGGAGACAACTGTTGGTGCCATAGTAAGAAAATGGAAGAAGTACAAAATGACTGTCAATCGACAAAGATCTGGGGCTCCACGCAAAATCTCACCTCGTGGGGTATCCTTGATCATGAGGAAGGTTAGAAATCAGCCTACAACTACAAGGGGGGAACTTGTCAATGATCTCAAGGCAGCTGGGACCACTGTCACCACGAAAACCATTGGTAACACATTACGACATAACGGATTGCAATCCTGCAGTGCCCGCAAGGTCCCCCTGCTCCGGAAGGCACATGTGACGGCCCGTCTGAAGTTTGCCAATGAACACCTGGATGATGCCGAGAGTGATTGGGAGAAGGTGCTGTGGTCAGATGAGACAAAAATTGAGCTCTTTGGCATGAACTCAACTCGCCGTGTTTGGAGGAAGAGAAATGCTGCCTATGACCCAAAGAACACCGTCCCCACTGTCAAGCATGGAGGTGGAAATGTTATGTTTTGGGGGTGTTTCTCTGCTAAGGGCACAGGACTACTTCACCGCATCAATGGGAGAATGGATAGGGCCATGTACCGTACAATTCTGAGTGACAACCTCCTTCCCTCCGCCAGGGCCTTAAAAAAGGGTCGTGGCTGGGTCTTCCAGCACGACAATGACCCAAAACATACAGCCAAGGCAACAAAGGAGTGGCTCAGGAAGAAGCACATTAGGGTCATGGAGTGGCCTAGCCAGTCACCAGACCTTAATCCCATTGAAAACTTATGGAGGGAGCTGAAGCTGCGAGTTGCCAAGCGACAGCCCAGAACTCTTAATGATTTAGAGATGATCTGCAAAGAGGAGTGGACCAAAATTCCTCCTGACATGTGTGCAAACCTCATCATCAACTACAGAAGACGTCTGACCGCTGTGCTTGCCAACAAGGGTTTTGCCACCAAGTATTAGGTCTTGTTTGCCAGAGGGATTAAATACTTATTTCCCTCTGCAGAATGCAAATAAATTCATATACTTTCCACAATGTGATTTTCCGGATTTAATTTGTGATGTGCTATCTCTCACTGTTACCAATAACCTACCCTTCAATTATGGGCTGCTCATGTCTTTGTCAGTGGGCAAACTTACAAAATCAGCAAGGGATCAAATACTTATTTCCACCACTGTATGCACCTGGGAGCAATTTTTGAAGTCCATTGCAGTGCCCCCTAGGGTGCCCGGTTGGTATCCTGGCATGTCAGGGGGGCCAGTGCACTACAAATGCTGGCTCCTCCCACGACCAAATGTCTTGCATTTGGCCGGGTTTGAGATCGCCAGCATTAGTTTCCATTATTGCCGGAAACCAATGCCGGCCATCTCTAAACCTGGCCCAAATGCTGACATTTGGCCGGCTCCATACAACAAAGCAGTGAGTAAAAAACCAGGAGTTCCAGAGTGAAGATGAACCAAACTTTCTTAATCAGTATATTGACTCGACACAACGTTGCGTTTCGGCCAAAGGGCCTACATCAGGAGTCTTAAAAAAGACCTTTGTCTGAAGCGTGAGCCAGATCACTCGCATGAGCATCTGGGCTGTGCAGTCATGTGAGTGATCTGGCTCACGCTTCAGAACAAAGGTCTTTTTTAAGACTCCTGATGTAGGCCCTTTGGCCGAAACGCAACGTTGTGTCGAGTCAATATACTGATTAAGAAAGTTTGGTTCATCTTCACTCTGGAACTCCTGGTTTTTTACCCACTGCTTTGTTGTATTGTGACTATCCGTGGGATTTCGTTGAGTTCTCCACGTTTGTGGGTTCTCTACTGATTTGGCCGGCTCCAACCGTATTATCGAAACAAAAGATAGCTGGCTATCTTTTTCGATAATATGGTTCGGCCGCTGCTTTACCGCACCGGCCATATAGATGGCCGGTGCTGTTCGATTATGCCCCTCCATGGCTGTTAGTTGAGGGTGGGAAAAAGGAAGGGACGGGGAATTATCTATTGGGAATACATTATGCTATTTTTATTCATTGCTGTATGATTGTACATCATGAAACTGAATAAACATGATTTTCCCCCACAAATAAAGAGTAAAGCAAGCAATCTAGACAAACGTCAAGGCCAAAAGCGCCAGAGGTGCTTGCAGTTTGTGAGCCACGAACCAGGGGTGCAGCTGGGCATTATGGAACTAAGAAGCAAGCCAAACAGAAGTGACGACTGGCATATTGTTAAAGCAATGAGAAGCAAAATGACCCTGTACCTGCTGTACAATCGTCGTTAACTCCAGGCAGAGCTGTATGACGTTATTTCTGGTTACTGAATAGTCTGTCACAGCAGCGAAGGGTGATCTATAAAAAGAAAACAGGATAAATGAGGTAGTTTTCTAACAAAAACCAGCCCTGTATAAATTCTTAATCTAATCTACTCACAGATCTTGAAGAACATATAGAGGTCAATAATTCACAAGTGTCGATAAAGTCAGCGGAGAGGCCAAGGGCATAGAGTGCTTTTTTCCACCACCTCCCGCGGGAGGGCATTCCAAGCATCCACTACTCTCTCCGTGAAAAAATACTTCCTGACATTTTTCTTGAGTCTGCCCGGAAGTATTTTTTCACGGAGAGAGTAGTGGATGCTTGGAATGCCCTCCAGCGGGAGGTGGTGGAAATGAAAACGGTAACAGAATTCAAACACGCGTGGGATAAACATAAAGGAATCCTGTTCAGAAGGAATGGATCCTAAGGAGCTTAGCCGAGATTGGGTGGCAGAGCCGGTGGCGGGGATAGTGCTGGGCAGACTTATACGGTCTGTGCCCTGAAGAGGACAGGTACAAATCAAAATAGGGTATACACAAAAAGTAGCACATATGAGTTTATCTTGTTGGGCAGACTGGATGGACCATGCAGGTCTTTTTCTGCCGTCATATACTATGTTACTATGTATGTTAAATCCTGCCCCCTTTTTGGACAGATCATTTTTTCCACAAAACAATTTAGCCAAATTATCCATTGAAGTAGTCCGACGGCCCAGGTTATTTAGCGGCATGTTTAATAAAGTAACTTGCGTTTACACTCAAAATCAAAGCATGCTAAGTGCAAAGGCTCTAGGGTAACCGTTGGAGGTGTGTTCACCATTCTCCCAGCAGCTTCTGTACAGACAGGGTCTCTAACACACGATATGGCACAGCGTGAAGAGCCACCTACTCCTTAAATAGAAATATGACCCCTAAGGTCCATTTACTAAGCCGCGTAAGCGTCTACGAGCGCCCAACGAATGCCAAAATGGAGTTACTGCCCTACCACTGTGTGGCTGTTGCAGTAATTTCATTTTTGGCACGCGTCAGACACACGCATCTGAAAAATATTTATTTTTGGGCATGCGTAATGGACGCTCGCCAAGCGGCATTTGGCGCGCATATGTCATTACCGCCCGGTTACCGCGTGAGTCTTTACCACTAGGTCAATGGCTGGCAGTAAGGTCTCAGACCCAAAATGGACGCGCAGCAATTTTCATTTTGCTGCACGTCCATTTTCGGCAAAAAAAAGCAGCCCTTTTTTACAGGAGCGCTAAAAAAATGGATTGGCGCACGCCCAAAACCCGCGCCTACACTACCGCAAGCCATTTTTCAGCATGCCTTTGTAAAAGGACCCCCTAGTGGTAGCAGCACGAGACCACCGCTAGGGCTGCCATTTTGGAGATGGAGCCACGAAAAAGTAAACACACAGGAAAAAGTAGAGGCCGAACAAGGACGAATCACCACTGGAGATATGTATCCAACAGTCTTTATTATTATACTTAAAAGAAGGACCTAACCCGGGCCGTGTTTCGACGCACGCAAGTGTCTACATCAGGGGTCATACGGTAAACTCAAGATAGAAGCCCAGGACCGCAGCCCTGCTCGTGTCTAAAGCTGTAGTCCTTACTCACAAACTCGGGTAATCAAAGCAAACGTACTCCTCTTTTGCGAGTTCTGCACCTACAGTCGTTGCAAGAAGCTTGTACGTTTGCTTTGATTACCCGAGTTTGTGAGTAAGTATAATAATAAAGACTGTTGGATACAAATCTCCAGTGGTGATTCGTCCTTGTTCGGCCTCTACTTTTTCCTGTGTGTTTCGCCGTCGTAGAGGATTGTTCCTGTTTTGTACTTTGGCTACGAAAAAGTATTTCATGATGTTGCTTTTCAGGTTTTCCCTTTCAGCCTCTTTCAGAAACAAAGATAATCTGTTTCTGACTAGATTATCAACTGGAACCTGGTCCCAAATAATGGAATTAATTTTTTAAGAAGAAGCCTCGTGAAAGTACCTTTTAAGGTATATAAAGACCAACTTGTCTTTACAAAATACTTATGTAAGCGGCAGGTGAAGACTTGTACAATAGCCTAAGAACTATTTTCCAAGCAGGTATGGAAATTATTGTATTTTAACTTCTATGCATGTACTTGCGTGCTCAACTCATGCTCCATCCAAATCCTACCCATGTGATCGCCTACAAGCAAAGAATGCTCCATCATGTCAAACTGCATACATTTGCGCTGGTTGCTATTTTAAAAGAGGTCATTTATGCACATTTGTGACCATATTCATATGTAAATGACTAGAAGCCTGCACAGTGGATGCACACTTTAACGACTAATGTATACCTCCACCACCACCCCCTCTTGCAAAGCCACTGCTTATCCCTGGGATCAGTAGCCTGGAATCTTGTTACTCTTTGGGATTCCAGAATCTTGTTACTCTTTAGGATTCCGGAATCTTGTTACTCTTTAGGATTCCGGAATCTTTCTACTATTTAGGATTCTAAAGAACGCTGTGAAGCATTACTAAAAAAAAAAAAAAGAGGAAAAAGTCGCTGGAGGCATCAGATATCCATCAGTGGCAAGGCTATTAAATCTCCTATAGCACAAAGCTATTGCAAACCCTTGAGCCTACTGCATGCAATCAATCATTTGCCTCCAGAAACCAAACCCTCTACGATGTCAATTAACCTTTATTTTAAACTTATTTTAAATGCAATTGAAACTTAAATATGTTAGACATTTTTCAAAACAAAAAGTGTATACATATGAATTACTTTTAAGTTTACTTCATATGAGGCATTGAACATAAAACCTCATAAAACGTCATTTAAACACACACTTATAAAGCAAAAAGAGAAAATTAGAAAAGAAAAGTTAACGACTACTTATACTGCACTGGCTAAAGAACTTTCGCACCTGAAGCTGACGCTCATGTCGAATACAATCTTTCAATCAAAAGACCTGCTTTTGGGGATTTTAGACTGTCACTCAATGAAAATTTGAACCATGGCAATGCCGTCCAAAGTATTATTACTACTACTTATCATTTACTAGTAAAACATGCCAGTTTCTTGCGGAAATGAAACGGGCGCTAGCACGGTTTCCTTCCGAACCTCCCTTCAGCGTTCTGAAGGCACTGTCTGCCATTGTTGCGGTCCTCGGCACGCCACCTTCAATGTGCTGTTTCATTGGTTGTGAAGCCACTGACGCCATTGCTCCGCCCTCGACGTCATAACGTTTGACGCGAGGGCGGGGCCCCAACAAAGTGTTTTTGGTGGCTTCACCACCACGAAGGCTTCGAACCGGAAGGAAGTGCCCGGAGGACCTGACAGTGACGTCAGTGTCCTCAGAACGTTGAGGGTGAGTTTTATTATATAGGATATAGGATTATATAAGTAACCGACTCAAGGGATAGTAATATGTCACAGTGTTCTTTTGTTCCCTTGGGTACATAATTTCTGTGGAATAAGATTTATTGTTAAACATTTGTGCTTTTTTTCGCCCCATTTTCTGTTTGTCACTATTTAGGATTCTGCCAGGTGCTTGTGACCTGGCTTGGCCACTGTTGGAAGCAGGATACTGGACTAGATGGACCATTGGTCTGGCCCAGTATGGCTATTCTTATGTATTTGCAATTGAAATTTAGTTCTCGTACACTTTAAGCTGTTCATTTGAATAGAGTGGAACTTTCCTGCTAGTAGAACTTTCAGTCTTGCATTAACACATAGGAGACTGTTGCAAGGAGCTGCACCATTTATTTATTTGGATTTATTAACTGCTTTATGAAGGAAAAGTCCGTAGTCTCCTATTGAGACAGACAGGGGGAAACCACTATTTGGCCCGAGATTGGTAGCATGGAATGTTGCTACTCTTTGGGGTTCTACATGGAATGTTGCTACTCTTTGGGGTTCTACATGGAATGTTGATACTCTTTGGAGTTCTGCCAGGTACTTGTGACCTGGCTTGGCCACTGTTGGAAGCAGGATCTTGACTAGATGGACCATTGGTCTGAGCCCAGTAGGGCAACTCTTGTATTCTTATGTACCCTCTTTGAGTCCTGTAAATGTAAATGCCTGCCTATGAATACATTGCAGCCTTATCCCAATGGGAAGTACAAATCTGCCTTCTGGAATGACTGGAGCAATATTAAGACCCCAAACATAGACATTAACACATCAATATCGATCCAAGGTGGTCAGCATTTCTGTTAAACATCAGCTGCCACGTCTGAATCAATCCATATATTTAGTGTTACAATCAGGAGAGCAGCCGGTGCTGAATATTTGGATTCAGTGGTGACCATGTCAGTATCTGGATAACGGTGATATTGAGAACACTATCCAAACGGCAAACTGGATAAAGTTAGGAAAGCCTTTTTTCTGTCCTAACTTCAACCGGATAGTTATCTGTGCCAAACAGAGTTCTACGGTCTGTGTCCAAAAATCAAGTGGCGAACATAGTGATTTTCAAACCAGAAAAATGCCTATTTTTTTTTTTTGTTTCGAAATGGCCATTTCCTTGACATGGTTGTGCTCAATGGCCCCGATATTCAAACCGTGGGAGATAGCCAGGATGTCTCCTGTAATCGGCGCTAAACCTGGATATTCCATGCTGGTCTGTTTCCGGTGACCAGCGCTGAATATGCAGCTTAACTTTGGCCAGTCTGATGTTAACCGGTCACACTGATATTCAGCACTGGCCGCTTAAATTCAGACCAGCCAATGTTATTCCACCAAATATGGCCGCCAAACTTAGCTGGTCTGGTTTTGAAAATCAGCGGATAGCTGGTTAGATCACCCGTATAACTGGCTATCTTTGAGCCGCTAACCGACGATATTCAGTGCCGGATAGCTGCTCAAGTGCCGTTTTAGCAGCCATTTGCTTTTAAATATCGGGCAGAATGTGTCTAACATTTTGAGAAAAAACAAAAAGGAGGTAAACGCCCTCACGAAACCGTGAGATAAAAGACAAAAAGTGAGGAGAATGGGTGAGGATACCAAAAAAATATGTATTTATTCACATGAAAAAATCAAAATTAAAAAGTAACAAATTAGTACATAAAAATGGACCCGACACGGCCGTGTTTCGGCCCTAAGGCCTGCCTCAGGGGTCTTTGCAACCTCAGAAGATATACCTCAGAATGTATGCTCCAAGGGAAATATCGAAACGAAGATCTCTGAGGTCTCCTTTCTTCTAAAAAATGTATATAAAATGTGCTAAAAAGCAAAACGAACTTGTAATACTCCTCTCCTCACTTTTTGTCTTTTATCTAACATTTTGAACCATTTTTGGAAAAAAACGTCCAAGGGAATAACACACCAAAACAAGCCATTGCGATGTATGGTGAGGCGAGCAGTCTCAGTAGACTGGCCACACAGACATCCCAGCACAGCTGTGGGGCACCTTAGGGGGCACTGCACTGGCCTTCACATAAAAGGTCCCAGGTACACTTCTTACCATGTATGGGGAGCCCTCCAAAACCCAACAACAACCTACTGTACCCAACTGCACATCATGGTATGGGATTTGCGATGGAAACCATACTAGGAAAGACTTGCCGACCTGAACATGTATACCTTGGAGGAAAGGAGAAACAGGGGTGACATGATACAGACGTTCAAATATTTGAAAGGTATTAATCCGCATACGAACCTTTTCTGGAGACGGGAAGGTGGTAGAACTAGAGGACATGAATTGAGATTGAAGGGGGCAGACTCAGGACTAATGTCAGGAAGTATTTTTTTCACGGAGAGGGTGGTGGATACGTGGAATGCCCTCCCGCGGGAGGTGGTGGAGATGAACATGGTAATGGAATTCAAACATGCGTGGGATAAATACAAAGGAATCCTGTTTAGAAGGAATGGATCTATGGAATCTTAGCGGACATTGGGTGGCGATGCCGGTATTTATTTATTTATTAACATTTGTACCTCATGCTTTCCCACACATGGTAGGATCAATGCGGCTTACATAGTAACAATATGAAGAATTACAAAGTCGTAAAAGAATATACAATTTGTAGTAAATGCAATATTAATGGGGTAATGGATAAGTAAATTGAACATAGGAGGAATTGGGTGCAGAAGGAAATGGGCGGAGAATAAAACCGGTGCAGGGCAGACTTCTACGGTCTGTACCCTGAGAAAGGCAGGGACAAATCAAACTCAGATATACATATAAAGTATTACATACCATGTAAAATGAGTTTATCTTGTTGGGCAGACTGGATGGACCGTTCAGGTCTTTATCTGCCGTCATTTACTATGTTACTATGTATGTTACTACAATAGCCCTTATGGCGCAGATTTTAGAGGGCTTCTCATCAGGGGCGTAGCCACGGGTGGGCCTGGGTGGGCCCAGGCCCACCCATTTTCCCTCCAGGCCCGCCCATCCGTATTGCTGCCTCCCTTTTGTCCCACGGAGGCAGCGCTTCCTTCCTGCCCTGTCTTCTCCCGAAGCTCGGCTGCATCGGTCCTTCCCTGCAAGTAGAATCCTCCTTCACCGGTCGCGCAGCTACGCTCCTCCCCCTGCCGCGTCTATCTGCACTTCCTGTTTAGGGCCGGATGAACGCGGCAGGGGGAGGAGCGAAGCTCCATGTGCATGGCAGCGCAGCGCAACCGGCGAAGGAGGATTCTACTTGCAGGGAGGGACCGATGCAGCGGAGCTTCGGGAGAAGACAGGGCAGGAAGGAAGCGCTGCCTCCGTGGGACAAAAGGGATAGAGACAGCGCGAAGGATGCGGATGGGCGGACCTGGAGGAAAAATGGCTGAGCTGCTGGGACATGGGAGGGAGAGGAGGAAGGGACGGGAGAGAGTTGCTGGGACATGGGAGGGAGAGGAAGAAGGGACTGGAAGGAAGGGAGAGAGTTGCTGGGACATGGGAGGGAGAGGAAGAAGGGACTGGAAGGAAGGGAGAGAGCTACTGGATATAGGAGGGAGAGGAAGAAGGGACTGGAAGGAAGGGAGAGAGCTACTGGATATGGGAGGGAGAGGAAGAAGGGACTGGAGGCAAGGGAGAGAGCTACTGGATATGGGAGGGAGAGGAAGAAGGGACTGGAAGGAAGGGAGAGAGCTACTGGATATGGGAGGGAGAGGAAGAAGGGACTGGAGGGAAGGGAGAGAGCTACTGGATATGGGAGGGAGAGGAAGAAGGGACTGGAAGGAAGGGAGAGAGTTGCTGGGACATGGGAGGGAGAGGAAGAAGGGACTGGAAGGAAGGGAGAGAGTTGCTGGGACATGGGAGGGAGAGGAAGAAGGGACTGGAGGGAAGGGAGAGAGCTGCTGGATATGGGAGGGAGAGGAAGAAGGGACTGGAAGGAAGGGAGAGAGCTGCTGGGACATGGGAGGGAGAGGAAGAAGGGACTGGAGGGAAGGGAGAGAGCTGCTGGGACATGGGAGGGAGAGGAAGAAGGGACTGGAGGGAAGGGAGAGAGATTCTGGGACATGGGAGGGAGAGGAAGAAGGGACTGGAGGGAAGGGAGAGAGCCGCTGGGACATGGGAGGGAGAGGAAGAAGGGACAGGAGGGAAGGGAGAGAGCTGCTGGACATGGGAGGATACGGAGAGAAAGAGGGGAGATGGATGGAAGTATGCAGAAAGGGGAGAGACTGGAAGGATGTGGAGAGAGAGAGAGAGGGGAGACTGAACAGAAAAGGGTAGAGAGATAGAGACACTAGATGGAAGGATCAGGAGAGAGGGTAGATGGGTGGAAGGATGAGGAGAGAAAGAGGGAAGACACTGGATGGAAGGGTAGGGAGAAAAAGGAGACGCTGGATGCAAAAGAAAGAGGGGAGCTGCTGGATGGAAAGAGGGAGAGGACAGAGTAGGGAAAGACTGGAGAATAAGAGGAAGGGGCATGTGGAGAACAATGGTGAGGAAAAGATGAAAAGCCATAGGTGGTGAATGGACAGGAAACCCTGGCAAGAGAAAGACGAAGGAAAGCAGAATCTAGAGACTGGGAGCAACACAATGAGAAAAAGTAAATGGCCATACAACAAAGGTAAAGAAAATAATTTTATTTTAATTTAGGATAAAGTAATATGGTACCTGTGTTAATAAAGTTTCAGAGACCAATACTTCCTTCCTTAGGTCAGGAGAGGATACCATAACAGCGTTATGCTGACCTGAGGCAGGAGGTTTTGGCCTCTGAAAGCTCATTGAAAAGGGTGTTAGGCTTTTAAATAAATTTTCTGAAACCCTGATGCACTGAAAAGCAGCACTTTACCCCTATGTGACAAATGCATCTGATTAGTGTGACTAAATTTTGCTGGGGAAGGGGGACTAGAGAGAAAATTTTGTGCCCACCCACTTTAGGTTCAGGCCCATCCAAAATTGGCAGTCTGGCTACGCCACTGCTTCTCATACAATATAAGGGGGTAACGGTGAAATGTATTTCTGGGACCTATTATGTGAAGTCCACTGCAGTGCCCCCTAGGGTGCCCCACTGATCTGCTAGGATCTCTGTGTGACAATCTACTATGAATGCTGCCTCCCCTCCCCCATACGTCCCACTGAACATTCTTTTACATTTAGTTATCACAAAGATTTTCAGGTTCAGCATAAAAGCTTCAGGCTGGCAGATATGTCCTACATACTGTACTAGAAAATTTTAAATTAACATTTAAATTCTGTGTGGGAGATACATCCAGGTCAGAGACTTCAAACTGGGCTGCTGGATATTTTACACTGATGAGTTAATCATATTCTCTGTGACACAATAGTTTCCAGCTTTTGATGTCTCTACTTTCATTTTCTGTCTCAGTGTTTCCTTTTTCTCAATTCTTTGTCTTGTCGCTATTCCTTTTTTGTCTGTTTCTCTCTCAAGTATCCTCCATTTTCTTTTCTGATTCAGTTTTGCCCCCTTTCTTGTCTCTTTCCTTCAGAGTGACTATTACTTTTACTCCCTCCTTTTTCTTTCTGCTGTATGTCTCCCTGCCTGCTCACCTTTCCTTGTTCCTCTTGCTTCTTCCTCTTTCTCCTACGCGCTCTCCTCCATTTCTCCTCCCTGTCTTCCTACAAGGTTGGAAAGGATAAAAAGAGCAGCATCGCTAGGAGTTTACATATATAAAGCTCCATTTTACAGATGTCCTCTACATGAAAAATGAGATGTCTAGGTCCTCTGCGTATTTTTACTAAAATTCTACTGAAAATGGATCCTTAAATAAAATACATATAAGAACACTAACAAATAGATGGATATTTGTTGGCATGTTCTGTGGAAGTATCAATTTCACACACAAAAAAAAACCATTTTCTAAAAAACAACAACATCACTCAGGGTTCATAACTACATATGCAAGATGGTGATTCTGTAACATCCATATGTATTTGTTGTGTGTCTAGCCTTCTTTTTTTTTAATTTTGGAATGTTCTAAAAGCCTTTTTTTTTTTTCAACAGGTGTGCGAGGGGGTGTACAGTACACTTCCCTTCTCCCTTAAGAAAAGTCCCTCCGATAAGCTGGGCCACCTTAAGAATATTCCCTCCAATAGCCTAGACCACCTTAAGAGCAAGAGACCCACTTTAGGAGGAGCTGAGCTGGGAGGGGCAGCAGAGCCCATACCTGGAAGTATAGAAGACAGAGTCAGGCTGAGGATAAGGAGGCCCAAGGAAGGAAGGAAGAACAGAAGCTCCAGTCTATGCCCCGACTGAATACATCTAGCTGCTGTGACTTGGCTGAGGTAAGTCAACCTTGTGTTTTTGTTAAGACTCTCAAGCTTTGAGGAGGTGTGGTTGGCGCCAGACCTGGACGTCTGAAGGAAAACAAGAACTTTAGGCTGTGTTTGGGGTGTGGCAACCCTGGCAGTCACAACTTGTGTTAGGCCTACTTAATAACTGTGGGGCCCTTTTACAAAGGCACACAAGGCTCTACACGCGTGCTGCACACGCCAAAATGAAACTACTGCCAGGCTACAGCACCCCCTGGTGGTAATTTCAGATTTGCCATGCACCCATAACGCCTGGATGATTTATTTATTTCCTCCCACGTGCAGCGATTCCAGCGGTTATTGGCAGTTGGCGAACGCCAACCGGTCACCGCGCGTGTAGCGAGTGAGCCCTTTCCGCTAGATCAATGGGTGGCTCAGGCCGATTTTAGACGCACACTGGTTTCAGTTTTACCACATGCCCGTTTCCCGTCCCATTAAAAAAAAAACCAGTTGTGCTAAAAACTGGCTCAGCACACGCCCAAAACATGCGCCTACACTACAGCGGCTTAGTAAAAAAAACCCTGTGTTTCCTAAACCGCAGAGGTTTACCCACACTATGTCTCGGGCCCTGTGAAGGAACAAGTCCGGGAGTTCTTTAAATAAGTACTTATTTTGTGTTCATTCCTTTTTGTCCGGCTGCATTATTTCTCTGCCCCACTCCCAACCCTCGCTCCAGGTCGCACAAGGTGTTTTAAATGCATTGTTTGTTATGTTAACTTGATCATATATTTATGTTGTTTGTATTGCAATTATGTTATTCTTGTATGTGTATTTAGGGCCCAATGTTCAGAAAATTCTGACTGGCCAACATTGAAAGCGAGTTAACCGGCTGGGAATGGCCGCCAACTGTTTAACTCACTTGTTTGCAGCTATCCGGTCATTTTCAGCGACACGTAACCGTTTAGTCTCTATGAAAATGACCAATTTTATTTATTTGCTGCACTTGTATCCCACATTTTCCCACCTATTTGCAGGCTCAATGTGGCTTACAAAATGTTATAGCCACATGTACACATTATAGGATAAGAATTTCAGAATATAGATACAGATGGGTACATAGAATATCAAAGCAATCATATTAACGGAATAATAATTTTACAATTATTACAAATAAGAGTGCGTAAGTAAATCATATTGGATTGGAAGTGGATTGAAAGATCAACATAACACAACATAATGATATCAGGACAAGATATAATATTCAGTCGTGAGGATGTAATTAGGATGAACAGATTGGAGGGTTCCTTAATAGTTGTGATTGGAATAATTAGGAAGTCAGATCGTTATGGGGAATCTTTATTGTACGCCTTTATGAATAAGTAGGTCTTTAATAACTTTCAGAAGGTTGTCAAGTCGTGTGTTGAGTTTATGGCAGTCGGTAATTCAGTCCATAGTTGTGTGCAGATGTATGTACAGATTTGTATTTAAGTCCTCTGCAATTGGGGTTTAAGCAGGTGCGTGATGAACTTTTGTTGTTTCTCTCTGGTAAGTCAATTAGGTCTGACATGTATGATGGGGCATGTCACTAATCCACCTCACCAACCCACTCAGTTATGAAAGCCCACCTTCTATAACTACCCTATTCACTCCCTTCCTTCTTCTCTCTTCCCTTACTTAATCTCTGCACAATACTAACTGTATCTGATATCCTGGAATGACAATGTTAACAAGACTATGTAAGCCACATTGAGCCTGCAAATAGGTGGGAAAATGTGGGACACAAATGCAATAAATAAATAAATAAATGATTTTATGGACCAAGGTACATATCTTGAATGCAATACGAACTTCAAGCCAGCTATGTTGGGAGCGTTACAGGGCAGAGTCTGGTTACATCCTGATATTCAGACATAACCAGCCAGGTTTAGTGGATAAATAAGACAGCGTAAATATCTTTACTATCTTTATCTGGAATATAAGACTTTTACAATTAACAATAAACCCATGAACAATTAAGTCTGACTATTAACATAACTGGTCATGTGGAAATCGGTTACAAAAAAAACAAAACAGATATTTAATGCCAAAGTCTGGACAGGGCTCAGCATTGAATTTCTGGTTTTATCACTGGCGGTGGACAAAAAAAAACCGCCGTCTGCCACTGGCTTCTAAATTTGTTCCCTAATTTCAGCCAAACTGAGGAGCATAACTTTTCAGCTGAAAATTCATCTTAATTTAGGAGCTTAAAAGTGACGCTTATAAATTTAGGCCTCAACCCCAAATGAATGAATACCATACAACCTTCCATATAATTGGACGAAAAAGACCTCAGTGGTAGAACATAAGAGTAGCTATACCCTGCTTACCGCCGGGGTAGAGCGGGAGAGCCCTTACCGCCACCTCAATGGATGGCGGTACGTGCTAAAAATGGGCGAGTGGAAAGTGCTTCACTTGCCGCACAGCCATTTCTTCAAAAAAAAAAAAAAAAAAGGAAAGACCTGCCTTTTACCTGCTGCGGTAAAAGGGGGCCTCGGCCTGCGTCAAAAACACACGCCGATGCCAGCCCAGGCTATAATTGTGCCATATTAAGGACAGATTTTTCCCCCTTAATATAGCACAATTATAGTGTAATGATAGTATAATCAAAGTTGAGTTTAACTTTGAACAGAACATGGAGGTTTTTGACCAATGATATAATTTCTGTAAGGTATGTTCTGTCTCTGTTTATGAGGTCTACCGCTGAGGTCTTTTTCCTCCAATTTGTATGGTGTTCACTCATTTGTTTTATGTGCTAAATGAGGTTTTGAACCGTCTGGTGGGTTTGAATTTTTTTTTTTTTTAATATATTTAAGCCTGCCATTTGTTTAACTAGATTTATGAGCTTAGTTTACGGACCTAGTAGTACTAAAAATCAGTGCTACGATCCTAACCTTTCCCCCACCTAAATTCTTCCCATTTCCCGCGCCCCCTTGTCACCTTAAAATCACTTCCGCTCCAGTCTTCGCCCTGGCAGTGCAGTTGCACTCGTAGACTGCCTGCGGCCTGCGCCGGGACTTTCTCTCTGAACCGTCCCCGCCCTTCACAAAACAGGAAGTTGTCAGGGTTGCCAGGTGGAAAATTTTTTCCCCACCCAAACCAGCCCAAAACCATCCCAAAACCCGCCCAAAGTCAAACCCCGCCCCTGACACCCCCACCCCCCTCATCAACCCCGCCCCCGCTGTCATCGGCCCCGCCTCCCCCGTCATCGGCCCCGCCCAGAACATCACTAACCCCGCCCAGAACGTCACTAAACCCGCCCAAAATGCCACTAGCCCCACCCCCGCGGCCGAAAAAACCACTTAAAAAACCGCCCAAAAGACCCAAAACAAGCCTAAAAAACCGCAACCTGCCGCGGGCAAAAATTTACCGCGGCGGGTTGCGGGAAACCGCACAATTGGGCGGTAAAACTGCCCACCTGGCAACACTGGAAGTTGTGTCAGAAGAGGCGGGACGATTCGGAGAGAAAATCCCAGCGCAGGCCGCAGGCAGCTTATGAGTGCCACTGCCGCTGTATGGGCAAAGACTGGAGCAGAGATGATTTTAAAGTGACGGGGGGGGGGGGGGCACAGGAGATGGGAGGGGGATACAGGAGACGCACCCCCTGTTAAAAAATCCTGGCTATGCCACTGGTTCCTAAATTGGTCTCTCTGAAAATTTACTAGGGCTGAGCGCATACACAAGTGGGGTGGGGGGGGGGGGGAGGCAAGGGGCCATGTCTGACAGGGGGTGCGTAAACAACACACGCACCTTGTATAAACAGGTCACTGTTAGGAACCTAACTCCCACAGTTAGGAGCATAAATCCTTTGAATAAAAAGCCATTGAAAAAAAAACAAAAAAAAACTTGATGAGCAGAGGTGGATTCACACTGTTTTTCCTGAAGCTCAGTTGAGAAATCAATTTTCGGCTGGCCCCCCCCCCTTCTTCCTGTACTCCCATGTCAGCAGTGAATGTAACTAGAGCAATAACACAGAATGAACAGCACTGCGGCCCATAATGTACGCACTGCAGTTACACTGCATTCAGACACAGAGGGCCTGAATAATTCATTTACTCTCATGTTTAGTAACAGCAGGACACACAACAGCTAGAAGAACTTTATTAAAAGTGTCCTTTTTTGAAAAAAAAAATAATCATGAAAAAGATGTAGAAGAGAGCTCTTCCAGGACTACTGCCGGCCCAACGCAGCCGCAGGTGGTAGTCCTGTCCCGAGCAAGCGTCATACCCGGGGGGAAAAAGAAAACCCGCGGAAATGGCTCGCTCGGCAGTAAACCAGCGGTAATCAGACATCGCCGCCTGCTAACCGGTTACCTCCGGGTTAGCGTGGGAGCCCTTATCGCCACCTCAATGGGTGGCGGTAAGGGCTCCCCACCACATGGCCACGCGGTAAGTGTTCTCTTACCGCATGGCCATGTGCAGAGCTGCCGAGTTACCCATTCCAGGAGGGAGACTCTTTGGCCGGTCCTGGTTTTAAACTTACATCCCAAAGCAGTGTGGGACTTGTAGTCCATGATTCTATCCATGGAAATCAGTGCTGCAGGTACCACAATGCACCAGGATGAGGTTGGCAGAAATCCAGGACCGGCCAAACAGTCTCCCTCCTGGAACGGGTAACTTGGCAGCTCTGCATGTGTGTCTGGGGGCTTTTGACCTGCTGCGATAAAAAGGGTCTTGGAGCGCAGGAAAAACATCCCCCACCGCTAGAGCATATGGCTCCAGAAAAAGGAGGACGGATTGAGCCAGCCGGGTTTTACTTCCATTGCTTTGAAAGCAATGGAAGTAAAACCCGGCTGGCTCAATCCGTCCTCCTTTTTCTGGAGCCATATGGTAACCCTGAGCGCAGGGCCCTTTTTTCCCTTAGCCTGGTGAAAAAAACTCCTAAATCAATAAATACCTTTTAAAAATCTTCACAAAGCCTCCAATGCACTGCCAGTTTTATTCTTTCCATTTATACACCTTCACTTTTCCCTATTCAACTATCTACACAGCTCACCGAATCCAAGGCTGAGCAGACTGAGTTCTATGCCGAAGAATTAAAATGCGCTTCCCCAGTTATGGACTCTCTTTAAGCCAGAAAGCAAGTTAATTCTGATAAATATATAGGAGCACCAGACTGCAGAATTAAACTGCAAGTAGGTGATTTGTTTTATTCCTGCCTGCAATAACCTTAATATGAAATATGTAGCGACACTAAGAACATTTCAATTCAATAAATTGTACTGCAGGAAGGTTGTGATCAGACCATAAAAGTCAAGAAATTTGCAGCTGTGCATCTATCAAGGATAAGACAGCATCTTTCTAGGCTCTCGGTGCATCACGAATGCTTCCGATGGTGTCTCGCTTTAGCAGTCTCGTTATTCTGAAGCTTAGTAAAACGAGACGCTGCTGTCCTGGTCCTGTGCTGAGACGATACACAGTCCACTGTTATCACCCACGCTGACTACTGCAATAGTGTATTTTTAGGATGCAAAACCCAAATACTGAAAAGACTCCAGACTGCCCAAAACACAGCAGCCAGACTTATTTTTGGCAAATCAAAATTCGAAAAGTGCATCACCTCTTCGAGCGAAGATCAACACAATGACCCACAAGATCATACACGGTGAATCCCCCGGCTACGTGAGTGATTTGATCGACCCTCCCTGCCAGAAATAGATCTCTTTCTTCAAGAACTTATCTGAACCTACACCTTCCCAATTGCAGAGGAATTAAATACAAGACCTACTATGCATCCAGTTTCTCCTTTTTGGGCAGCCAGCTTTGGAATGCTCTACCAAGACCTATACGATTAATTAACGACTACTTGCCCTTTAGAAAAATGTTGAAAGCTCACCTCTTTAAGCAAGCCTACCCTAATGACCCAACCTAATCTTACCAACCTCCATTCCCAATTCTGTTCTGACTTAGATGCCGACCTCATCACTGGTTTTACTTATCTCTCCTCCCCATTGCCCCTCTACGCATCCCATCCTTCTCTTCTCCAGCCCCCCTTTATTATATCCTTCCTTACCCCTTTCCCCCCAACTTATACTATCCAATCCTGTCTACCCTATTTTATCCTAATCATACTATATCAAACTCAACTTATCATACGTTATTCAAGCTCAACTTCATAATGTTTCACTACCGTTTTGAAATTTCTGTTATAAGACTTTGTATTTCGAATTACTATGTAAGCCGCATTGAGCCTGCATCGTGTGGGAAAGCGCGGGGTACAAATGTAATAAATAATAATAATACACGGAAAGCATGAAAACACCGCATAGAGACGGAGACAATGAAAACAGAGGGTGTGGCCATCACTATAGAAAATGCACCCAATTAAGGGGACCTTTTACAAAGGTGTGAAAGGGCCTATGCACATCCAGCGTGCGCCAAATCGGCATTACTGCCTGGCTACCGCGTGCCCCGGGCTGTAGTTCTGAATTTGGCATGCGCCGAAAACACACAATAGAAAATATTTCCTATTTTCTACCAGGTGGCGCTTGCCCGGCAGTAAACGGCAGTGGACGTGCGCTGCATGTCTATCGCCCGGGCAGCGCGTGAGACCTTATCGCTAAGTCAATGGATGACGGTAAGGTCTCAGGCCGAAAAACGGTTTTTATTTTGCCGCATGGCCATTTTCCAGCCCCTTTAAAAAAAAAAAAAAAGGTATTTTTTTCCAAGAGGCGGCAAAAACTGGCCGGCCACGCCACAGGCCACTTTTTGCCGTGGCTTAGTAAAAGGGCCTCTAAATGAAAAATGTACAAAACATATATGCAAAAGGCAGGGCTGCCATTCAGCCTCTAGGTCAGGGCTCCTCGAATACGGTCCTTGAAGTCCTTAACCCAGCCTGATTTTCAGGATTTCCACAACGAATACGAGATTCATCTTTTTGTATGTGTGGGTGGTAAGTTCATGATATGCGGGTTAACAGCTGGGATGGGATGGCGTTAGATGATATACTGATGACATATTGTAGGTAATTATAAATATTGTTTAATAAAGATTTATTATTTATGTATTAGATATTGTCAAGTGGTAATAATTAGGGTTGCAATGAATATGTACGAGATCTATTTGAATGAAATAGAAGCAGCAAATGCAAATAGATCTCATACATATTCATAGTAGAAATCCTGTATTCATCAGGGACGCCCTTCTTTTTTCCATTATCGGCCGAGGACGCCCATCTCCTAAGCATGCCCCAGTCCCGCCTTCACTATACTGCCGACACGCCCCCGTGAACTTTGGTTGTCCCTGCCGATTATACCGATTTGGGCAACCTTGCGAGAAGGACGCCCACCTCCTGATTTGTGTCGGAAGATGGGCGCCCTTCTCTTTCGAAAATTCATCTGATAGTCATAAAACTGGCAGATAAAGGGGATAGGATTGTTATTCTCAATAGATATGATTACATCAGAGAAATTGATAGACAACGATGACAGAAATGATTACATCTCCTTATCATCGGATCCTACATCCAATTTACAGAAAGAAATTTGCGAGATCACTGATTTTGCCACCAAAGATGGTTACGTCACACCTAAAGAGAGCGACTTTCTTACAGTTAAACATCCTGTTATTCCTACTATACATTTTACCCAAAATCCATAAATCTATTATCAATCCTGCTGGCAGACCTATCGACTCTGGTAACAGTTCTGTATTTGAGCCCTTGTCCATCTTTGTTGATCATCCGTTTGTTCTCCAAATTGAATCATAGGTCCAGGATTCTGAACATATGATAAATCTGCTCAATCTATCAGACATTATAGTAGTTACATTGGATATAGATTCACTCTAT
The DNA here is from genome assembly GCF_901765095.1 of Microcaecilia unicolor. Classification (NCBI taxonomy): domain Eukaryota; kingdom Metazoa; phylum Chordata; class Amphibia; order Gymnophiona; family Siphonopidae; genus Microcaecilia; species Microcaecilia unicolor. The sequence goes on from NC_044034.1 coordinate 354,414,292, forward strand.
ACTAACATTCCACAAGTAGAATCTTTGACAATTATAGAAAATACCCTGAAGAACAGGACTGATGCAACGTACAGGTTGGCTATGTCAGGGACCATTTTTTATTTGGGGGCCCTGGCTCCACCCCCAACCTCACCCTCAGGTCCACCCCCAACTCCACCATCTCCCCTTCCCTACCATCCCACAGTTCCCCCCCCCCCCATAGTGTCCACCATCTCTCTCCTTCCCCCCCACCTCTTTAGCACCTCTCTCCTCCAACCCCTACTCTCCATGGTCTCCAGTATCTTTCTCCTTCTTTATACCTCCCCCCTCCACCACGAGCTGTTTCTTCCCTTACCTCCTTCCTCCAGGATGGTGAACTTGCAAATGACATAAGAGAACAGGCACCATGGCCAGCCTGTGTGAGACCTTCAGCATCTGCATATGCTCAAGGCCAGCTCTTGATCCCTCCAAATTTCCTGTTTGGGAGGGGCTGTGAGCCAGCAGGCCTTCAGCATTTGGTGATTCTCAAGGCCCCATGCAAACCACAGTTATACCAACTGAAGAGCTGCTTCCCTGGGGGAGGGAGGTAAGGAAAACACTCCTTGTGGGGAAGGGAGGGAGTAAGAAAAGTTTGAGGATGCCATGGCACCTGTGGCTCCCTCCATACTAACATCTATGCTCCGCCCCTTTCTTATATGGATAGTATCAGGCATTCAGACAGGCTATCAGACCTTTATACTATACTAGTAAAAAAGGCCCGTTTCGGTATGAAATGAAACGAGCGCTAGCAAGGTTATCCCTCTCTCCCTCCCTCGCTCTCTCCCTCTGTCCCCTCCAAGTCCCATGGCCCCCTTTCTTCCCTTTCAATTTCCAGGCCCTCCCTCCCTCTCTCTTCTTCCCTCTGTCCCTCCCCCGAGTTCCAGTCCTCCCTCCTCTCTGTCTCACAGACACGTCCTTGCGATGCCTCCACCCGCAGCCCTCCCCTCCCCCTCCCCCGACACTGGGTCCGCCCATCCCCCTACGTGCACATCGCCCCCCCTCCAAAATCGCCAACCTCCCTCTGCTACTCCCCTCCCCCCTCTTACCGGGGGTCCCAGCGTCAGCAGTGAAGAGCCTTGCGAGTCTGCTGCCTTCCCTTCTCTTCGCTCTCAGCTCTGACTCTGGTCCCGCCCTCATTTCCTGTTTCCGCAAGGGCGGGACCAGAGTCAGAGCTGAGAGCGAAGAGAAGGGAAGGCAGCAGACTCACGAGGCTCTTCACTGCTGACGCCGGGACCCCGGTAAGAGGGAGGGGAGGGTAGCAGAGGGGGGTTGGCGATTTTGGGGGGGGGGGGGCACGTGCACGTAGGGACATCTCTGCCCGCTCCCGCTGTTCTTCAACGCGTGTCTCTCATTGGGATCGTAACCCCCTGCTGACGTCAGGCAAGCAGGGCTCTACTGCTGGCCAGTGACATCAGCAGGTGGTTACGATCCCAGAGAGACACTTTAGAACGTTCACATAGCAAATTATTATATTAGAAGATATACAAGAGCTGAAAATCCATGTATAATGAAGTTATATGTTTACCGGCCACCAGTGAGCATATAACTTCTTTAGAATAATGGTCCATTTTCTTGGGTGCCTCTGAGTCTGAACTGGTTGCCTATAAAACAGTGGGATACTTTACCTGTCCAACCAAGCCAGCAGGCTCTTTGCTGCTCCAATCAGATCCACCACAGAGGTCAGGAAGTCGTTTGGCAGTTTCCTGCTGCTTTTGCCATCATAATGACCACTTCTTCTTCTTCCTGTGATGAAGTTCTGCAGGTTTTTGGCAGATGCATTTAACTTGTGGGAAAGGGTTTTTAAATTTTCCGTTTCCAAGCCATAATTCTGCAGCGGTAGGTGGGGGAAAAAAAAAGACAAACATAGCAATTAGATAAAATGCACAATTCTACTACTACTACTTAACATTTCTAGAGCGCTACTAGGGTTACGCAGCGCTGTACAGTTTAACAAAGAAGGACAGTCCCTGCTCAAAGGAGCTTACAATCTAAAGGACCGTATTAGTCCACTCTTAAAGGTTATCAATAGAAATCAAACAAAATAAAACATGGAAAAGAAAATAAGATGATACCTTTTTTATTGGACATAACTTAATACATTTCTTGATTAGCTTTCGAAGGTTGCCCTTCTTCCTCAAGATGGCAACCTTCGAAAGCTAATCAAGAAATGTATTAACATAGTAACATAGTAGATGACGGCAGAAAAAGACCTGCACGGTCCATCCAGTCTACCCAACAAGACAACTCATGTGTGCTACTTTTTGTGTATACCCTACTTTGATTTGTACCTATGCTCTTCAGGGCACAGACCGTATAAGTCTGCCCAGCAGTCCAATAAAAAAGGTATCATCTTATTTTCTTTTCCATGTTTTCTTTTGTTTGATTTCTATTGATAATCTAAAGGACGAAATGTCAAGCTGGGCAGTCTAGATTTCCCGAGTAGAGGTAAAAGGTTAGGTGCCGAAGGCGACATTGAAGAGGTGGGCTTTGAGCAAGGATTTGAAGATGGGCAGGGATACGGCCATTAGCACTGGAAACCCTCTTCCATTTAAAGGATTCATATGCGATTATTGTGCTTAGACAGTTCTCTTATGCATAAAGAAGCAAATGGGAAAGAGATTCCCGAGTGATGGTGCTCTTAAAGTCTTGTTTACGAAGGGAGCAGGAGAATGATTAAGTTCGATTTTCACAAAAGCTAATTATTCATCAAAACGAACGAGCTTTAACAACTAATCATATTTCACATATCAAGCCTATCCTTATTGCTAAGGATATGCAATCTAAAAAGAAAATTATATATGGGTAACACTGAACCGTAGTGCTTAGCAGTTAAATTGAAAATAGATATTCAGCACCAGAACCCCTATGCCAGCCAGCGCTGAATATCTGATTTCAGTGCCTATTGGGAGTTGCTATCCGGTTGGCGATCACAAACAAAAGAAGGATTGTCAATGCACACGAAGAGGACACAACCACCAAACTCAGTGAGGACATGGAAAACACTGTATGAAACCAAAAAGTTTTTATTCCAGCATATAATGGACCCGACACGGCCGTGTTTCAGCAAAACAACTGCCTGTGTCAGAGGTCTACAATAATATAAGGCAAAAAATAAATAAACAACCAGTAACAATAAAAAGGTACAATAATAAAGGAACATCCATAAAACTCAAAATAGTTAAAATTAATAAATTAATAAAATGTAATAAAATTAATACATTAATAAAATGTAAATTAATAAAAAGGCCCTGTTTACAAAGCCACACCAGAGACATGTAAACGTTTTTAGCACTCACTAACCATTAGCGTGCGTTAACTGTCTAGGTGCCCACAATATTTCTATAGGCGCCTACACAGTTAGCGTGCGCTAATTTTGTGCACACACAAAAAATGCTAGCGCACCTTAGTAAGCAGGGCCCCAAGTGTAAAAAACCTAGCACAATTATAAAGCCTTAGCCCAGAACAGTTCAATAACATACCTTCCAATATATAGCTCGAAACACAAATATTGTGAACAATCCTTCAATAATCGTAAATAGAATTTCAAAGGATCTGTAAAAATACAATGACTTCAGTCTTAACCACATAAATGAAAGGGATGACAACCCTATTTAACTTTTTTGCCACCCTAACTTTAATGGGATAGTTATTGAGATAAAAGTCTGAATACAGCCGCTAACTGGATAACCTCTAGCTCCGCCCAAGCTCTGACCACTGACCACTCTGGCATTTTCCGAATAGTACCGAGGTGGTCAGAGGAAATATTTAATGGTATTATCCAGTTAGCAGCACCCGCTAACCAGATGAATGCTGTTCAATACTGACCCACTACTTTTCAAAAGATGCAGAAATATTTAATTTAATTTGGCATTTAAAACCCGCTTTATCAACAAGTTCTGAGCAGTTTACATTTAATAGTATGTTATCAAAAGATTAGCTAACATTAATTAGTAATAACTTAGTGGAACTGTAAGTATACAGTAAACAATATTACATTATATGTTATTAACTAGCTAGACATGGTTGAGCATAATTGTTTATGTAAGATCATATTTAATATGAAACTTTATAGTCTTTGGAACTCATCCTATATAATAAAACGCACCTCTAACGTTCTGAAGCTGACTGCGTGGACATAAGTCTTGAGGCATTCGTGCTTCTGTATCCATGATGACGTCTCCCACTTCCGGGTGCGTCAGCAGCGACTGTGCCCAATCACAACATAGCAGCGTGAGCCAACTCCGTCGAGTACCAGTGCTGACGGAGGACCCCAACCCCCGACAGCCGAAGTCCTCTTCTCGGCTGCCGCGGCGTTGCTTGCTGAATGATCTGATCAAGTTTCTGTGTGTGCGTCTGACATCAGACGCACGCACAGAAACTTGATCTGACCAGCAAGCAACGTCGGCGCAGTTGCGCAGATGAGAAGAGGACTTCAGCTGTCAGGGGTTGGGGTCCCCCATCAGCACAGGTATGCGACGGCGGCGGGGGAGGGTTTTGGCGGAAATGGGGGTCGAGAGGGTCACGGCAGGGGGGTCCAGGGGTCAGTAACGCGGGGGGGGGGGGGGGTTGAAATCGGAGGGGGGGAGTCTGGAACGTGGAAGGGAGGGAGGCGTGGGTCTCGGAGGGGACAGAGCGAGACAGCGAGGGAGGGTGGGGGATTACCTTGCTAGCGCCCATTTCATTGCCTACCGAAACGGACCATTTTTACTAGTAGTCTATAATGTAGACCCTTTGCCATTTTTATCGGGACAAGTTTAGGTTCCATGTGAGTGTTCTGCTAGGTTTAGCAGGTGGTTTTGTGTTTCATCTTCTGTGTCCTTAGTGTTTGAGAAAATCTACATTTTACCAAAAAGTGGGTTATTATTGATGGATAGAATGTGACAAATATGGAATACGTTAGTTCCGTGACTTACTTCACAAGAATGTTGAAGAAAGAAAACTCACAACATAATAATTACAGGAAAAGGAGCGGAACCATGGAACTTCCTGCCACGAGACATAAGATTAATAACAGACTATCTGCATTTCAGATGATCAGTTAAAACTTGGTTTTCCATTAGAATAGTTAGAGCTAATCTCCCAGAACCACCCATCTTCTTACTGAATCAATACAAAAGGGGAGGGGAGCAACTCCCCATACTTGCTCCACCTCAGAGTTCTCTGATTGAGACAGATCAGAAAGTATATCCTTATATCGGCAATGGTTCTTTCAAATTAACTTCAACAACCACCATCTTGGATTCTGTTTTCTACAGACTGTACAATGAAAGGCCTATATATGTATTTGTTGCTGAAAAGAAAGAACGGGGGACACAGTAGAAACCTGTAAATATTTCACCCGCATTAGGGAAGTATTTTAAAATGAAATCTTCCATACATGAAGAAATTTTAATACAAAGGGAAGCAGAAGGGACGAAGGTGTAGAGGACAAGAGTGGTTGATCCATGGAGCAGTCAACCAGCAGAGGTAGTGACAACCAAAACTGAGGAGAATTAAAAAATGTTTGTGACAAATAGAGCATGGTAGTAAGGTCTGGTACATAGCAACAGAAGAAAATGAGAGAGAGAGACATTCTTGAGACACCTGTAGAAGGTGGTGGTAGGAACAGCACTGAGAGATTGGGTGGGAGATAGAGCAAGGAGAGGAAACTGGTGTTGGCTTAGGCATTGGGACCATACATGCTCATCTATCCAAAGTGGTAGATAATCAAACAGAGTCTCAATCTAGATGGTCTGATTGGTCCCTTGGTTGACACCTGCCACCACTATGCTACAATGTTACAGTGATAATGGAGCCAGAATGAAAGTGGTAGATAATCAAACAGAGTCTCAATCTAGATGGTCTGATTGGTCACTTGGTTGACACCTGCCACCACTATGCTACAATGTTACAGTGATAATGGAGCCAAAATGAAAGTGGTAGATAATCAAACAGAGTCTCAATCTAGATGGTCTGATTGGTCACTTGGTTGACACCTGCCACCACTATGCTACAATGTTACAGTGATAATGGAGCCAGAACGAAAGTGGTAGATAATCAAACAGAGTCTCAATCTAGATGGTCTGATTGGTCCCTTGGTTGACACCTGCCACCACTATGCTACAATGTTACAGTGATAATGGAGCCAGAATGAAAATGGTAGATAAGCAAACAGTCTAGATGGTCTGATTTGGTCACTTGGTTGACACCTGCCACCACTATGCTACAATGTTACAGTGATAATGGAGCCAGAATGAAAGTGGTAGATAATCAAACAGAGTCTCAATCTAGATGGTCTGATTGGTCACTTGGTTGACACCTGCCACCACTATGCTACAATGTTACAGTGATAATGGAGCCAGAACGAAAGTGGTAGATAATCAAACAGAGTCTCAATCTAGATGGTCCGATTGGTCCCTTGGTTGACACCTGCCACCACTATGCTACAATGTTACAGTGATAATGGAGCCAGAATGAAAATGGTAGATAAGCAAACAGTCTAGATGGTCTGATTGGTCACTTGGTTGACACCTGCCACCACTATGCTACAATGTTACAGTGATAATGCCAGAATGCAAACTCTCTTAGATACTGAAACTCTCATCCTCTCACCAGGCTGCATTTGGAATGAATTATGCAGTTACTATTACTACTACTACTTATCATTTCTATAGCGTTACTGGATGTAGCACTGTACACAACCACCTACGAGAGAGTCTCTGCTTGGCAGAGAATCTATTCAAGACAGACAAACAGGATAAAGAAGAGGTTACGGAGTTATCTTTATTACAGGAATGAAGTTAGTATCAACTCTAGTACCTTGGACACCATTTTTGCTTTTCCAGTAGATAATACGACTTTCAACTATTTAAAAATTTATTTATTTATTTGTTTGTTTGTATTTATTAGGATTTATTTACTGCCTTTTTGAAGGAATTCACTCAAGGTGGTATACGGCTAGAATAATTCAAACATAAGTAACAGACAATTACAGAAGTAAAAATGTTCAAACAATATATTGTAACGTAGCATACTATGCCATACTCTGTCAACACAATACACAGTAAACATGTTAATAGACTGCATAAGGGCTCAGCAAAGATGGAACCTATAGATAGATAAGATAGAGTAACAGGAGCAAGAAAATAAGGTACTAATTAATAAGACAGCTTATTTTTTCTAATTTCCATTTTGCTCACACCTTTCAATAGTAGCTCAAGGTGAGTTACATTCAGGTACTCTGGATATTTCTCTGTCCCAGGAGGGCTCACAATCCAAGTTTGTACCTGAGGCAATGGAGGGTTAAGTGACTTGCCCAAGATCACAAGGAGCAGTAGTGGGATTTGAACTGGCCACCTATGGATTGCAACACCGGTGCTCTAGCCACTAGGCCACCCCTCCACTATAGCAACATTCCATGTAGAATCTCAAATAGTAGCAACAGAATCTGGATATTTCTCTGTCTCAGGAGGTCTCACAATCTAAGTTTGTACCTGAGGCAATGGAGGGTTAAGTGACTTACCCAAGATCACAAGGAGCAGCAGTGGGATTTGAACTGGCCACCTCTGGATTGCAACACCGGTGCTCTAGCCACTAGGCCCACTCCTCTACTCCACTCCACTTACTGTATTTTTCGGACTATAAGACGCACTTTTTTCCTCCCAAATTCCTCCCTCCATTACAGGCTCCCTCTCTCCCTCCGATGGAATTTTAAAACTCCTCACCTCGTCGTTGTGTGACTCGCAGTAGCAGCAGCGCTTCAGCGTGCACGTCGCTCTTCACTCAGCCTTCTCTCTCTCAGCTCTCTGGTCCCGCCCTTGCACCCACTAAACTGCTCCAGGGACCTGCATACTGCTGTCATGGAGCTGGGTATGACATTTGAGGTTGGCAAAAAGTGTCTTGACTTTTTTTTTTTGGGTAGTAGGGGGTTGGGGACTACTGGGGGAGTACGGGGAGGTCATCCCCGATTCCCTCCGGTGGTCATCAGGTCAGTTCGGGTATCTTTATGAGGCTTGGTCCTGAAAATAAATGGACCAAGTAAAGTCAGCCAAATGCTCGTCAGGGCCGGCCTTCTTTTCTCCATTATCGGCCGAGGGTAGCCATGTGTTAACCACACCCCCGTCCCGCCTTCGCTACGCCTCCAACACGCCCCCTTAAACTTTGGCCGCTCTTGCGACGGAGTGCAGTTGAGGGCGGCCAAAATCGGCTTTCGATTATGCCGATTTGGCCGCACAGGGAAGGGCGCCCATCTCCCGATTTGTGTCGGAAGATGGGCGCCCTTCTCTTTCGAAAATAAGCAGGATAGTGACTGCTAGCTAATTCCACCTCTAACAAAAGTAAACTGCAAACCGCACTGTCTACATCTCACAGACAAAGCTTTTCAACTTCGAATGCATTGTCTAAAAAGTGCCATTTATACAGCTCGAGCATACGTGTGTAATATGCATATCACAATAGAGAAAATTAACAGCTGGCACAGAACATTCAGTCTTTCTTCATCTTTAGTGGTTTAAAAAAGAGACAATTCTGCAAACACTATACAGAAAACAACACATTTATTAGTCAATCACATTTTACTCCTACAAAGCCGGAGCTCAAACTCATGCCATACTTTCCTGTTTCCTCCCAACAGAAGAACTTTAAAATTGTCTTGTCTGCTTGCATGTTCCACTGAATGCTGGAATTGCTACAGCTTTGTTCTGCAAACCACCGCATTCAATCTTGCAGGCCACAAAATTTGCATGGCACAATTACTTACATCCATGGTGCCCTAGAATTGTAATTAAAAATAGCACAAAGGCTATGGGCTTGATACTTGAAATGATTTATCTAGGTTGAAGCAGCAGCACCTGTTACCAGTGGCGTAGCTATGTGAGGCCGGGGGGGGGGGGCCTGGGTCCACGTAAATTTGGCCCTGGACCCCCCTGCCGATGACCCGCCGTTGCCTGCCTTTGCTGGCGGGGGACCCCAACCCACGCCAGCCGAGGGTTGTGCATGACGTTGTGCAGGACGTCAGAAACAGAAGGAAGCCTTTTGCGAGATGAAGAGGACCTCGGCTGGCGGGGGTTGGGGTCCCCCGCCAGCAAAGGTAAGTGATGCGGGTTGACGGCGGGAGGGGGGTCGAGAGGGTCGGCAGCGGGGGGGGGGGGGCAAAGTCGGCAATGGCAGGCGGGCGGGCAGGGGGGTGGGTGTCGGCAATGGCGGGGGGGGGGGCTAAAATGTGCCCCCTCACCTCGGGCTCTGGATCCCCCCTCCCGCCGAAGTCTGGCTACGCCCCTGCCTATTACCCAGAGAAGTCCTGCCGACTGCACCCATGCACATATTTTCAGCTCTGTTATATGGATATTCTAGCTGCATTATAGTAACATAGTAGATGACGGCAGAAAAAGACCTGCACGGTCCATCTAGTCTGCCCAACAAGATAAACTCATATGTGCTACTTCTTGTGTATACCTTACCTTGATTTGTATCTGCCATTTTCAGGACACAGACCGTAGAAGTCTTTCCCACAACTAGCCCCATTTTCAGGACACAGACCATAGAAGTCTTGCCCAGAACTAGCCCCACCTCCCAACCTCGGCTAAGCTTCTGAGGATCCATTCCTTCTTCTGCACAGGATTCCTTTATGTTTATCCCACGCATGCTTGAATTCCGCTACCGTTTTCATCTCCACCACCTCCCGCGGGAGGGCATTCCAAGTATCTACCACTCTCTCCGTGAAAAAATACTTCCTGACATTTTTCTTGAGTCTGCGAATATCTAGCTAGCCCTGGGGTGGTATGGGAGGTGGGGCCTGAAATTATCTAAAGGCCAACTGCTGAATACTGTCAGTATCTGGATAAGGGAGGCAGACCCTGGTATAACTTGATAATCAGCACTTACGGGGCAGGAGCGAGTGGGCACCACTTGTGCCCTTAGAACCCCCAGGCCATCTGGGGTATCAAATGTAGGCTGAGAGGGCCTACAGTTGTAGCGTAGCCACGGGTGGGCCTGGGTGGGTCTGGACCCACCCACTTTGGACTCAGGGTCACCCAAATTTCTAGCACCCCTGTTATGGTTGGGTGGGGATCCCCAAGCCCCACCTGCTGCATAGGTCCTCCAGCAGCAAGAACAGCCCCCTTCTTTCTTCCTCCAGCTGGCCTCTGTGCTGCACATGGTCAGTTTTCGCGCGTGTGAGAAAACCGAGCACGCATGAGGGGGCAGGGCAGTGGCAGCATGTGGACAGTGTCAGCGTCTGAAGCAAGGAGAGAGCGCTGTTCTTGCCTCCAGAGGATCTCTGCAGTTAGTGGGGCTCAGGGATCCCCACCAGCTGAGGTATTAAGGTTTTTTGTTGGTACCGGGGGAGGGGATGTAGAGATTGCATGTGCCCACCCAGTTTGCCCAGCGGCCCATCCAGAATTTAAGGTCTGGCTATGCCTCTGGCCTACAGAAGGGTAGGGGTCCTGGTTGAGGGCTCTACTTTGTCTTCAGAGGGTGGGGGTATTGGGATCGGGGGAGCAAGGGAGGATTCTGAGGGGGTGAAGGCACTTGCTTTCTCATATATATTTATTTGGATTTATTTATTGCCTTTTTGAAGAAATGCACCCAAGGTGATGCACGGCAAGAATAAATCGAACATAGGCAATGGACAATTACAGCAGTAAAAACATTCAAATACTAGCATGGCCTGGTCTAAGTGTCTTACGTGGGTCCCAACTTAATATCGGCCAGGACACACATGAGGTCCATTTTAGGAGAATGATAAGGGTCACTCACATTTTCCTGTTGCAGCTATTAGAAGACTACAAAACACAGTCAGAAATTGGATATGGATCTCCTTATTTAAGCTACGTTTGAATTCAGAAGTCAACTCATTTTGTCTCACTGTTATGTAAAGAAGAAGGGTCTTTGCCCATGGCTGGATTTATTACGCTCAGTGGTTTGTTCTGCGCACCTGCTGGGAACAACTGTATAAAAGGGCAGCCAAAAAGGTTTCCAATTGTGTTTATTGCCCTTGAAATACTGCCTTTAATAAGAAAAAAGAAATTACAGTAATGGAAAGGAACACTATTTCATGAGAGACTCCTGAAAAAAATTTTAAAAAGTCATTGTTTTAAGATCCTAAAAGAGCACAATACATTTTCTGCTGCTTATCCTAGAATTAAACAGTGGATTTTCCCCCAAGTCCATTTTTAATAATGGCTTATGGACTTTTCTTTTAGGAAGCTGTCCAAACTTTTTTTTTTAAACCCGCTAAGCTAACTGCTTTTACTACATTCTCAGGCAACGAACTCCAGAGTTTAATTACACGTTGAGTGAAGAAATATTTTCCAGGATTCATTTTAAATTTACTACTTTGTAGCTTCATTGCATGCCCCCTAGTCCAAGTATTTTTGGAAAGAGTAAACAAGCGATTCACGTCTACCTGTTCCAATGCATTCATTATTTTACAGACCTCTATCATATCTCCCTTCAGCTGTCTTTTCTCCAAGCTGAAGAGCCCTAGCCGATTTAGCCTTGCCTCACAGGGAAGTCATCCCATCTCCTTTATCATTTTCATTGCCTTTCTCTGTACCTTGTCTAATTACACTATATCTTTTTTGAGATGCTGTGACCAGAATTACACACAATTTTCGAGGTGCGGTCGCACCATGGAGTGATACAAAGGCATTATAACATCCTCATTTTTGTTTTCCATTCCTTTTCTAATAATACCTAACTTTCTATTTGCTTTCTTAGTCACCACTGCACACTGAGCAGAAGGTGTCAACTTATCATCAATGATGACACCTAGATCCCTTTCCTGGTCGGTGACTCCTAATGTGGAACCTTGCATTACGTAGCTACAGTCTGGGTTCCTCTTTCCCACATGCATCACTTTGCACTTGCTCACATCAAATGTCATCTACCATTGGATGCCCAGTCTCGTAAGGTCCTCTTGTAATTTTTCACAATCCTCTTGCGAGGAGACTGAGGAAACATACATGGAGAGCATGGTTAAAACCCAACTCTAGAGAGCATAGCAAGGCTAGATATTTTGGACAACAGCCTCACAAGTTTTGGTGGCTCTGTGGATTGTTGCAGAATTTGATGATGTGGCATAAAGTAGGGCCAGGATAGTGGCCTTGAGACAATATGGCTTGAAGTGTGTGAGGCTCCTTTCACCGCCACCCTGTAAGTTTTAGTATGGTGAATTTGTGACCTCCTACCATTGGAGGAGTGGCCTAGTGGTTAGGGTGGTGGACTTTGGTCCTGGGGAACTGCGGAACTGAGTTCGATTCCCACTTCAGGCACAGGCAGCTCCTTGTGACTCTGGGCAAGTCACTTAACCCTCCATTGCCCCATGTAAGCTGCATTGAGCCTGCCATGAGTGGGAAAGCGCAGGGTACAAATGTAACAAAAATAAAATTGATACTATTGGAGATTCTACATGGAATGTTGCTATTCCACTAGCAAACAAAAAAGAAGCAAAAACTGGGCCTTCAGGATTGAGAAAAAATGCAGTCCTTTTGGCGGTTGTCAGGTTTGAAGGCGTTTTTCTGAATAGAGACGAGCGGTTCAAACAACGGGATTCTTACCCCGATCGGTTTACTTACCTTTTGTGCTTCAGTTTGCAAGCTGACCGATAGGAGTTTATTGACCCCTGATGCAGGCGTTTGTACGCCAAAACACGGCCTGTGTCGGGTATTTATGATATTAAAGGACTGCATTTTTTCTCAATCCTGAAGGCCCAGTTTTTGCTTCTTTTTTGTTTGCTTTGTTGTACTTGTATGCTGTTTTCCCTCTCTTTTGTGACTGTGCTATTCCACTAGCAACATTCCATATCGCATCTCAAATAGTAGAGGAGTGGCCTAATGGTTAGGGTGGTGGACTTTGGTCCTGAGGAACTGAGTTCGATTCCCACTTCAGGCACAGGCAGCTCCTTGTGACTCTGGGCAAATCACTTAACCCTGCATTGCCCCATGTAAGCTGCATTGAGCCTGCCATGAGTGGGAAAGCGCAGGGTACAAATGTAACAAAAATAAAATAAATAAAAATAAAATAGACATCAGGCAGGCTGGCCATGTCAATTTATACAATGGCTGCTGTTTCTTGCAAAAGGCATCTTGTTCTTGTCTGGACTCTTAGATAAACCTAATCACTGCTTTGATTTGTTTGCCAGAGCTTGGTATGCACTACTTAATGATGTGCTTTGACAACCTGGCTGAACCCTAAACACTTCTTGATCCTGCTCTAGTTCCTGCTCAACCTCAGCCTTGCCAGCTCCTTGTCTTGGGGTTCCTCTGCTTTCCGGTTCTCTCAGGTTTGGGGTTAAAGCAGTCAAGACCTCGTAGTCAACCCAAAACAGAAGGTGGTTGCTACAGGCAGAAAAACTCACCCTATCTTCCTCAGAACCCATGGACCTACACCCTGTGAGAAACCTATCTAGCCTGTTCACCACTCCTGGGTCTCCTCAACTGATGAACAATGTCCCAGGGTGGCCTGCTGATGGATAGATTGACCAATGAAAAACAAAAAGCACAAGGGTCCTTCAGAATTGGCTTGGTATAACGATACGTCTTTATTAAGGGTCAAGTTTGGAGGATGGGTGGGAGCAGGTACTGCTTTGAGTATGGGAATCCTACGCTCCATCATCAGAGGTGGCAGAGAACCAGAAAGAAAGTATTTCAGTTGGGAATATCAGAGTTGCCATCTGTTACTGGTCTTTATCCACAGTCATTTACTATGTTAAATGTATAAACAAAAGAAATAAAAGGCCAATGAAGTTGATGAAGCAAGAGAGCAGAAGAAACAAGCAAATTAAACAAAAATGTGCCCCATTCTTTTGTTAACACCAGAAAGAGTAAGATACAGAGCACTACAGAAATGCAAGTTAGAGATCCATGGGCAATCCATTTAGGTGATAATACAGCAAGATAAGGATGTATACACCAAATGTTATAAAGATAAAATCAACAAGGAAGACGAAAAGTGACTTTGGAATCAATAAACACTCCAACGACTCTTAACAGAAGGGACAAGGATAGTGTAGAATGGTAAATCACGGAAGACGTGAGTGAATGCTATCCGAGGATTCCGATCTTTGATCTGTTGAGCAGACATCCAATTTGAATTAGTAGAAAAGCCATTTGAAATTTGAATTAAAGTCGATGAAGCAAGAGAAGTAACAGAACTAAAACTGTGTATCGCCTAAAAACGATAAGAAAAAGTCAGGGGAGGAACGAAAGGAACTGAAGGCTGAAATATAAAAGGTTAAAGAGGAGAGCTACAAACAGAGCCTTGTGGTGCAACTGACAGTTGAAGAACTAGGAGAAGAAAGCTGTGCATCAGCGATTACAGAATAAATAGGAGAGACAAAAGTGAGTGGAATCAAGCAAGAACAGTACCAGATAGGGATGTGCATTCATTAGTGTGCATTCAGTTCGTTAGTGTGCCTTAAAAATGTACTGACCAATTTTGAAGGTGATGTACGCGGGGGGGGGGGGGGGGGGTATGGGGGTGGAGCCAGGAGTTTTGCAGGTGCCAGCGTTATTCAGTGCTGGTGCCTGCATAGTACAGTGTCCTTTCCATCTTCCCACCCTCCCTAGCAAGCTCCAATCGCCCCCTCCCACCTCTCAACAAAATTGCTGGACCCCTCCAACCCCACCAACATATTCCTATCCCCCCCCCCCATGACCTACTTAACAAAATTGCTGGACCCCTTTGGCCCCCTGACACATTTCTGGCCCTCTTACCACCACCACCCCAACACAATTGCTGATCCACTCCATCCCACGACACTTTTATGACTCTCATCTGGCCCCCCTCAACACAATGCTGGATCCCTCCAACCCCTTCCCTGACACATTCCTGGCCACCTCCCATGAAACAATTGGCTGATCTCTCTCCTCCTCAGTTAGGACTAGCCCTCCTCAGACCTACCACACTCCTTGGTGGTAGAGTGTGGCAATGAGGGCAGGAGTGAACCCCACTCACTCCTGCCCCTAGTGGCTCCATTGTGAAAAATGGCCAACGTGATCTCTAGCAAAAGTCTTGCAGTACTAATAATTGGCGGGGGACATGCCCACATCATTTCTGTAGGTCCTGGATGATTGGCTGGGACCCGCATAAATTCTGGACGCCTGCATTTGTCCAATCAGACCCTGAAATTCAATGCTGGTGCCCAGACATGGCCCGACAATGAATATCAGGGCCTAATTTTGCAGACAACGATCTGAGTTTTTAACAAACAACCATCGCTGGCTGCATATTGATTGGTTAGCATGTGCAAAGCTGATTTAATCCATGTTAACCTGTGACTTAACACATATTACATTTTTTAATATATTAAAATGAATGTGTGAAACTCTCTAAAAAAAGTCCAAAAATCAGGAAAAAACCTAAACCCTATTCCCAGATAAACCCCCATCATACAAAGACGAAAGAAATGCTCCTGGTTTACCACATTGAAAGACAGCAGAAGGATCAAGTGATGTTATGAGCGAAGACAAACCACTGCTGCACACCACAGCCTCCCCCCCCCCCCCCCCCCACTCCTGGGCCCTGATGGTCTAGTGTTCACTGCCTTTATTCTCCCTGGAACCGCCGTATTTTAAAAATGGCTGCCGAGACTCCCTGCGGCAGTCTCGCAAGACTGTCGAGACCCGCAAGACTACCGCGGGAAGTCTCAGCAGCCATTTTGAAAAGATAGCGCTGGGCAAAGTAGCGGCAGCAGGCAGGCAGGAAAGAGTGGGGTTCTTTCCTGCCCCCAAAGAAGCCACTAGACCACCAGGGCCTTTCAAGGTGGGGGGGGGGGGATTGCGGTGATGCAGGCGGTGGGGGGGGGGGGCCCAGAGTACTCTCAGTCCGGCCCTACAATTAACTTCAATAATCTGTTGCTAGCACCCAATTATTGATAGAGGTAAGGGCTCATTACTCAATTAAATTGAACATGCACAAAAATCTGGCCACCATATATAGATCTTAGGAAAAAGATACTGGGCTGGATGGACCATCAGCCTGACCCAGTTTAGCAATTCTTATGCTTTTATTGCTAAACAGGAAAATGGAATAGGAAGGTCAAGAGATATTTTTTCTTTCTGATTAAGATGAAATTTAAGATAACTGTGTTTACACCCTAGAAGTTGCCCATGTCCATGTTGTCTGTACTTCCAGAGCCTGTGCGTCTAGCCCCGTTTGTGGCCGTTTTCAAGTCCAAACTTAAAGCCCACCTCTTTAACACTGCTTTTGACTCGTAACCTCTACTCACTTGCCCTGTCCTTTATCCTCACCTATTTATTCCCTTCCCCTTAATTGTTCTGTCTGTTTACCTGTCTTATCTAGATTGTAAGCTCTTTGAGCAGGGACTGTCTTTTTGTGTACGGTGTACAATGCTGCATATGCCTGGTAGCACTATAAAAGTGATAAGTAGTAGTAGTAATGTAGAAGCCTGCCCTTGCAGATCAGCAACGCGGCCGCGCAGGCTTCTGTTTCGTGCAGGACGTCAGACTCACAGAAACAGAAGCCTGCGCGGCTGCATTGCTGATCTGCAAGGGCAGGCTTCTACATGGAATGTTGCTAGTGGAGGAGTAGCCTAGTGGTTAGTGCAGTGGAACATGGAATGTTGTTACTATTTGAGATTCTACATGGAATGTTGCTACTATTTGAGATTCTACATGGAATGTTGCTAGTGGCGGAGTAGCCTAGTGGTTAGTGCAGTGGAACATGAAATGTTGCTACTATTCAGATTCTGTTGCTACTATTTGAGATTCTAGATGGAATGTTGCTACTATTTGAGATTCTACATGGAATGTTGCTATTCCACTAGCAACATTCCATATTTAGATTGTGAGCTCTTTGAGCAGGGACTGTCTTTTTTGTGTATGGTGTACAGCGCTGCGTATGCCTTGTAGCGCTATAGAAATGTTAAATAGTAGTAGTAGTATACTTAAATCTGGGTTCAAATACAGTTGTCAATGGAAAGTCAAGGGCAGAAGGACTGTAAAACTCTAAATATTCTCTTTAATGACTCTAGTCTGTTAGATTTTTCAGCAAGGAAAGAAAACCTCAGGAGTGTTTGAAACAATGCCCATGACAAAAGCTAACCTCACCACAGGAGGGGCCATTAGGGAAATGCAGACATTTTGAAACAGCTATAGGGAAGGGCACCCAGGAGATATTTTTAGGGCTCATTTTTGTAAACCATCTGTGGAATGTGGTGTCAGGGTAAACGTCCTGTTCCACCCCGTCTCCTCACAGCTGATGGCAGTTTTCGTTTCTCTTAACCGGCCCCCAAGTCTGCTCAAATGCACACCATATACTGCCCAGTGGACAAAGAAAGGTCACTTCCCAAAATGCATTTTCTAAAAACCTCAAAGAAGCATGCACATTCTAGATCAATATATGGGGTAGGGATGTGTACAGGCAAAAATGATTTATTCATTTTTGGATTTTTTTTTTTTGCACTTTTCCAAACTTTTTATATTTTTTTGGTTCTTTTAGGACATTTGCTTGGATACAATTTTAATGTGCATTAGAACTTTTTAAATCTCATTAACCGGTCTGAAATATCAGCAAAGGTAACTTTAAATATAAAAAATCATCAACCCAGCTGTTTTATCATTAACTAGTAAAAGAGGCCCGTTTCCAACAGAAAGGAAACGGGCGCTAGCAAGGTTCCAGGGCCCCCCCTCCCTCCCGAGTTCCATGCCCCCTACCTCCCTCCCTCCGTTCCATGCCCTCCCTCTCCTCCGAGTTCCAGGCACCCCTCCCCCTCCCCCCTCCTCCCTCCTCCCCCTCATCCCCACCGTTCCACAAACAGGAAATGAGGGAGGAACAGCTGAAACAGAAGCGAAAGCAAAGGCAGTCTGAAGCGGCGTCCGCGCGTACTGGACTTCACTGTTGCCGGCAGAGCAGGAGGTAAAACGTTTTAAACAACAGCTGCCACTTACAAAGGGCTGGGACACCCACACACATCCTACTTGCACTTGGAAGCCACAGAGAGAGAGGGAGGGAGGCGCAGAACTCGGATGGGAGTGGGGCCATCGGACTGGAGTGGGCCTGTGGAACTCGGATGGCCGGGAGTGGAAGGAGGGAGGGAGGTATGGGGTCATGGAACTGGGGGGGGGGGGGCGATTGCTTACTCACCTCCGGTGGCTGCTGCTGGGTTCCCTTCCCTCTCACTTCCCATTGGTCCACCCTATGACGTCATCCCCAGGGCGGACCAATGGGAACTGTGTTACAAACCTAGGCAGCCAGACGGAGATGCAAATTATTATATAGGATGATAAAACAGCTGGGCTGACTTTTTATATTAGAACTTTTTAAAAGCACACAAATTAAACATATGTGTGTTAATTTGTAGGTTAATGGGTGATAAATCAATTCTGAATGAACGTTTCTGAAGGTATGTTGAATGCTGATATACACAGCACTGTACAACAATCATAAGTACAGTACAGTCGATTATCTGATGTAAATGGGATTGACCCGTTGTCAGATAATATGGAAAACACTGCATAAACCCCTCAAACAAATGCATGAACAAAGGCACAGAGTTGCAGATTTTCAAAAATTGTTCTAAAATAAAGATCTTTAATAGAAATAAACACAAAGACATCACCGGGGGGGGGGGGGGGGGGGGGGGCTGTCGGATATGCCAGATGGTCTAATTACAGTAGGTCAGATAATCAAGACTGTACTATATTCAGATACATGTTCCTGTCGCAAAGAGTTTACAATCTAAGTGGAGACCTGAGCTAATGGGTGATAGGCTCTATTTTTACAGCAACTCCACTTTACGTGGAGGGGCATAATCGAACGGGGACAACCATCTATAAAGGCACCTATCTCTGAGGACGTCCCCGCAAAGGGGCGGAGCATCCCGTATTATCGAAACAAGATGGGCGTCCATCCTTTGTTTCGATAATATGGTCGGGGACGCCCAAATCTCAACATTTAGGTCGACCTAAGAGATGGTCGACCTAAATGTTGAGATGGTCGACCTTAGAGATGGGCGATCTCAGTTTTTGCCGATAATGGAAACCGAGGACGCCCATCTCAAAAACGACCAAATCCAAGCCATTTGGTCGTGGGAGGAGCCAACATTCGTAGTGCACTGGTTCCCCTCACATGCCAGGACACCAACCGGGCACCCTAGGAGACACTGCAGTGGACTTCATAAATTGATCCCAGGTGCATAGCTCCCTTACCTTGGGTGCTGAGCCCCCCCCCCCAAAAACCCACTCCCCACTCCCCACAACTGTACAACGCTACCATAGCACTAAGGGGTGAAAGGGGGCACCTACATGTAGGTACAGTGGGTTTTGGGTGGGTTTTGGAGGGCTCACATTTACCACCACAAGTGTAACAGGTAGGGGGGGATGGGCCTGGGTCTGCCTGCCTGAAGTGCACTGCACCCACTAAAACTGCTGCAGGGACCTGCATACTGCTGTAATGGAGCTGGGTATGACATTTGAGGCTGGCATAGAGGCTGGAAAACAATGTTTTTTAATTTTTTTTTTTTTGGGGGGGGGGGTGGGAGGGGGGTTGGTGACCACTGGGGGAATAAGGGGAGGTCATCCCCGATTCCCTCCAGTGGTAATCTGGTCAGTTCGAGCACCTTTTCAAGGTTTGGTCGTGGAAAAAAAAGGGACCAAGTCAAGTCGGCCAAATGCTCGTCAGGGACGCCCTTCTTTTTTCCATTATCAGCCAAGGACACCCATCTCTTAAGCTCGCCCCCGTCCCGCCTTCAGTACACTGCCGACACGCCCCCGGGAACTTTGGTCGTCCCCGTGAGGGAAAGCAGTTGAGGATGCCCAAAATCGGCTTTCGATTATGCCGATTTGGGCGACCCTGAGAGAAGGATGCTCATCTCCCGATTTGTGTTGAAAGATGGGCGCCCTTCTCTTTCGAAAATGCCCCTGATAGTGGCACTGATACTGTATACATACAGATACATGCAACTATCAATTTTAAAACTGCTATTTTACATATGGAAATCACTAGGCCACAGAGATTTCAAGGAGGTGTGGCTTGTTATGGTTTAGACATGGTTATGTATTTCCCATCTTACATAGGGGCCCTTTTACTAAGCTGTGTAAGCGGCTACACGCGCCCAACACACGTCAAAATGGAGTTACCGCCCAGCAACTGTGTGGCTCTTGCAGTAATTTTATTTTTGGCCCGCGTCCGAAAAATACTTTTTATTTTCAGACGCGCGTATCAGATGTGTGCCAAGTGGCATTTGACACGCATAGGTCATTACTGCCCGGTTACCGCGTGAGACTTTACTGCTAGGTCAATGGCTGGCGGTAAGGTCTCAGACCCAAAATGGACACGTGGCAATTTTCATTTTGACACACGTCCATTTTGGGCAAAATTTTTTTAAAAAGGCATTTTTTGCAGGTGCGCTGAACAATGATCCTGCACACGCCCAAAACACGCGCCTACACTACCGCAGGCCATTTTTCAGTGCACCTTAGTAAAAGGATTCCATAGGAAACACATGTTTATGCTAAAAAAAACCTCTCTAGTGGGTTTTGCACCAGATCGGAGGCATGCACAGATTTTTTAAAAGTGTTTGTTTCACTCCTGGCTTTACACAGGGTATGAATGGAGTAATTCCCCTTAACTTCCATTGTTTATTTATACCTCCAGAAATATCATAAAGACAACAGATTGTAGCTTCACTACCTAATCGATGGCATTTATATGTATCAGAGGTCTTTTTACTAAGGTGTGCCGAAGACTGCGCTGGTGTAGACATGTGTATTGGATGCACGCAGGTCCATTTTTCAGCGCACCTGCAAAAAACGCTTTTTTGTTTTGGCTGAAAGTGGACATGCAGCAAAATGAAAATGAAATTTGGACCTGAGATCTTACCACCACCTATTCACTTAGCGGTAAGGTCTCGCATGTAAATGGGCGGTAATCGTCACCGCACGTACAATTCCGATTACCGCCTGGTTAGCGTCATGCACCGGAAAATAAAATATATTTTCTGGCATGCATAGTGGGTGCGTGTAAAAAATGAAATTACCGCCCGGGCCGCATGGTAGCCGAGCAGTAGTTCCGAATTGGCGCACATTGGGCGTGGGTAGGCGCCTAAGTGACTTAGTAAAAGGGCCCCTCAGTTTGCAGAATGGACCAGCTGCACATGTGTCAGCAGATACACATGGAAGCTGTGAGAAATATTTCTGCGTCAACATGGATGTGCCATCAAATTACATGTGGAAAACGGTGAGTTCATACTAGTAACGGTAATGGCACTTATATTCCGCCAACTCCCATATACAAGTTCAAAGCGGAGTCTTCTGCTAACCCGTACTTTTCTATCTGCGCCACAAATTGTAACTAATCCTTTAAACTGTATGCCGCATTGAAACAATGCTGTATTGGATAATGTGGGATATAAATGCCAAAATAAATATAGAAATAAATAACATAAGATTCAAAATACAATCTTGTAAAATAGCAAAATTTTAAAAAGAAAAACCCATAAAATGTATAACCTAATAAAAACATTTTTCAAACAAATAAACTTTTAAACGCTTGCAAAATAGCAAACATGAAGAGACTGTCCTAAATTCAGCAGGAAAGAGCACCATACTGAAACTGCTTGATAAGGAAATGAAACTGACACAGAAAGGAAGGATAATAAATGAGGCGGGACTCTATAGCTCATGATGAAGATGGAGATAAAGGAAAAAAAAATAAAGAAAATAAATACTCTGGGGATGTACCTCTAAACATCTTAGAAACCCAGCATGCTAGTTAAACAAAAACAAACAACAAAAAAACCATGAGCCTCAACAGGCAACCAATGAAGTATTCTGTATCACCTGGAATCTTAATAGTACTTAGCCAAAAGGAGCTCGGAGCAGCTGCGAGGCTGTCGGCTCCACCGGTTCTCTGCTCCCTCTGCCCCGGAACAGGAAGTAACATCAGAGGGAGCAGGGAACTGGCGGAGCCCACAGCCGCGCGGCTGCTTCCTGCATCCCTCCTGCATCTTCCAAAATTCTAGACAGCAGATGAACAAGCTCAGCAGGACCCAATGCAGTCCAAAAAAAAGTAAAGTCAGAAACAACACAGTTTATAGCTAATTCTTCCACTACCCTTAGGATTCGCCTTTGGGTTTAAAAAAGCAAAACCATGTGCATATAAAGATAAATGAATTAAAACAAAGTTTAAAGCAAATGTCCTTAATATGTAATACTTGATAGCAATAACGAAACAGTGATGGAATATTCACATAGCAAGCAACCTGAGCCAACAGATTTATTTTCCATTGAACATAATTAACTTTGTATGAACTTGGCATATCAAGTGCATTTTTATAATATACAACTGCAATCCACAAAACAAAAGGAGCAAGTTCCCACATACCATCTTTTTCTTTTGATCTAAGCACAGGGGAAAAAAGGATTTTAAATGCTCACAGGTTTCAATTTAATTCTGTTTAATGTGGAATATAAATGTCATAAATAAGTATCTTAACAATACAACAAAATTATTCAACTATTGTTATAAATAAGTATCTTGCCAGATACCTGGATTGGCCACTGTTGGAAAAAGGATGCTGGGATCGATGGACCTTCAGTCTGTCCCAGTATGGCAATACATATGTATTTACGTACTTATGCAAGTAAATAGATAAATAAATAAATAGATCAAAACTCTGAATGTTGAGTACCTGATTCTCATAACATGATATCTGTTTTACCAGGAGAAAAAATTCTCTGCACGAATATAAGAATGCTAGGATGTCCCTATAACCAGCCCCTCCAAATGACACACTGATTATGATTTATAAAACCAATTACTGCTCTACCTATGAAAAATTATTCCGTTATTATACTTCCTCTGTGTACACCCGTGTGGTGCACAAGCTGACAATTTTGAAAATACAAGTGAGATTAAATTAAAATGCTGTGTGGGGAAGGGGAAACAGAGATAAACCCAAGTGACTTCAACTTTTTGATGTTATCCTGCCTCCTGTTTTTATCCATCCACTTTGCTGAAACCCTTTCGCCCAAGGTTCTCCCCCCCCCCCCCCCCCCCCCCCCCGCAGCATCTTGTCATGTCCCCTACCTCAACGCAAGCGGCGTCCTCAGGCTGCACAGGGTCCCGTCAACATGCACACTTCACTGGCACTGCCCTGAGCCATGTGTGTGTAGTTCTTCTCTGGGTTTGTTCAGAGAGCAGTGGTTGCAGGCTCCTTAATTGCTTTGCTTCCACCCACCTGTGTCTGCTCTCCCTCTGCCTGGCTTCCCTTGCTTCTCTCCTACTGGTCTTCCGGTTCCTCCTTCCCCTGCTCTTGTCCTATGGCTGTGCTCCTTCTTCCTGCTGGTTCCTACTGATGTCAGATGCCAGCACTTTATCAGATGAGCTCTTCCTGGTCTCCATACTCCGGCTTCTAATTTGGTAGGTGTTACTTGCTCAGTAGTTTGCTTCTTATCTACTTGTCTCTCGTTGCTGACTTTGCTTGTTCCTGGATCACTCTCTCGCCTGCTGCCTGCCTATTGACTTTACCTGTGCCTGGATTACTCTCTTGCTTGCTTGCTGCCTGCCTACTGACTTTGCCTGTACCTGGATTACTCTCTTGACCTGCTGACTGCCTACTAACTTTTACCTGTGCCTGGATTACTCTCTTGCCTGTTGTTTGCCTATTGACATTGCCTGTAGCTGGATTACTCCCCTGCCTGCTGCTTGCCTGTTGACATTACCTGTTCCTGGATTACTCCCCTGCCTGCCTATTGCCTTCGCCTGTACCTGGATCACTCTCTTGCCTGCTGTCTGCCTGGCCGATACATTCACCACCCCGCTTCCAGCTCTGTCTCGTCGGTCCTGCAGGCCGCCTGCACCTAGGGGCTCAACCTCTGGGGAACGGCGGTCAGCGCAGGTGAAACTTGGGGTTGTCCGGCCGCCAAGCAGAACCTGGTCCGAGTACCGGGCTCAGCAGCGCTCTACTTGGTACAAGAACTCACAAGTCTGACACATCTTCTTTCGTCCTTCCTTAACCCCTTCTCTGCATATCTACTTCCACCCCCACTCCGGACAATCCCCTTCCTTCCTTAACCCCCCCCCCCCCCCCCCGAGCCTACCTTCAATTTATTCTAAAAGTGACCAGGCAGAGGCAGTTCACACACGCAGTCAATTAAACCAACCGCCAAAAGAAATCTTCATTTTCACTTTGGGGCAATGTCGTCAGGGCACCCTCTTTACAAAGCAGTTCACTAACAGTGTGAGCACATACACACTAACACACATATGCACGATGGTTCACACATGCGAACACTATTAGGAACGATTGCACACAACTTCCAAAACAGTGGACTTTTTTTTTTTTTTTGCAAAGAGAGCGCACTGTTAACGACATTACCCCAAAACAAAAATGAAGACTAATGAAAACAATGTTGCAAGCAACATGGGAAAAATATTAAAGTTCTACAAATGGCATGCATTTGTATCAGCAGAACAACAGAAGAACTACCTCCTATGGGTTTCAAACAGGAAAAAAGGAACAGTGGAGATGACCAACAAAGGATCTGATGCCAAGATGCTACACAATATTTTATTAATAATCTTCAGTACGAAGCAAGATGGCCACTGCTGAAGACAGATGATTACCTGTTAGCTCTCTGATTTCTTCTAATTTTCAAAATGCCGAAGAGAAGGAGTCATTCTGCCTCCACTGCTCCTCAGCGGCAACCTCCAACCGCAGTAGGAATTCAGTCATATTTTCAGAGAGGAATGGTTCCAATATCGCTGGAGGGAAGCCCGTTGGTTCGTTCCGGAGAGAATGGAGCCTCTGAAGCATCCTCAGGGTTTGAGCTGTCACTCAGCCCCAACGCAAGAGCTCCTCCTCCACAACCCTTGTGTAGCAGTTGTCCACTGTCGGCGTCCCTTACCCCGGTTTCCTTAATGGGTACGGGAGAAGATGGACGGCGATATTACCAGCAAAGATTACTCTGACAGTCGGAGATCAAAGAGCACAGGAGGGGCCTTTGTCCATTTTAACAGCTGTGAACTTAGGGCAAGCAATGTGTCCTCAAATTCAAAAATTAACCCAAGATCTGTCAGGGTTAGAGCAGAAAACAAAAGAAGTGGATTTGAAACTACAATCTTTACAGCAACAAAATATGGAATACGGAAAAGAAATTCAAAAACTACAATCTTATCAAGAAAACATGATTAAAGATTTAACATCTCTACGGAGGAAGACGGAATTCTTAAAAAACTCAGTAAGGAGTAATACTCTCAGTTTCCTAAATTTTCCGAAACAATTTGCCGTTCCTCTGAGAGACATGTTAAGGAGATACGTGAAGGAAATACTTGGAGTGGCTGAAGAGGCCTTTCCTCCATTTTCACACATTTATTACCTTCCAATTAAACAACAACAAGATCGAGAAAACCAAGAATTGAATGTTTCGGCTATCTTAGAATCATCGAACAGTGCTATGGTAATATCATCAACCTTAATTGCAACTGTAGCATTAGTCCCGGACAAAAACTGGTTATTGACTTTATTCTTTAAAAATAAAGAAAAACTATTCTTGGGACAGAGAATCCAAATATTTCCAGACGTTTCTAAAAATACACAGAGGAGACGCCAACTGTTTCTTCTTTTAAAACCGGGAGTCTTACGATTAGGGGTTACTTTCTTTTTAAGATTCCTGTGTAAATATGCTCAAAGCCCACCTCTTCAATGTCGCCTTCGGCACCTAACCATCATACCTCTATTCAGGAAATCTGGACTGCCCCTACTTGACATTTCACCCATTAGATTGTAAGCTCCTTGGAGCAGGGACTGTCCTTTTTTGTTAATCTGTACAGCGCTGCGTAACCCTAGTAGCGCTCTAGAAATGTTAAGTAGTAGTAGTAATGTGTAGTTAAATATCAGTCAACAAAATATGGTTTTTTTGAACCAGCCCAGTTAACAACTTTTTTAACAGCTAGAATTAATAGGGGGGGGGGGGGGGTTAACATCGCTGCTCTTGACATATAATATAAGAACCAATAGGGTAATCATGCGTGCAGAATTCTTAAGTAAATTTGTATTTGAGGGTTTATCTCCATTAGGTAACATCTAGCTCCTTATGCATAGTGGACGAGTAAAAAAGGGCGGTGATACAGTTTTTCTTTTTGAATTTGAATCTGTGGGTGAAAATAATGTTATGCGAGTTTTCTTTTCTGTACAAGTGTTATACTTGATTGTATTTGAAACTTCTTAAAATTAAATAATAATCTAACTGACTCAACATGAATTGTGTTTTGACTCTGAAGGCCTGCATCAGGAGTCTAAAAAATTATAAATAAATATTGTAAATATAAAATCAAATACACAAACATGTAAAAAAAACTTGTTAACAGTGTCTTAAGAAATAGAAGTTTAAATATATAAACATATAAAAAAAATATTTTAAATTAACTAAATATGTATACTTTTTAAGAGCTTAACTTTAAAAGTTAGGAGCCTACATCCTTTGAATATATCAGCCCTGTCTTCATTCCTGCCTGTAAAGGCCACAGGCCAGAAGGTTATGAAATTGGCCTGAAATCTCTATATATAAAAGGCACCACCAACGTTCTAAATGAAGCCTCCAGCCGGAAGTGTGAAGGGGGAGAGATATCCGGTTTCCCTATGAGTGTCTGCCCCACCCTCGCTCTTTCTGTAAAACAAACAGTGAAGGAAAATACAGCAAAGCACAAAATCAAATCGCTCTCTCTGTAACAGTGAAGGACTCAGAGGGGGGAGGGAAGAGAGGGCAGAAGCCCTCACTATCTCTGTAACACAAACACAGCTCAGCAGGAAACTTAACACTGAAGGACTCGACTCCGAGGGGGGAGGGGACAGAGAGCAGAGGGGACAGACAGCACAGGGGAAGGGAAAGAGAGCAGAGGGCAGGGACACACACACTCCCACATGCACACAGAAGAAAACCTTGCTAGCCCCCGTTTCATTTGCATTAGAAACGGGGCTTTTTTACTAGTTTCAAATAAGATAGAATGGTTGTAACATCACATGTCAGTTTTGCTGCTATTAAAGATGTACTCACAGGTGAAATGGAGATTTCATTTGCACGATTTGGATTCAGTAAGGCGCGTTCATATATGGAGCTCATGACCTCTGGTGAATATCATCTTGCAATTCACTGATATATGCCCATGAAAATGGTACACAGACAAATTAAACAGTCTGGAGTAG
The DNA here is from genome assembly GCF_901765095.1 of Microcaecilia unicolor. Taxonomy (NCBI): domain Eukaryota; kingdom Metazoa; phylum Chordata; class Amphibia; order Gymnophiona; family Siphonopidae; genus Microcaecilia; species Microcaecilia unicolor. The sequence continues at coordinate 354,441,455 of NC_044034.1, forward strand.
AATATTTATAAAAGTGTTATTTTCATATGTAGGTAGGCCTAGGGCCTTGTTTAGGGCTGCTGACAATGACACCTACAGACTCTACTAGAATAATATATTTTTACGCAACTATGACAACACTGGTTGCTAGAGAGATAGAATTTTCCCTGTGTCCAGAATTCTAATCATGGTAAGAATCCTAAAAGGGAACTTTAAATCAATACAGGAACGTAAGACCTTTGAAGTCAGAATGATTAAATATTTTGACACCCACCATAAGCACATAAGTAATGCCATACTGGGAAAAGACCAAAGGTCCATCAGGTCCAGCATCCTGTCCCCGACAGCAGCCAATCCAGGTCAAGGGCACCTGGCAAGCTACCCAAACGTACAAACATTTTATACATGTTATTCCCGAAATTGTGGATTTTTCCCAAGTCCATTTACTACTACTACAAATCATTTCTATAGCGCTACCAGTCATACGCAGCAGGAAGCCGGCCAACCCCTTTTTAAACTCTGCCAAGCTAACCACCTTCACTACAGACAGGAGTTAACAAAGATCTGGGTTTTCTAGCCCATTGTAAACCATAAAATTGTACTGCTTTGTCACCCTCCTGTCTCCATGCATATCTCCCTGTCCCTCATCCACCCGACTCTTCCTGTCTCTCACCTATCCACCCCCATCCTGTTAGACTGTCACTGGAATGCTTTGATGTTTCTCTTATATATACTGTCATCTACCCAGTGGCGTAGGAAGGGGGGACGGTGGGGCGGTCCGACCCGGGTGCATGCCGCTGGGGGATGTCGGCTCCGCTGGTTCACTGCTCTCTCTGCCCGGAACAGGTTACTTCCTGTTCCGGGGCAGACAGAGCAGTGAACCAGCGAAGCCGACGCAACTCCCAGTGACGTGCACTCGGAGCGGAGCGGCCCTCCCGCCCGTCCCCTTTGGTAAGAATGCGTTCGGGGGGGAGGGTGCGCACTCTGGGGGGGGTGCGCCGTGCTGCACCCGGGGTAGGGGTGCGCAGCGGCGAACCGCCCCGGGTGTCAGCCGCCCTCACTACGGCACTGCATCTACCAACATTTGCTTATTTCCGATCTGACAAAGAAGGGCAACCTTCGAAAGCTAATCAAGAAATGTATTAAGTTATGTCCAATAAAAAAGGTATCATCTTATTTTCTTTTCCATGTTTTATTTTGTTTTATTTCTACTGATTACCTTAATCAGGGGAGGAGACTTGTTTTGGAGGCAACCTGTCAGGGATATATATATACCCTGTACTCAATTCCAATTCTTGTCTTTGACTCCTTGCCTCCACGGCTTAATAACCTGCATGTGAGGAGAAAGTCATCAAGCCCGAACGCCCCAGACATCTAAGCCCAATCATGTACATAAGTACATAAGTACATAAGTAGTGCCATACTGGGAAAGACCAAAGGTCCATCTAGCCCAGCATCCTGTCACCGACAGTGGCCAATCCAGGTCAAGGGCACCTGGCACGCTCCCCAAACGTAAAAACATTCCAGACAAGTTATACCTAAAAATGAGGAATTTTTCCAGTCCATTTAATAGCGGTCTATGGACTTGTCCTTTAGGAATCTATCTAACCCCTTTTTAAACTCCGTCAAGCTAACCGCCCGTACCACGTTCTCCGGCAATGAATTCCAGAGTCTAATTACACGTTGGGTGAAGAAAAATTTTCTCCGATTCGTTTTAATTTACCACACTGTAGCTTCAACTCATGCCCTCTAGTCCTAGTATTTTTGGATAGCGTGAACAGTCGCTTCACATCCACCCGATCCATTCCACTCATTATTTTATACACTTCTATCATATCTCCCCTCAGCCGTCTCTTCTCCAAGCTGAAAAGCCCTAGCCTTCTCAGCCTCTCTTCATAGGAAAGTCGTCCCATCCCCACTATCATTTTCGTCGCCCTTCGCTGTACCTTTTCCAATTCTACTATATCTTTTTTGAGATACGGAGACCAGTACTGAACACAATACTCCAGGTGCGGTCGCACCATGGAGCGATACAACGGCATTATAACATCCGCACACCTGGACTCCATACCCTTCTTAATAACACCCAACATTCTATTCGCTTTCCTAGCCGCAGCAGCACACTGAGCAGAAGGTTTCAGCGTATCATCGACGACGACACCCAGATCCCTTTCTTGATCCGTAACTCCTAACGCGGAACCTTGCAAGACGTAGCTATAATTCGGGTTCCTCTTACCCACATGCATCACTTTGCACTTGTCAACATTGAACTTCATCTGCCACTTGCACGCCCATTCTCCCAGTCTCGCAAGGTCCTCCTGTAATCGTTCACATTCCTCCTGCGACTTGACGACCCTGAATAATTTTGTGTCATCGGCGAATTTAATTACCTCACTAGTTATTCCCATCTCTAGGTCATTTATAAATACATTAAAAAGCAACGGACCCAGCACAGACCCCTGCGGGACCCCACTAACTACCCTCCTCCACTGAGAATACTGGCCACGCAATCCTACTCTCTGCTTCCTATCTTTCAACCAGTTCTTAATCCATAATAATACCCTACCTCCGATTCCATGACTCTGCAATTTCTTCAGGAGTCTTTCGTGCGGCACTTTGTCAAACGCCTTCTGAAAATCCAGATATACAATATCAACCGGCTCCCCATTGTCCACATGTTTGCTTACCCCCTCAAAAAAATGCATTAGATTGGTGAGGCAAGACTTCCCTTCACTAAATCCGTGCTGACTTTGTCTCATCAGTCCATGTTTTTGTATATGCTCTGCAATTTTATTCTTAATAATAGCCTCCACCATCTTGCCCGGCACCGACGTCAGACTCACCGGTCTATAATTTCCCGGATCTCCTCTGGAACCTTTCTTAAAAATCGGAGTAACATTGGCTACCCTCCAGTCTTCCGGTATTACACTCGATTTTAGGGACAGATTGCATATTTCTAACAGTAGCTCCGCAAGTTCATTTTTTAGTTCTATTAATACTCTGGGATGAATACCATCAGGTCCCGGTGATTTACTACTCTTCAGCTTGCTGAACTGACCCATTACATCCTCCAAGGTTACAGAGAATTTGTTTAGTTTCTCCGACTCCCCCGCTTCAAATATTCTTTCCGGCACCGGTGTCCCCCCCAAATCCTCCTCGGTGAAGACCGAAGCAAAGAATTCATTTAATTTCTCCGCTACGGCTTTGTCCTCCTTGATCGCCCCTTTAACACCATTTTCGTCCAGCGGCCCAACCGACTCTTTGGCCGGTTTCCTGCTTTTAATGTATCTAAAAAAGTTTTTACTATGTATTTTTGCTTCCAACGCTAATTTCTTCTCAAAGTCCTTTTTTGCCCTCCTTATCTCCGCTTTGCATTTGGCTTGGCATTCCTTATGATCTATCCTGTTACTTTCAGTTGGTTCTCTTCTCCACTTTCTGAAGGATTGGTTTTTGGCTCTAATGATTTCCTTTATCTTACTGTTTAGCCACGCCGGCTGACGTTTAGTCTTTTTTCCCTTTTTTCTAATACGTGGAATATATTTGTCCTGAACCTCCAGGATGGTGTTTTTAAACAGCATCCACGCCTGATGCAAGTTTTTTACTCTGCGAGCTGCTCCTTTCAGTCTTTTTTCACCATTTTTCTCATTTTGTCGTAATCACCTTTTCTATAGTTAAACGCTAGCGTACTTGATTTCCTAGTTTCACTTCCTTCAATGCCAATATCAAAACCGATCATATTATGATCACTGTTATCAAGCGGCCCTCGTATCGTTACCCCCTGCACTAGATCATGAGCACCACTAAGGACTAAGTCTAGTATTTTTCCTTCTCTTGTCGGCTCCTGAACTAGCTGTTCCATGAAGCTGTCCTTGATTTCATCAAGAAATCTTATGTCCCTTGCGTGTACAGATGTTACATTACCCCAGTCTATATGCGGGTAATTGAAATCCCCCATTATTATTGTGTTGCCCAGTTTGTTTGCGTCCCTGATTTCCTTTAACATTTCCGCATCCGTCTGTTCGTCCTGGCCAGGCGGACGGTAGTACACTCCTATCACTATCCTTTTCCCCTTTGCACATGGAATTTCAATCCACAGTGATTCCAAGGAGTGTTTTGCTTCCTGCAGAATTTTCAATCTATTTGATTCAAGGCTCTCGTTAATATACAATGCTACCCCTCCACCAATCCGATTCACCCTATCACTACGATATAATTTGTACCCCGGTATGACAGTGTCCCACTGGTTATCCTCCTTCCACCAGGTCTCAGAGATGCCTATTATATCTAATTTTTCATTTAGTGCAATATATTCTAACTCCCCCATCTTATTTCTTAGGCTCCTGGCATTCGCATATAGACATTTCAAACTATGTTTGTTGTTCCTAAGTACATCATGCTTAGTACTTGACAGTATTAATTGGCAATCTTTTGTCTGATTTTTATTGTTATTTAAAGATACCCGATCTACTACAATCTCTTTTGCAACCTCACTATCAGGATACTCTATCTTCCCTGTTATGGTGATATCTTTGAAAGATACCTTATCCCGAACCATGCTCTTTTGAGCGACTGTCGGCCTTCCCCCCATTTCTAGTTTAAAAGCTGCTCTATCTCCTTCTTAAACGCCGATGCCAGCAGCCTGGTCCCACTCTGGTTAAGATGGAGCCCATCCTTTCGGAATAGGCTCCCCCTTCCCCAGAATGTTGCCCAGTTCCTAACAAATCTAAAGCCCTCCTCCCTGCACCATCGTCTCATCCACGCATTGAGACTCTGGAGCTCTGCCTGTCTCTTGGGCCCTGCGCGTGGCACAGGTAGCATTTCAGAAAATGCTACCCTGGAGGATCTGGATTTCAGCTTTCTACCTAAGAGCCTAAATTTTGCTTCCAGAACCTCTCTCCCACATTTTCCTATGTCATTGGTACCCACATGTACCAAGACAGCGGACTCCTCCCCAGCACTATCTAGAATCCTATCTAGGTGACACGTGAGGTCCGCCACCTTCGCACCAGGCAGGCAAGTCACCAGGCGATCCTCACGTCCACCAGCCACCCAGCTATCTATATGCCTAATGATCGAATCACCAAGTACAACAGCTGTCCTAACCTTTCCCTCCCGGGCAACATTTGGAGATATATCCTCGGTGCGAAAGGATAATACATCCCCTGGTGGGCAGGTCCTGGCTACAGGAGTACTTCCTACTTCACCAGGGTGATGCTCTCCTTCTAGGAGACCTCCCTCCTCCAACGTAGCACAGGGGCTACCTGACTGGAGGTGGGACTTCTCTACAACATCCCTGTAGGTCTCCTCTATGTACCTCTCTGTCTCCCTCAGCTCCATCAAGTCTGCTACTCTAGCCTCAAGGGAACGGACACTGGGAGATCCCTGGCTGTCCTAGTCAGGACAATATAAAACCTGGGAATGTCGTCAGTGAGAGCAGTCACTTAAGCTTTGTGCTGTGACTGAGACATTGGGAACAAGGAACCTGCTGCACCCCCTCTTAGAGCTAAGGAGTAAAGGAGAAGTTGGTCTTAATTGTATATTTCCTGCTGGGCAACTAGGTCCTCCAAACCGTCTGTACAGGATCCTGGAAAAGCTCCAGAGGCTGAGGAGAATACAAGAACCACTTACAGCAACGAGTTTCCTGAGGATCATCACTTCCAACCAGGACCAAGATACCTACAGCATTGCTTGGGAGCCTCAGAATCCTTGAGTTTCCCAGAGCCTCTAACAACAAAGACCGTACCATACATACTTTGTCTTAGTCAAAAAAATTGAACTTTAAATTGCCCTCAGCAAACCAGGGTCATCTTATCTATGGATCATGCTCCATAGTGGCGAATAGAAATCGCTCACCCCGTCCTCCACCCCATTAGTGGCACAATCCAACATTTACCTCCCTCTGCCAGCCCTCAGTTTGGCATCTCCCCCTTTATCTTGATCCTCCCCCACCCCCATGCAGCAGCAGCGCAGAAAACTAGGCTGGAACAGGAAGTTGAGTCAGAGGAAGCAGGACTAGGGTTACCATTTTTTGTCCTCATAAAAAAAGGACACTTGCCCCGCCCCTTTCACGTCCCCTGCCCTGCCCCTTGTCCCGCCCCTGACACATATTCCCCTCCCACGGTCACCCCTCCTCCCCCCATCACCTTCCCTCCCCCGTCATCTCCACTCCCCCCCCCCCCCGTCACCTCCCCTCCCCTTACTCTACTATCCCTGGTGGTCTAGAGGTACCTCTTTGGGGCAGGAAAGAGCCCCCTCCTTCCTGCCCGGAGCGCTGCTGCCAGCTGCCCTGCATCCTGTGAGTCCGGCTCTCAGCATTTCAAAATGGCCACCGAGAGTTGAAGTCTCGCGAGCCCAATGACGATCCACGCTTCTTTTACATGCAGGCGCGAGGCGCTGCGCCTCACCTCTCCATGGCTTCCGAAATTTCTTTAAAGGTAGGGTGCGGGAGCTGGCTGGAGGGAGCTGAGGAGGGTAGGCACTGGGTCGGGGGGGGGGGTGTTGATGCACTGAGGGGGGTGTCATCGTGCTGCTAGCGAACCGCCCCGGGTGGCAGCCCTCCTTGCTACGCCACTGGATAGTAGATTAGAGTAGGGGAAAGGAGTCCCGCGCCCACCAGCCAGCCCGTTTGCCCAGAAATCCGGACAAACAGGCAGGCTGGCCAAATCCGCACGGACATGTCCTCAAAAAGAGGACATGTCCGGGTAAATCCGGACGTATGGTAACCCTAAGCGGGACAGGACAGAGAGAGCGCTGTGGAACAGGCAGTAGGCAGACTTGGTGTATCGCTGCACTGCTTCCTAACCGGTGTGCTGTTGGAAGTGTATCACATGAGCCTCTGCCCCCGCCTCCAAAATTCCCCCCCCCCCCACACACACACACACACACACATGCAAATACAGTAGTGCCTTCATAGTTACATGCTGGAACTGTGTGTATAAATGCAGCCACTGCTACTGAGCTGTGCTGTGGAGCTTTCTCTGTCGTGCAATGCACTTTCTTCATAGGAGTCCCCAGAGCCGCCCCCTCCCCCCAATGTGGCTGCTGCCTTCAGGCTCCCTGCCATGCTGTTACTGTAGCTTACTGTACCTTGACCTGCCTTCTTGAAGAGGAGCACAACCATCCCCCCCCCCCCCATCCTCACCGACCACAGACTACTTTGTGCAATCCTAACAACTGTGCAGGAGGAGCTCTTCTCTCCCTGATTAGGGTTACCATACGTCCGGATTTACCTGGACATATCCTCGTTTTGAGGCCGGATTTGCGGAAGAACGAGCAGGTAGGCAGGAAGCCTCAGGGTGTCCTATCCTCCCCTCTCCTCCTTTACCTTAATATATTGCCCTGGTGGTCTAGTGACCTCTTTGGGACAGGAAAGAGCCCCCTCTTTCCTGCCTGGCGGGTCTGCAGACTGTCTTGCTCCTGGCGCCGCTTCAAAATGGCTGCCGAGAGTTCAAGTGGCGGACTCGCAAGACTTCCACAGAAGTCTTGCAAGGTCACTTTGTCCGGGTGCACCTAATTAAAAGCCTCTTTATAGATCCTAAGTTATTCACATATTTACAACTCCTCCGGTCCGATACCCATCCTTTCGGGCAGAATAATCCAAGGCTGTGCTTGCAGTGTTTTTTTGTCACAAGCTGTCCTGCTAGGCTTTCCCCAGCTCCTGGACCTACTCAGGATCAGACCTCCCCTGTCTGTCCTCTCCTCCAGAGGTGGATTTCCACTAGCTGCGCCAAACAGGCTCTCCTGTTCTTCTGCTGGGCTGGATTAACCCTTTCTACCCATCTGCAGCACTCCTCACAGTTAATGCTTTTATTGACAAAAACTTCCTTCTTATTCTGCCTATCGAGGACACCCCCTCTCCTCACAGGTCCTGGTGGGGGTGAAGGCAACCAAAGACCATGTCCTCACTGGTCCTCATTTACACTGGCTGCAAAGATCATACCCTCAAGAAACTCCAGACAGCACAGAACACAGAAGGAAGACTTCTATTTGGCAAATCTCGGTTTGAAGCAGCGAAGCCCCTTCGTGAAAGGCTCCACTGGCTCCCAATTAAGGAACGTATTGAATTTAAACTATGTGCTCTTACACACAAGATTGTATACGGGGACGCTCCAGCTGATTGACCTTCCCCCCCAGAAATTCCGAGAAGTCGTTCCGCACCTACCTCACTCTTCACTTTCCCAACTGCAGAAATTTAAAGTACAAGCTTCGCTTGGCCTCCTCTTTTTGCTTTATGACCCCCCGTTACTGGAACGCATTACCATTAGCTAGAGAGATAGCTGATCACGGTCTGTTCAAGAAGTCCCTGAAGACCTACCTTTGTGATCGAGCTTACTCCTCTGCTGCTTGACCTCCTGCAGCCCCCCGCCCTTTTTTCCTACTGATTCCCACCCTCCCCCAACGCTACCTTACTCTCTACTGTCCTAGAATTACAATGTTATTCTTTTCCTGTATGTTGTAAGCCACATGGAGGAGCCTGCTTTAGTGGGATTGTGTGGGGTATAAGTGTTCACAATAAATAAATAATCCCATCACCTTCCATCTCCACCCCAACTATGACATCTACTGTCAGTTACTCTTTACTAATCCTCCCTCTGGGCGGGGCTCTCCTCCCTTCCCCCAGTAACTCTGGAGAGTTCTACAACAATCTAGTAATCCCCAGAGGAAATTGCCAAATTCAATTTATCAGAAGATTACAGAAGATTAATGAAACTATTCTTTGTGGAATCCGACTGGAGAAAGCAAAGATGAGAAGAAAAGCCAACAGAAGAACTGGTTAGAGAATAGAGGGAGAAGTTGATGTGAACCTCAACGGAAGGTGTCTTTAACATGAAGGGAGGGTCATCCAGCCCAAAGGCCCTAGACATCAAAGCCTAAGATAGAGATTCCTGGTTATTCTAGCCTAAGAACATCGACCGAGGAAGTACCTGTCTATCATTAAAAATGTAAACATAACCAAATTCAATATCTCTCTATATAAAAGGCAACACCAACGTTCTATGAAGCCTCCAGCCGGAAGTGTGAAGGGGGCGAGATATCCGGTTTCCCTATGAGTGTCTGCCCCGCCCTCTCTGTAACACAAACAGTCAGTGAAGGAAAACAGCAGAGCACGAAATCAAATCGCTGGCTCTGTAACAGTGAAGGACTCATAGGGGGGAGGGGAGAGAGGCCAGAGGGCAGGGACACACACACTCCCACATGCACACAGAAGAAAACCTTGCTAGCCCCCCCCCCCCGTTTTATTTGCATCAGAAACGGGGCTTTTTTACTGAAGGACTCAGAGGGGGGAGGGGAGAGAGGGCAGAGGGCAGGGACACACACACTCCCACATGCACACAGAAGAAAACATTGCTAGCCCCCGTTTCATTTGCATTAGAAACGGGGCTTTTTTACTAGTGTATAAATAAAAAAGGTCTTCTGAAGGCATGAAAAGGCTGCAAAACAAAATCATATTTTGACATGCTACATAGCACAACTTTTTCAATTCACTATCATCTTTTCCCCCACCCCTCATGCAAAACTCCTCCACTGCCGATCTTTACCAGAGCACAGAGCAGGTCCACAGCTTCCAAGATAAGCTCCTGATGTCCGATGCGAGAAACTCCCAGCTCCTCCAGCTCCTGGTGGGTAATGCGTAGCAACTGATCCCCACCAATCTTCTCTCGCTCAAAGTTCTTAATGTACTGCTGCAAACAGTCGTCAAGACCTAGTGAAGCAGAGAGAGGGGACAATGAGAACGTTCAACAAACCTTGTATTTCAAAAGCACAAAAAAATCAAATAAAATACCAAAACATGTCATACTGACTTTATACATTGACCCCCAGATTCTATATAGCGTGCCTAGAGATCCGCGCCGAAATTCAAGTGGATTCTATAACAATTTCTTAACAAGCTAACGAGCACTGATAACAGCACTTAACAAGCAATAATGAACAGTAATTGGCACTAATTAGAATTTACACGCACAACTCGCTAAGCATATTCTGTAATGAAGTGAGCCAAACTTTTAGCTCGTGCAGGAAAAAAGGCGTGGTTATGGGTGTTTCGTAGGCGTTCTGAAATTTACTCACGTAGTTATAGAATATGGCCCACTGCACGTAAATCTACGTGCCCGGATTTCATTGGTTTAAATGGAGGCAGGTAGTTTTAGGCGTTGAGATATCAACTAAGAATATTCTATATACCGCGCCTAAATCTAGGCGCTGCTTATGGAATACCCTTGGCACGACTTTTTAGGCACCATATGTAGAATCTACCACCGAACCTCTGATTCTATAGAGTTTGGCACCCAACTTTACACTTAGGACTAGATTATATGGCGCTGAAAAATTTAAGCACTATTCTACAAAGGATCTGCGTCCTTTATAGACTAGCGCTAAGCGCATAAACAATGCCTAACTTTAGGCACCGGCAATTAAGCCTGCGGTATAAATGCTGGTACCTAAGTTAGGCGCCAATCGAGTCTATTCTGTAACAATGTGCGCAAATTCTGGGAACACCCCTGGAATTCCCCAGTCCATGCCCCCTTGAAATTACTCATTATAGGAGTTCTGCGCACATCGTTATAGAATACGATGTGCGCATAACTCCCAATTAATGCCGATACATGGTTGTTAGCAGCCAATTATTGGTGATAATTGGCCCATTAATCAATTAAGTTGCATGCACAAATCGGCTACGTGCGCTGATTGGCATGCACAACTTTAATTGCCATATATACAATCCGGGGGTTAGCACACAAAGGTGCACAAGCATTTTGTGAAAGAAGGTTAGTTACACATCTAACTTACGCCTGAGTTTTACAAAGGCATGCTATAGGCGTGTTAGCATTTTTAACACATGTTAAACGCTAATGCAAGTCATATGCTAATGTTCCTATAGGAATGTATTGGCGTTAGCGTTTAACGCGCCTTAACTTTAAAGGCACGTTAAAAACGCTAATGCGCCTTAGTAAACATACCCCTTAACTGTTTAATTAGATGCTAATTGCCTTTAACAACCAATAATTGCCAATTATTGGTGGTAATTGACTATTTGGCAGTTGGGCGCATAACTGACCTCAGTCAATTTTCTATAAACATGTTAACAATTTATGTAGTATGTAACTGCAAGGGGGTGTGGACTTGGGAGGGGCATGGTTAGGTCAGGGGCGTGCCTAGAAGTTATGTGCCCAGTCTATAGAATACAAGCTGTTACATGCCTAAGTGCCTACAGTCAAGCGTGTGCATTTATATGAGCTATTTGGCTGTCATGAGTTCTCATGCCTAAATTAGGCACGGAACTACGACATGCTAGTAATTCCATAAAGGTAGTTCTGTGTAGAACTGCCATTATAGAATTCGCACTTAGCTTGCATCATTCCACTGTCTAAATATTGGCGACCTTTTGAGAATTTACCACCAAGAGGGTAATTCTATAAGGAGCCATTAGATTTAGGCAGCAGGAACGCATGTAAATGGTGGTGCACACGAAAATACTGCCGGTTAGTGCGGCAAATGCTTTACTTGCCACATGGACACAAAAGAGAGGGTAAAACAGCATACAAAATAATACAGAAACAAAAAAGCAACACTGGGCCTTTCAGGATTGAGATGATCAAAGTCCCTTGCTTATTAATTGACGGATAGACCCGCACGGGCCGTGTTTCAGCGCACTGGCGCCTGCTAATCCTGACCAAAAATTGTAGGTGGTACTGTCACAGTGTAGTCTATTTGGCGTTTTTTTTAGATTGACAGCGTTGTCCATGCTGATTACGCTCTTGGAGCAATTGAGACTCTATTCCATATCAAAGATGCCCCAACTGACCAGATGACAACCGGAGGGAATCAGGAAAAACCTCCCCTTACTCCCCCAGTGGTCAGCAACTCCCTCCCACCCAAAAAAAAAACATTTTTTTTTGCCAGCGTCTATGCCAGCCTCAAATGTCATACCCAGCTCCATCACAGCACTATGCAGGTCCCTGGAGCAGTTTTTAGTGGGTACTGCAGTGCACGTCAGGCATGTGGACCCAGGCCCATTCCCCTCTACCTGTTACACTTGTGGTGGTAAATGGGAGCCCTCCAAACCCCCCCCAAAACCCACTGTACCCACATGTAGGTGCCTCCCTTCACCCCTTACGTTATGGTAGTGTTGTACAGTTGTGGCTAGTGGGTTTTGGGGGGGGGATTTGGGGGGGGCTCAGCACACAAGGTAAGGGAGCTATACACCTGGGAGCAATTTTTGAAGTCCACTGCAGTGCCACCTAGGGTGCCCGGTTGGTGTCCTGGTATGTGAGGGGGACCAGTGCATTACAAATGCTGGCTCCTCCCATGACCAAATACCTTGGATTTGACCGGGTTTGAGATGGCCGTCATTAGTTTCCATTACCGGCGAAAACCGATGGCGGCGATCTCTAATGCCGGCCATTTCTAACGCCGGCCCAAACGTTGAGATTTGGCCGGCCCCGACCGTATTATCGAAACGAAAGATGGCCGGCCACCTTGTTTTGATTATACGGTCGGGTATGCAGCTTTCCGGGGCCGGCCTTTGAGATGGCCACACATATAGATGGCCGGCCCCGTTCGATTATGCCCCTCCACGTGGCTCAGTAAAAGGGCCCCCTATTTACTAATCAGTCAGTACATTAATTTTTGTGTTGCTGCAGTCAGGGTTGTCATGTGTTTCCAGCTGCAGCCACTTCAAAGATGGCCACTTCAAACTGGGCCTGCAGTAGTCCAAGAAACTTGGTTTCATACATCGCATTGCAAACAGACAACAGTTAATACTAGTCAATAAAGTAAAAAGTGCCACAATGTAACACAATATACCTCAAAGCTCTCTCTTTTTCATAAAGACTATTAAGTATGTCCCAATAAATGAAATTACTTGGTACGGGAGATTTTTGACACAACTTGAAATATTCCAACTTCTGACAAGTGCTCTGCATTCAACGTTAGGAGCACCAGCTCCAGCTATGCAAACAGTGTAACATCTCATGACCATCAGCCCTGCCAAAGTTATTAAAAAAAAAAAAAAAAGATTAAAAAAATATTCTCGCACCATCTGCGAAAGTCACTGAGTCACCTCCTCTCCCAACAAAAGCCTCCTACAGCACCAGTACAAAATGCAAAGAAATCATTACGCACGAGCAGAGTCACACAATGTGCCACAGAAAGTTCCAGCGTTAGCCGACAACAAAGACAAGTGGGAAGAAAAGAACATCTTAACCCATTAGTCTTAAAATGCATTCACTTCTTTCCTCTTAAAATAAACACCGGAGCGCTGCTGCACCATTGTTCAAAAAGAATACAGGAAAATAAAAGGGGGAAAAAAAAGTGGAAAAAAAAGCAGCAGTAAAATCTCAGCAATTCCATAAATTCATCAAGAAGGTGTTTTTGTTTTACGTAGTTCACTGACTTTGCCCTTGTACTGTGTTGCAGCATATTAAATAGAAATAAAACAGGAGGGCTCACTCAACGTGTAATTAAACTCTGGAATTCGTTGTCAGAGAATATGGTAAGGGCGGTTAGCTTAGCGGGGTTTAAAAAAGGTCTGGGCAGCTTCCTAAAGGAAAAGTCCATAGATCATTATTAAATTGACTTGGGGAAAATCCACTGCTTATTCCTGGGATAAGCAGCATAAAATGTACTGAACTTTTTCGGGATCTTGCCAGGTATTTGTGACCTGGATTGGCCACTGTTGGAAATAAAATGCTGGGCTTGATGGACCTTTGGTCTGTCCCAGTGTGGCAATACTTATGTACTTATATGTACTTATGGCTAGTACAAAATACTTTAAAAGAAAGAAAATTAAGTAGGTGTGCTACAGACATGTCTAAATTCTACCAAGACCAGTGGTAAACAATCAAATATCAGAGATTTAATGGTTTTTAAGATGGTAAAAAACAGTGCACAAGGCTCAGAGCAAGACAAAAGTTTGAAAAAAAAATTATTTCTTTTTGGAGTAAGTATAGAAAAAATTTACAGAAACAGAACAGAAAGTCACTATTGTTAAGATTACCCAGATAGGTAAAATGAGCAAATGCAGATATATGACTTAGCTCAAAACAGTCTTGATGGAGCTATTCTGGACCTGGTGCAACGGGGAGAGTAAACATAGTAAACATAGTAGATGATGGCAGAAAAAGACCTGCACGGTCCATCCAGTCTGCCCAAGAAGATAAATTCATATGTGCTACTTTTTTATTTGTACTACTGTCCTCTTCAGGGCACAGACCGTATAAGTCTGCCCAGCACTATCCCCGCCTCCCAACCACCAACCCCGCCTCCCAACCACCAGCTCTGGCACAGACCCTATAAGTCTGCCCAGCACTATCCCCGCCTCCCAACTACCAGTCCCGCCTGGAGCCGGTGGTGGGAGGCAGGGATAGTGCTGGGCAGACTTATACGGTCTGTGCCAGAGCCGGTGGTTGGGAGGCGGGGCTGGTGGTTGGGAGGCGGGGATAGTGCAGGGCAGACTTATACGGTCTGTGCCAGAGTCAGTGGTGGGAGGCGGAACTGGAGGTTGGGAGGCAGGGATAGTGCTGGGCAGACTTATACGGTCTGTGCCAGAGCCGGTGGTGGGAGGCGGGGATAGTGCTGGGCAGACTTATACGGTCTGTGCCAGAGCCGGTGGTTGGGAGGCGGGGCTGTTGGTTGGGAGGCGGGGATAGTGCTGGGCAGACTTATACGGTCTGTGCCCTAAAGAGCATAGGTACAAATCAAAGTAGGGTATACACAAAAAGTAGCACACATGAGTTGTCTTGTTGGGCAGACTGGATGGACCGTGCAGGTCTTTTTCTGCCGTCATCTACTATGTTACTATGTTACTATGATACTGCGGAAGGACTGTCTATTAAGGTTTGTCTATTTGAGAATGATACCACACTCTGTAATAGGGTAGACACCCTGGAGGGAGTGGATAGCATGAGAAGGAATCTAGCAAAGCTTGAAGAATGGTCCAGAAATTGGCAACTAGGATTTAATGCTAAAAAATGCAGGATCATGCACTTAGGTTGCCAAAATCCAAAGGAATGGTAAAATATAAGGGGTGAAATACTTCTATGTATGAAAGAAGAGTGGGACTTGGGGCTGATCATATCTGATGATCTTAAGGTGGCCAAACAGGTAGAAAAGGCGACAGTAAAAGCCAGAAGGATGCTCGGGTGCATAAGGAGAGAAATGGTCAGCTGGACAAAAGAGGTGATAGCTCCCTTGTATAAGTCTCCGGAGAGGCCCAATTCTGCGTGCAATTCTGGAGTCCGCACCTTCCAAAAAATATAAACAGGATGGAATGGGTCCAGAAGGCGGTTGCAAAACTGGTCAGTGGTCTCTGTCATAAAGTATATGGGAGCAGGAGAAGAACGGGAACAGAATTAGGCTCTTCAAAAAAACAGACCAAGGACATCCACATTGGATATCCTCGGTCTGTTTTTTTGACGAGCCTGATTCTGTTCCCACTCTTCTCCTGCTCCTGAGACTTTCCATGGGACACTGTTGTTCTTTCCATTCCTGTGGTTGTGCTGCTATAAAGCATATGGGAACAGACTTATAGACCTCTATATGTATATTCTGGAAGAAAGGCGGGAGAGAGGGAATATGATAGAGACGATCAAATATCTCCTTGGTATTAATGTACAGTAGGTGAGCCTTTTTCAAATGAATACAAACTCTGGAATGAGAAGACATAAGATGTTGGTAGTGGAATAGCAACATTCCATGTAGAATCTCAAATAGGGAAAGGGAAATGGGAATTGATATGCCGCCTTTCTGAGGTTTTTTGCAACTACATTCAAAGCGATTTACATATATTCAGGTACTTATTTTGTACCAGGGGCAATGGAGGGTTAAGTGACTTGCCCACAGTCACAAGGAGCTGCAGTGGGAATCGAACTCAGTTCCCCAGGATCAAAGTCCACTGCACTAACCACTAGGAACATTCCACATAGAAGCCTGCCCTTGCAGATCACCAATGCAGCCGCGCAGGCTTCTTTTTCTGTGAGTCTGACGTCCTGCACATACAGGACGTCAGACTCACAGAAACAGAAGCCTGCGCGTCCGCATTGCTGATCTGCAAGGGCAGGCTTCTATGTGGAATGTTGCTAGTGGAATACCAACATTCCATGTAGAATCTCAAATAGTAGCAACAGAATCACAATAGTAGCAACATTCCATGTAGAATCTACAAATAGTTTCAACATTCCATGTAGAATCTCCAATAGGGAAAGGGAAATGGGACTTGATATACCGCCTTTCTGAGGTTTTTGCAACAACATTCAAAGCGGTTTACATATATTCAGGTACTTATTTTGTACCAGGGGCAATGGAGGGTTAAGTGACTTGCCCACAGTCACAAGGAGCTGCAGTGGGAATCGAACTCAGTTCCCCAGGATCAAAGTCCACTGCACTAACCACTAGGCCAAGGTGTATTTTGTTTCCTGAAGAATTTTCAGTCTGTTTGATTCAAGGCCCTCTTCAACGTATTTGGATTTTGCTCACACCTTTTCTGTAGTAGCTCAATAATGCGACATCTCCACCAATTCGATCCACCCTATCATTGGGATATAATTTGTAACCTGGTATGACAATGTCTCACTGGTTCTCTTCCTTCCACCAGGTCTCAGAGATGCCTCTTATATCTACGTTTTCATTTAGTGCAATATATTCTAACTCTTCTATCTTATTTCTTAGGTTTCTGGCATTTGCATACAGATATTTTAAACAATGTTTTTTAATCATAATTACAACTTGCTCAGCAGTCGACAGTGATAATTTGCAATCTTTAAAATCCATCTGCTTTTTATATAAAGAAACCTAGAAGCTCATTTTCAAAGCACATACACTTACAATGTTATACCGGTTATGTAACTTTGAAATTCTATGTGCTTTGAAAATGAGCCCCCTGGTGTGTTATGGCCTTTATTACAACCTCACTGCTGGGATGCCCTTACCTTCCTTATTTTGGTGATATCCTTCAAAGACACCTTGCTCTAAACCATGCACTTTTGAGCGACCGTTGACCTTCCCCTCAGTTTCTCATTTAAAAGTTCCTTTATCTTCTTTTTAAATATTGATGCCAGCAGCCTGGTTCCACCATGGTAAAGGAATAGGCTCCCTCTCTCCCAGGATGTTCCCTAGTTCCTTACAAATCTAAAACCCTCCTCATCCACGAATTAAGACTCCAGAGCTCTGCTTGTCTCTTGGGTCCTGCACGTGGAATGGGGAGCACTTCTGAATATGTTATCCTGGAGTTTCTGGGTTTCAGCTTTCTACCTAAGAGCCTAAATTTGGCTTCCAGAACCTCTCTCCCACATTTTCCTATGTCATTGATTGGTATCCACATATACCAAGACAGCAGGCTCTTCCCCAGCACTGTCTAAAATCTTATCTAGGGGACATGTGAAGTCCGTCACCTTCGACTAGGCAGACAAGTGACCAAGCGATCCTCACTTCCACCAGCCATCCAGCTATCTACATGGCTAATGATCGAATCTCCAACTACAAGGGATGTGTTAACCCTTCCTTCATAGGTAGAAGCCCCTGGAGACACATTCTCAAAGTGAAAGGCAGGTTCTGGCTACAGGATCATTTCCTGTCTCTCCATAGTGATGCTCTCACTTCAGGAGGCCTTTCTGCTCTGTGGCAGCACAGATATTACCAGATTGTAGGTGGGATTTCTCTACTATGTCCTTGCAATCCTTCTCTGTAAACCTCTCTGTCTGCCTCAGCTTCTCCAACTCTGCTGCTCTAGGCTCCAGAGATCAGACCTACTCCCTGAGTGCTAGGAGCTCTTTGCACCAAGTACACACATATGACCTCTCACCAAAAGGGAAATAATCAAACAGATGACACTCAGTGCAAAAGACTGGATAGCCTCAATCTCACTGCTGGACTGCTGCCTGCATCTTATTTTTGGTGATTTCTTAATTTGCCAATGGAATAAGAGTATGCAATCTAATTATATTTTTTACTGTTATTAGTGGGTTCCCCTCTATGGATCTAAGTAGACTGTATTTCTAAGAGCTAATTACTGGCTAATAGAGATGACCTAATTAACTTTCTAACCTCCTAAATAGTTCAAGGGCCTATAAATCAGAGATCAGGCCTGCGGTGGGTGGGAGGGAAATAAACTTTAAACTGAGGCTTCTTGTGACTATTAGCTGTGCTCTATACTGATACTACGGTAAACTCTAAAATAATCCTTTTTAAACTGTAACGGAGATTTTAAACGCTAGAATAAAACTATTCCCTAAGCTGCCTAAGCTAAGTAAGCAGAGTACCGTTGTTTTGAAGTGACCCTTAAGTGTCTTATTGATGGACCACCCTAGGCAGTGGATTTTGTGGAGTGCCTAAGGGATGAGCACTGGTCCTGCAAAGGGGGAGAATAGTTCCCACAGAAGTACGGCCTTTAGGGTTTGTTGTTCCCACACCCAGCATGGTCGCAAGGTTGGTTTGATCTTATTCTACACTGTTATCCTGATGTGAAGTCTCCAGACACCCAAGCCGTTCTACATATTCAAGGGACAACAATAAAATCTATTTAAGCCAGTTTTAAATCTGTCCTGTCTTATCTCACACAATACAATTAACAGCTTCAGTACAATATGTTCTGGAATAAAGGTCAATTAAACAAAAAAAAAAGTAAAAATAAAGTGAGAAATAAGCTAACAATGCAGTTTTTAAATTAGTTTTGGGGAGTTTCACTTCCTTTAGCAGGTCAAAACAAAATGTTATGCACGCCACTATAAGAATGCTCCACAGATTGCAAAATAAATTAAAAATTAAATTGACATATAAGGGCATGCACAGGTAAGCATTTTAGTTTCATTCCATTCCATTTACATAGTAACATAGTAGATGGCGGCAGATAAAGACCTGTTTAGTCCATCCAGTCTGGCCAATAAAATAAACTCATTGCATATGGTATGAAGTGATGCATCATATGTATAAAACCTGATCTTGATTTATCTTTGACATTTTTCGAGCATAGACCGTTGAAGTCTACCCGGCACTGGCCTTGTTCTAAAATTTCTGAAGTTGTCGTCAAAGCCCCTGAAAAGCTCCACTCCAGCCCGTTCAAGTCTATTTATTCGCCCTTTCCTCTCTGAGCACACCACACGAACTCTCGTCCACGCTCTCATTACCTCTCACCTTGACTACTGCAACTTACTCCTCACCGGCCTCCCACTCAGCCATCTATCCCCCCTTCAATCCGTTCAGAACGCTGCCGCACGTCTTATATTCCGCCAGAACCGATATACTCATATCACCCCTCTCCTCAAGTCACTTCACTGGCTTCCGATCAGATACCGCATACAATTCAAGCTTCTACTCCTTACCTACAAATGCACCCGGTCTGCGGCTCCTCACTACCTCTCCACCCTCATCTCCCCCTATGTTCCTGCCCGTAACCTCCGCTCACAGGACAAAGCCCTCCTCTCAGTACCCTTCTCCACCACTGCCAACTCCAGGCTCCACTCATTCTGCCTTGCCTCACCCTATGCCTGGAACAATCTTCCTCAACCCCTACGCCAAGCCCCCTCCCTACCCATCTTCAAATCTCTGCTTAAAACTCACCTCTTCAATGCTGCCTTCGGCACCTAACCTTTCGAGAAATATAGTATGCCCTATCAGATCGACTCTACACTTGTCTTTTAGATTGTACACTTGTCTTTTAGATTGTAAACTCCTTGAGCAGGGACTGTCCTTCCATGTTAAATTGTACAGCGCTGCGTAACCCTAGTAGCGCTTTAGAAATGTTAAGTAGTAGTATTTAGTCTTGATCAGGGCACAGACCATAGAAGTCTGCCTAGCACTGGCTTTCCTACCTAGTCTTCTCTAAGCTTCTTTGGATCCAATCCTTCTAAACAGGATTCCTTTGTGTTTGTCCCACGCATTTTGGAATTCCATTACCATTTGAATCTCTACCACCTCCCGCGGGAGGGCATTCCATATATCTACCACCCTCTCTGTGAAAAAATACTTCCTGACATTATTCCTGAGTTGGCCCCCTCTTCATCTTGAATTCATGTCCTCTATTTCTACTGCCTTCCTATCTCTGGAAAAGGTTTGTTTGTGGATTAATACCTTTCAAATATTTGAAATATTTACACACGTCTTTTAACAAAATAAAAACTTTTAATATGCACAAATTGATTGTATACACATTTATTCATAGGTTAATGTGGATTAAATCAATTTTATGCACAGTAAAGGCCCAATATTCAGCCCATGGTGGTAATCAGCTTATAAGTTACTCACTGCTGCAGGCTGATTTAACCCTGGATATGTAATGCAAGGGTATGTCTGCCCAGTATTTAACATCCAGGTTAGTGAAGCTACCTGGAAGTTAACCAGGCTCTGGCCAATATTCAGACTACTGCCCAGTTAACTTGGCAAACAAAGTTAGAACTTACATAGCCAGTTAAGATATTGAATATCCTGCTAAGCAGCTAAGTTGTGGTCATAGCCGCCGAGAGGCCGCGCATGTTCTGTTTTGAGACTGAGCATGTGCGACCTGAGGAAAGCGGCCGCAGGGGCAGGCAATGCTGGGCAGAGGAAGGAGCCGCGCTGCCTGCAGCTGGTGGGGCCAGCCAAGGTACTTCGGATGGGCGGGAGGGAGGGAGGGGGACGGTGGTGGCAATGATGATTTGAGGGGGGTGGCGGCAATGATGATTCTGCTCCGGGCCTGGCGGCGGCAGCCCTACGCCAGACCCAGCTCAGTCTCGCGGCAGCCCTGGTTGTGCCAAACCTCCACCACTGGACCTCCCCTAACTTAACTGGTTAGAGCTGATATTCAGCGGTAATACCTGGTTAAGTGCCGCTGAAGATCGGTTAAACTCCTTTAAATATCATTTGTTAATTTGATGTACCGCCTTTTTCGAGCACGAATCAAGGCGGTTTACTTGCATTGCCCCCAATGGCCTCACAGTCTAAGTAGTGTATTTTACCTGGGGCAATGGAGGGTTAAGTGACTTGCCCGGGCGTCACATGGAGCTGCAGAGAGAATTTAACCCAGTTCCCCAGGATCTCGACCCACTGCTGACCTAACAGCAGAAATCAGACCCAGTTCCCCAGGTCCACAACCCCGTGCACTAACCATTAGGCCACTCCTCCTCCTAATACTGACCCCTCTATTTCTTAAGGCCCCCTAACGAACCGAACACACATCCCTATTAACACAACAGTCACACTTACTTTATTACAAAATGTGCAAGTCATCTGATACGCAAAGTTGTTCTGCTCACATCACCAACACGATAGGAGAAATGAAATCCCTGTGTGTAACGTTCCTCCTGAGGTCAACCAAACCCAAGGGTACGAAGAGAAAAATGTTTGCTCAGACTTCAATCAATTCATGACGTCACTGAAATACACTCAAAGCTAATTATGCAGACCTACTCCATAGGAATCAGGGAGGATTAAAAAAAAAATTAAAAACAAGATTTATTACTTGTATCTTTTGTTGTTGTCGTTATTTTTTTTTTTTTACATTAACATCATGGCTTATATCCTGCTACCATCTTTCAATTCTAAGCAGTTTACCACCATCAAGCCACCAGAATAATCATCTGGGAATTACATTAGTTACCTGGTAGTTCTCTTTTGCCCCTTTCATCTGACAGCCAGAATCCTAGCTCCATAAGCTTTCATTTGTGCTACTCAGGGATTCCCCTCCCCCCCCTTTTTATATTATTGTTTAACATTTATTACATTTGATATACTGTCTATTTTGCCAGGCAAGTCAAAGTGGTTTAAAAAAAATTAAATAAAATGAGTTAAAAGCAGAATGCCGTAAAATAAAAGGAAAGACACATTCATTCAAGAATCATCATATATAAGAGACAGGATTTAACCAAGATCACAGCGCTCCATAAGA
This sequence comes from Microcaecilia unicolor, assembly GCF_901765095.1. Taxonomy (NCBI): domain Eukaryota; kingdom Metazoa; phylum Chordata; class Amphibia; order Gymnophiona; family Siphonopidae; genus Microcaecilia; species Microcaecilia unicolor. Next base: position 354,463,287 of record NC_044034.1, read on the forward strand.
TCTGAGAAGTCCATCACAGGAGAATAATTGTTTACCTGTTAAATGCTAGTTCGAAAAAATAGGTTTTCAACAATGCATGAAACTTAGTGTAGGATTTCTCAAGTCACATAAAATTTAAGTACATAAGTGTTGCCATACTGGGACAGCCTGAAGGTCCATCAAGCCCAGTATCCTGTTTCCAACAGTGGCCAATCCAGGTCATAAGTACCTGGCAAGATCCCAAAACAGTATAATCCATTTTATGCTGCTTATCCCAGAAATAAGCAGTGGATTTTCCCAAGTCCATTTCAATAATGGCTTATGGACTTTTCTTTTAGGAAGCTGTCCAAACCTTTTTTAAACCGCTCTAAGCGATCTGCTTTTACCACATTCTCTGGCAACAAATTCCAGAGTTTAATTACACGTTAAGTGAATAAATATTTTCTTCAGTTCATTTTAAATGTACTACTTTGTAGCTTCATCGCATGCCCCCTAGTCCTAGTATTTTTGGAAAGAGTCAACAAGCGATTCATATCTACCCATTCCACTCTACTCAGTATTTTATATACCTCTATCATATCTCCCCTCAGCCGTCTTTTCTCCAAGCTGAAGAGTCCATTTCTGACTCCATTTCATAGTGGTGAGGCCAGAAAATATAAAGCACTAGCTCTTGACTTCCATTTGGTCTTTGACAGATGTGATATTGCCAATCTACTGTCGTTCAAAGAGAGAAGTAGGCATGAGGGTGCATCTAGGATTACAATGCACTTGGTTGGGCCCATGTAGCCTGGTTTCCTTCGGGATCTTATGATGACGGGCCCTACCTACAACTTTCTAAGCATCACAACTGCCTTCTCCTTGGAGGCTGCGAATGCCACCTTCACACTAGCCACGGCCCAGGCTGATATGAGGAGGGGATGACCCAGCCTAGGAACAGAACCAGGGACTTTCTGCTTGGCAGTGCATATCACTTACTATCTGAGACACCAAGCAGGCTGTATCATAATTAGAAAAAAGTTAAATAGCCATCTTGATGGCTCAGTGATACTACTATGCACTAACCTGCATGCAGAAGGTTCCCTGTTTGATATCCATGAGGGTTTCTATTCCCTGGGTTGGCTGGGTTGGTGGAAGCAGCCCGCAAGGGGAAGGACTCGTGGTCATTGCCCAAGGGTAACATCTAGTAGCTGGATTCAACATCCATGATTGTAGGGTTCCAGAAGGAGCACTGCTACACAGCCCCCAGCCAAGTACTATCATTGCAATGATCAAATTAGGTACATTGAGGGGTGAGGTTAGGGGGAAAGGAGAAAACTGAACATAACATTCTTTGCATCACACGTTTTGCCTCTCACATGTTGAACCACTCCTTTAACACACAATGCAATGCCCATTCTGTGCTACCTCTGACATCTCATTCTCCAATCTATGTGGTGTACCTATAGTATGATTAGGAAAAACAAACAACACAAGGGACAATTGTAACTGGAAGGCACAGCAGGTAGCAGAAAGTGGTAATCAACGGGCGTTTGTCAGCTTTAATCAGTTCGGGCAAGGTACCCATTTTTGAGTAACATAGAGATATGTCATTGTTTCAAAATGATATGCAAATAATGTTTGTTCTTCCTGTGAAGCCCCATTTTATACAGGGTATCTAGGTCAATACTGGAATATCCAAGTCAGGACATTCACAGTTTCCTGTCTATTTTACAAAAGGTCCTCTGAATGCAGAGCATCTTGCAAAATATGTACAAGGATGTTGAGGACAAGTGTATTTGCCTATCCCCAAATTCTATAAAAGTTGCTAAAAATTGCACACGCAATCTAATTGAATAATGAGCTAATAATCAGTGCCAACAATTGGATAATTAACAAGCAATTATTGGCGCTAATTAGATTTAATTGGAAAATGTGTGTAAGTTTAGGCAAGGGATCCGCACCTAAATTGTACACGTGAGTTCAAAAAGGGGGCGTGGAAATGGGAGGGTCATGGGTAGAAGAGGGCGTTCCTAAAATGGTCAAAGCCAAGGAGTAGGGGTGAACCAAGAAATCATGACAGCCTAAGGGTTGACTGAAGTGACTTTATTAGCACCAAATATGTACGTGACCCGACACGGGACCGTGCTTCGACGGATCTACTGTCTGCCTCAGGGGTCAGATACTTCTGAAAAGTATCACAATGAATGGCTGCATAAATAAAGCAGAAATGGTAATAATATCATTGTAATGCAGTGCAGACACAACGGATGCTGTGAAAAGCCCGCCAACAGTAAAACAGCATCCATTGTGTCTACACAGTCCTGTGTCGGGTCACATACATATTTGGTGCTAATAACGTTACTTCAATCACCCTCTGGCTGTCGAAATTTCTTGGTTCACCCTGTAGTGGAAGATTTTAAAGATTGTTTTTCAAATCTGCCTTGACCGACAAAGTGCACTCGGGGTCTGTATTTTTGATTAGAAGTAATTCTGTTTATGTGAAAGATAAGACACAGCTCTAATTAATTTGGTTTGTGAAGGGAGAGGTGGAGCCTGTTTCAAGTTCAGACTGGCTACCTGGACTAAGAATCATGTGACCACATTCCCACAGTATGGCTTGTTTACCTAAACAGAGAAATTCTCAAGCATTCTGTAATTTTCCTTAGCTCTGAACATGAGATCTAAGCCTAATAAAAAGGGAAATTTTTGCCAGTGAAATGGGGAGCTCGTCTGTGAGTAACGTACATACTGCACAGAGAACCATATTTCCTGGTCAAAGAAACTCCTGGCTTTCGCTGTGAACAGGGTCCCCTCCAGCTGATGATAAAAGCCTGGATGATGTAAGGACCAGTGATGTATGTATAGATATGATGTATGTATAAGTGTATTACTGCTTCATTTTCTGGTCTAGAAACTCCTAGCATTGCTTGGATGTAGGGACCAGTGAAGTAATGATTGCTTCTTTTTCACTATAAATAGGTATTGTTTCTTTTCAGTTATATAGCTTAATCATTGTGTACCTTAGACAATAATGAACCTCTAATAAAAGTCTCATTTACCTAATACGAATCCAAAAGAATCCACAGTAATTACTGAGTAGTCTGTGTTAGTCCTATGTCAATGAGGCAGGCTGTAAAACCAGGGCAGAACACACCCCTACTCCTTGGCTTTGACTGTTGGTATACACATGGGGGCTTCTTTACCCTGACCTGCTGGTTGTGGCTCTGACGGCATTCCTAAAATGAACATGTGTAGCTATAGAATATGGGGGAAATGTACCTAAGATGTACCTAATTTCTGTTAAATGATCCTGGTGTCTAATCTCCCCCCTTCTATTCTCCCCATTATGTTTTATTATTGAATTTTTTATATATTTGCGATTCTTTCCTTATTGATATGTGTGGGTTTATGTATTTTGTTTCACATTTTGTAATTACTTCTTTTTAGCTTGTTAGCCACATTGAGCTCAAAATTGTACTGGAAAATGTGGGGTATAAATGTCATAAATAAATAAATTGGGCTCACATTTGTTGCAAATGGCTGTGCCTAAAGTTAGCCGCGATTCCCTGGCGTAAATGCTATTCTACAAACTGCAGCTAACTTTAAGCATGGCTTACAGAATGGCTCTTTTTCAGCACTCATTTTTTTGGTGCCATAAAATATAGAATTCACCCCATAGAGGGAATTCAGCTATTTTACAAGAAAACACCTTCAAAACAAGAAAGATACCACCCAATAGCTTGCATGTGTGTGTAAGTATCCACGCTTAAATATCTATGGGGTCCTTTAACTAAGCTGTGTAAGGCTCTATGCATGCCCAACGTGCACCAAAATGGAGTTACCGCCCGGCTACCGCGTGGCTCTTGCGGTAATTTCATTTTTGGCGCATGTATGATACGCGCAGCTGAAAAATAATTTTTATTTTCGGACGCATGTATCGGACACGCGCCAAGTGGCATCTGGCGCGCGTAGGTCATTACCGCCCAGTTACCACGTGAGACTTTACCACTTTGGGTGACGGTAAGGTCGCAGGCCCAAAATGGACACGCAGCAATTTTGATGTTGCTGCATGTCCATTTTCGGTAAAAAGTTTTAAAAGGCATTTTTTTCGGTGAGCGCCCAAAACCCGCAAGTGCTGACAGCTGCCATTTGGAAAAGCGCTGGCTGCTTGAGGAGGAGGAAATCTTCAGCCGACAGGGTTTGAGGATCCCCGCCAGCTCAGGTATTTAATATTTGGGGTCTGCGGGTGGAGGAGAGGTAGAGAGAGGAGCAAAGCGGAGGGGGGCTGGAGGGGATGAATTCCGTGCCAACCCATTTTGGGCTCAGGCCCATTCAAAATCGACCATCTGTCTACGCCCCTGCTTCCCACCAATTTTCGGAGGAACCCCTGCTAGTGGGCTCTTGTCCCAGAACAGCCTACACATTCATTACTTTGACTGGCACTAGAGAGAGAACCCAGAATGTTCCTGCTGTGATGTGCTGCTACAGTTTCACAAAGCTCTATATTTTACACTTGATAATTAACATGCCAAGCTCCTAAAGTTCAATTTATATATTTTTTATGTCATGTAGAAAACCAGAAGGACAATTAAAATTACCCCATCAATCAGTACTGCAAAGCCCTGGCTAAAAGAAGTTTTCAAGTTTCAAGTTTATTTAATACTAGTAAAAAAAGGCCCGTTTCTGGAACGAATGAAATGGGCGCTAGCAAGGTTTTCCTGGGAGTGTGTATGTTTGAGAGAGAGAGAGAGCCAGAGTGAATGTGCGGGTGTGTGACAGAGTGAGACTGTCTGTGTGACAGTGTGTGTGTGAGAATGAGAGTGCGTGACAGGGCCCCCTCCCCTGTTCCTAATGCCCCTCACCCGTTCCCTTCCCTCCTTTTCCTCCTCCTTCCCACACTTTGGGTTCCTTAAGGCTTTCAAAAGTCTATGTACCCCCGTGGCCCTAACGCCCAGTATCCGGATACCCCACCACTTTCCTCCTCACCCCTCCCCCAAGATGTAATACTTTCACGTCCTTCATTTTTTAAAAAAAGTGTCCTATCTACCCTGTGTACAAATGCCTGGCATTCAGATTGTGTTCCTCTCGTAAATTTTCATTTCTTTCATTCATTCAGAATTTGCCCCCCCCCCCCCCGAACACTTTTGGTTCCTTCAGTCTTTTAAAACTCTCCTATGTACCCTGTGTGCTAATGGGCAGCATTGAGATTGTTTTCCTGTCCCAAATTTGCATGTCTTTCAGTCATTCACAACTCCCCCCCCCCCTTCTCCAGTTTAACACTTTCCTTTCCGTCAGTCTTTTAAAACTCTCCTATCTACCCTGTGTCCTAATGGCCAGCATTCAGATTGTTTTCCTTTCCCAAATGTTCATGTCTTTCAGTCATTCAGAACTCCCCCCCTCCCCCTATTTAACACTTTCGGTTCCTTCAGTCTTTTAAAACTCTCCTATCAACCCTGTGTCCTAATGGCCAGCACTCAGATTGTTTTGCTTTGCCAAAATCGTCTGTCACTGATGTCACTGAGGTCAGTGCGTGCCTGCCTAGCAGACCACTTCCGGCAGGCACGGTCCCAGGCACATCCTGTTGGAGGTGAGAATTATTATATAGGATTTGCTATCCCGCCCATCAAACGTATGTCTAGGCAGCTTACAGAATAAATAGTTACATTAAAAGGAGAGATAAAAGAAAATAGTACAATATAACTAAGAAATAACATTACATGACTAGAAGGGGGATAGGGTGGAACTACAACATAGTCAGAATAGGAGGAAGGGGGAGGAGAGTGCTTTAAAAACACTGTGCAGTCAATCATTTCCAATATAGAAGGTTAGGAGCATGCATCTGACAAAAAGAAAAATCTTAAGTTCTGATTTGAATGACTGAAGTGAAGTTTGATGACAACTTCGTTTGATGTATGTTCGTGCATAATTTCCCCAAAAGACTGTACCACTAGCAAATTTTGAGTAGATGATCAAAGGGACCTCTGAGTAGAATAAAGAACAGACCATCAAGGAACTCCAGACAGCCCAGAACACTGCAGCCAGACTCATATTTGGAAAAACAAAATATGAAAGTGCAAAACCCTTAAGAGAGAAACTACACTGGCTCCCACTGAAAGAACATACTACGTTCAAGATATGCACGATTATTCATAAAATCATTCATGGAGACACCCCGACCTACATGCTAGACCTCGTGGACCTTCCACCCAGAAATGCTAAACGATCCTCCCGCACCTTTCCCAACCTACACTTCCCCAGCTGTAAAGGGGTCAAATATAAACTAACACATACGTCCAGCTTCTCTTACATAGGCACGAAGATGTGGAATGCACTACCAACTCACTTGAAAACGACCAAGGAACTAAACACCTTCCGCAAAACTTTGAAAACCTATCTCTTTAATAAAGCTTACCACGAAAACCCATAACGAGTAGACCACAACCCTTTACACTCCTTTACTCAAAATGTATCACGGTGTAGCTACTTAACCTGATCCTCCTGTCCTCTTTTATCACTCTGTAACACCAATTGTATTTCTCCTCTGTTACGGCGATGCCATAACAGATCTTTGTAAGCCACATTGAGCATGCAAATAGGTGGGAAAATGTGGGATACAAGTGCAATAAATAAATAAAATAAAATAAATAAGGGATTAATAAACCGGAGAGATAAGTTGGTTCGCCAGATAAACGGGTCTTGTAGACTAACAGTAGGATCTAATAGAGAATGCAGTGGGGTAAAAGGGAGCCAGTTTTAAAGAGAGGGGTAACGTGATCAAATTTCTTTTCTCCAGTGATTAAATTTAATGGCAGTGTTTTGAACTATTTGCAATATCAATAGTTTTAAGGCCTTGATACAGTGAATTGCAGTAATCTAATTTGCTTATTAGAAAAGAATGTATGAGAGTATTCAATGCTGGCGGATCAATAAGTGAACGAATTGAACAAATTTGAGCCTATAAAAACAGTTCTTAATCATGTCTGAAATCTGGAGGCGAAAGGAGAGAGATTAGTCTAGGATTACACCTAGTATTTAATATATTGCGGTTGGGTAACAATAATGGATTTAAGAAGAATAGGATATGAACAGCGTCATTTGGTGAATTAGAAAAAAGTACACATCTTGATTTCTCAGGACTGAGAATTAATCTATTTTCCTGCAGCCAAATGGTAATTTGTGTCAAATTGCAATTGAGATTGTGGATCATTTGGGCGTCTGTCAGATCAGCGTAATGTAATAACTGAATATCGCCTGCATACACATAAACTGTAAATCCTAGGGATAGGGCGAGTGTGAGAAGTGGTGCCAGAAAGATGTTAAATAACATAGGGGAAAGGATCGATCCCTATGGGACTCCGGAATTGAGTAAGAATGGCAGTTTGATGATATTGATACATGCCTTCCAACATGTGCAAAGCTGGCAGAGAAACTTTTTAAAATATACATACACTAGTAAAAAAGCCCCGTTTCTGATGCAAATGAAACGGGGGCTAGCAATGTTTTCTTCTGTGTGCATGTGGGAGTGTGTGTGTCCCTGCCCTCTGGCCTCTCTCCCCTCCCCCCTCTGAGTCCTTCACTGTTACAGAGCCAGCGATTTGATTTCGTGCTCTGCTGTTTTCCTTCACTGACTGTGTTACAGAGAGGGCGGGGCAGACACTCATAGGGAAACCGGATATCTCGCCCCCTTCACACTTCCGGCTGGAGGTTTCATAGAACGTTGGTGTTGCTTTTTATATAGAGAGATTCCCTTGCAAAATCAAGAATACACATTAAATGGTGCTCAAAAACAGCACCAGAAAAGATCAGCGCTAACCCCCTAATTCTAATAAATGCACATGCAAATTTTGGCATGTACCCAATAGCGTATGTATCTAAATTGAATAATGAGCCAATTAGCACCCATAATTGGCTTTTTAACAAGCACTTATAGGCATTAATTGAAAACAATTAATATGTACACGTGTAAATTTAGGGGATGACCCGCGCTTAAATTTTATGTGTGTCCCGGAAAAGGGGGTGTGGAACTGGTTGGGTCATGGGCGTTTCGGGCAGAGCATGAGCGTGGATTCCAGCAATGTTGAAGGTGTCGCAGTTTTAGTGTCTGAGGACTCTACCTGAGACATCCAAAGGTAAAAATTCTTGAACCAAATCTTTTTGTTGATCTTCCAAAGATTTTGGATCCACTTGGTTTTCCACGCAGAAATCTAGGCACAATATATTAGACTCTGGGGATTCGTGCCTAACTTTGGGCATGAACATTTCTGCCTGCCAAAGGCTGGTGGAAATACTTGCCCTCAACTAATGGCAGTTAGATGCAGAAATGCATTCAAGAACACCGCACCGGAATTCTGGGAACATTTTACAAGAAAAAAACAGTATGAGCTGTTAATCTTAATCAGGTAATCTAATACTGGAAAAAAACTGAAAAACAGCCAAACACAATCCAAAGGGTTGTGTAGAATGATCATGAAAAAATGAAATGAAAAGAATGGGAAATACCCTCAGAAACCAAGGCTCCCGCTGAGGTCTGATCAACAAGACACTTTTATCTACAAAAGATTTTGTGTCCATGACCTAGTCTCTTTCATTAAGCTAAGTTTATATATGCTATGCTACAGCTTGGAAAAATTTTCTCGTTTCTCAGTTATTCTTGAAATCTGTGCTTTAATATGGGCAGGTGTGATTGAAAGGTGTACGGAAAGTTTACCCCATGAAACAGACTAGGTCGCGGACACAAAATCTTTTGTAGATAAAAGTGTCTTGTTGAACAGACCTCGGCGGGAGCCTTGGTTTCTGAGGGTATTTCCCGTTCTTTTCATTTCATTTTTTCATGACCATTCTACACAACCCTTTGGATTGTGTTTGGCTGTTTTTCAATTCTGGGAACATCCCTGACCCATCCATGCCCCTCCCACAGCCACGCCCCTTTCCAGTTGCATGCTATGAGAAATAGGCAGGCGTGTTATAAAATAGGGAGTAGGGCAGATCCACACATAACTTCTAATGATTGCTAATTAAAAACCAATTATTATTTATTTTTGTTACATTTGTACCCCGTGCTTTTGCGGCAGGCAATGGAGGGTTAGGTGACTTGCCCAGAGTCACAAGGAGCTGCCTGTGCTGGGAATTGAACTCAGTTCCTCAGGACCAAAGTCCACCACCCTAATCACTAGGCCACTCCTAATGTAGTCGGTTGCGTTACACACATATATGTGATCCCCGTCCAAAACTGAGTGTCTAACTTTGGGCGACCTATACAGAACTTGGGGGTGTTTGGACAGTGCCTCTGAGTATCCTGGTCCGCAGCACTTATCTGGATAACAGGTGCTGTTATCTAGATAAGTGCTTCTCAGTGTTGATCTGATTCATTTTTTGTTGTTGTTTTACCATTTTAAATGAGAAATGACACTATGGAGGTCATTTAAGAATAGTTGCGTGTCACGCACACGTGACACACAATAAATGACCAGCACCTAGTCTTACCAGGTCCCAAGTCTAGAGTCTTCTCGTCATCATGCTTTTTTCTTTGCTGCTCCTTCTCATTGGAATTCACTCCCACTAGACATCCGTGCCGAAACCTCTTTTAAAACTTTCAAAATAAAACTAAAGACCTGGCTTTTTGCTAAAGCCTTTTCCGTAGAGTGAATTGTTATGGCAATTGTTGTTAATTTTTATGGCTGTTGCTCTTCGTCTCTTTCTCCTCTTCCCTCTCTACTGTCCTTACCCCTCTGTATCCCTACACCTCTGTCCTATCCACTTTCCTGTAAAATTTTGTAACATAGTAAATGACGGCAGATAAAGACCTGTACGGTCCATCCAGTCTGCCCGATAAACTCATTTTACATGATATGTGATACTTGTATGCCAGAGTTTGATTTCTCCTTGCCTTTCTCAAGGCACAGACCGTAGAAGTCTGCCCAGTACTGTTCTTGTACTAAGTTCTGAAGCTAACATTGAAGCCCCTTAAAATTTACACTCCAGCCCATCCCTATCTATTCAGTCACGATCAGGGCGTAGACCGTAGAAGTCTGCCCAGCACTGGTTTTTCCTTCCCAGAGAGATATATATGCACAAACGGAGGCAGATGATAAATCTGGGTATAATTTTGGTTTGCTAATAAGAACTGAATGGTAAATGTCCTTTCCTCTTCTCAAATTTTTGTTTCTAAATATTGTAAACTGCCGAGAGCTGCCAGTTAGTCATGGCGGTATGGCAAATTCAAATAAATCATAACCACAACTATTACCATATGTGCATGTGTGAAAGGCTGCAAGACACACAAATTCAAAGGGGCGTGTTCTGGATTCTATATACAGCATGCAATCCCATGCATGCAACTTAATTGGCAAATTTTTTTATTTATTTAGATTTGCTCACACCTTTTTCAGTAGTAGCTCAAGGTGAGTTACATTCAGGTACTCTGGATATTTCTCTGTCCCAGGAGGGCTCACAATCTAAGTTTGTACCTGAGGCAATAGAAGGTTAAGTGACTTGTCCAAGATCACAAGGAGCAGCAGTGGGATTTGAACTGGCCACCTCTGGATTGCAAGACCAGTGCTCTAACCACTAGGCCACTCCTCCACTATAGCAACATTCCATCTAGAATCTCAAATAGTAGCAACATTCCATGTAGACCAACATTCCATATAGAATCTCAGATAATACCAACATTCCATATAGAATCTCAAATAGTAGCAACATTCCATGTAAAATTACTACTACTACTATTTAGCATTTCTATAGCGCTACAAGGCGTACGCAGCGCTGCACAAACATAGAAGAAAGACAGTCCCTGCTCAAAGAGCTTACAATCTAATAGACAAAAAATAAATAAAGTAAGCAAATCAAATCAATTAATGTGAACGGGAAGGAAGAGAGGAGGGTAGGTGGAGGCGAGTGGTTATGAGTCAAAAGCAATGTTAAAGAGGTGGGCTTTCAGTCTAGATTTAAAAGTGGCCAAGGATGGGGCAAGACGTAGGGGCTCAGGAAGTTTATTCCAGGCGTAGGGTGCAGTGAGACAGAAGGCGCGAAGTCTGGAGTTGGCAGTAGTGGAGAAGGGAACAGATAAGAAGGATTTATCCATGGAGCGGGGTGTAGGGAAGGACGAGTGTGGAGAGATACTGGGGAGCAGCAGAGTGAGTACATTTATAGGTTAGTAGAAGAAGTTTGAACAGGATGCGAAAACGGATAGGGAGCCATATCTCATATAGTAGCAACAGAATCTCAAATAATTTATTTATTTGGATTTTGCTCACACCTTTTTCAGTAGTAGCTCAAGGTGAGTTACATTCAGGTACTCTGGATATTTCTCTGTCCCAGGAGGGCTCACAATCTAAGTTTGTACCTGAGGCAATGGAGGGTTAAGTGACTTGCCCACGAGTAGTGGGATTTGAACTGGCTACCTCTGGATGTCAAGACTGGTGCTCTAACCACTAGGCCACTCCTCCTCACCTACATTTGCATTAGGGTGCAATGTTGCACATGCAAGTTATAGAATTCTGTCAGTTGTACACTTCACAATTTAACAATTAGCTGCTAATTGGTGTTAACAGCCAACTATTGGATATAATTGTTGTTAACTGGTGCACAATATTCCAACAGGCACCTAGACAGTTAGTGCATGCTAATTTTGTGCACATGCTAAAAACGCTAGCGCACCTTAGTAAACCTCAGTGTATTCTGTAAAGAAAGCACCTAAATTCTAATGCACGCAGCCAAAAAGGGGCGTGGTTATGGGCAGTGAAATGGGCGTTTCATGGACGTTCCAAAATTTACATGCACTGTTACAGAATATGGCCCTCTGCGCCTAAATCTGTGTGCTGGTATTAAAGCCAAGTAAAATGTGGCCTACATGGACATGACCAAATTTGGTCGCGTTGCAAAGCAGTCAACATATTCTATATACTGCACGGAAATTTAAGCCCATTCTATAAAATTTAGATGTACTTTAGAGAATATGCCTAGGCTTTTTCTTTTTAACCATGCAGATTTTCAGGCGCCATATATAGAAACTGGCCATTAGGGATGAATTCTATATACGGTGCCTAAAAATTCAGCACTGAAAAAAGTACTACTCTATAAACTCTGCTTAAAGTTAGACACAGTTTATAGAATAGTGCTTACGCCCGGGAATCGTAGCTAACTATAGGAGTGGCCATTTGCACCGACTGGAACGTAGTGTAAAGGTACTCACCTAAATTAAGCGCACACCTCCCTCATTCTATAACAATGCGTGTAAATGTCAGAAACATCCCTGTTCTGCCCATGATCCTCCCATTTTCACGCCCCCTTTTTGAATTCATGCATAGAAGTTAGGTGCATCTTGTGATAGAGTCACATCCAGGATAATTAGGTTAAGGCAGTTTCAGTCTGAAATACAAGTCCCAGAAGGCATTGCAGGCAAGGAGCCAGGGGGGTGAGATAAAGAACCCGGACTGGACTCCTAGCTGCAATAGGGGAAGACATGGGTGTAAGCTGGCAGGACGTGTAGATTGGCTGCCACTAGGGGGAAAGAGAGATAGGAAACCCTATGTGTAGGAGCTCATCATTAGTCTAATGCTCAACTCAGCTGGTATGGGTGTGGGGGAAGCTAATGGAAGGAGAATGATTGGTTGTGGTAGCAGAAGCCAGGGATTGATTAGGAAGGTGGGAAGGAGTCCCAGGGAAGAGAGAAGCAGAAGGAGAGAAGAGGGTAGAGTGAAGCAGGTGCAGGGTGAAATCCCTTGGGTGTGAGAAGTCCCAAAAGTATTTGCAGGCTGAAAACCCTTGGGTAATAGAGGTGCCTAAAGTATTGAATCTACCAGTGAAGCCGAGGTAAAGGGGAACCCCTTGGGGTATGAGAAATCCATAAAGTATGGAGCCCCTCCTGAAGGTAAAGAGAGTAGAAGGTAGAAACTGCTGCTTTGTGATTTAACTGTGATGATGAACTGAATGAACTGCTTCTATTTGGAACTGAACTACTGTTTATTGTGCTCTGGATAAAGAGCTCAGACTGGAGCTGACTGTGAGCCTGTATTGAATCCTGATATGTGCTGATAGCCTACTGCTTAAAGGGGACTATGAGGCATATTTTCAAAGCACTTAGCCTTCCAAAGTTCCATAGGCTTCTATGTAACTTTGGAAGGCTAAGTGCTTTGAAACATGCCTCATTGTTCCACACACTTTCAGGTGGCTTACATGTGCTTAAGATTGAAGGTGAATGCTGCTGTTGGAACTGTGTATCAGGTCTACTAGAAACCTGCATGGAATAAAGTCCTTAAGATTGAAGTTGCCGGTGGACATTCATTTCTTGACTGTACCGGGAGGCTGTGGCTGGAGGAGATTGTTCTATCCTTGGCTGCACCTAGAGGTACCTGGTTACAATCTAAACTTATGAACATATATTTTAATTAAACCTAATTAGTACCAATGATTGGTTGTTGACAATTATCAGTGCTAATTAGCTTGCGTGCACCAAATTTGTGCATGCAATTTTTAACGACTTTTATAGGATTCAAGGGTGAGAGTGTACTACAATGACAAGCAAAATGAAAACAAACCGAATACACAGAATAGAGACCAGTAAATTCTACAGGTTTCCTGGAGAAGGGATTAGCAGGTTCAGAAAGGTGTACGGCAATCACAAAATCCAGAACAACAGGACCATAGCAGTGTAAGCAATGCAACCTCAATCAATGTTTAATTCTCACGTACAGACCTCTCACAGCTGGAGACATCATAAACTATCATCCTAAGTGTCAAGACACTGAATTTATACGTCTGAAAGATCCATACTTTTAATCCACCACTCTGGGAGGGCTAGTCCTCATCAGGGCCGGTCTTAGCAATTGCGGGGCCCTGTGCATACCAGTTCAGTGGGCCCCCCCCCCCCCCCGCCCGCCACCATATGCCATAATTTAATGACGTTTAAAAGGAGGTTTAGAGTTCTCTGAACCCCACCTCACCCCAAACCTTGATGTGCATCCAACACTTTTCAGTAGAGAGTGGCAGACAGTGGCAGCGATTTTCATATCCTGTTAGCTGCCGAGCCCAGAGCCTCCTCGCTGTTGCGTCCCGCCCTTGCGGAAGCAGGAAGTGACATCAAAAGGAGGCAGGATGTAGCAGTGACGAGGCTCTGGGCTCAGCAGCTGACGAGATATGAAAATGGCTGCCGAAGCCTGATGCTCTCTACTGAAATGTGGACGCACATTAAGGTACAGAGCAGGGAGGTGTTCCAAGACAGGAGGACAGATGTGCCAGAAATGTGGGGCCCCCAGGAATGCGGGGCCCTGTCAACCGCCCCTGTCGCCCCTGCCTAAGATCGGCCCTAGTCCTCATAACTAGTAAGTTTGGTGCACAGCACTTTTAATATGTCCCACCGGCATCATAGTTATGTAGAGGGAGGCCTGGATGATTTTAATGAGGACGAGTAAAAATGGACCATTTGTATACCCCACTCATCATCTGGCCATTCACCCATGGGTGAAATTTAACCAGATGGATGATTCTGATTTCATTGCTCCAGCCTGAGTGATAAGCAATCTGTCAGTTTCCTATAGGATCTAAGCTCCGAAAATCCTGCCGCCTTCGAAGGTCGCCCTTAGACATTAATGCAGCCTACCAAGATATACTCACTGGAAGAAATTATTTCTGCAAAGGGAACTCCATGCTTCTTTAACAACGACACACTCCATCCTTACAGGCGGCAGGAAATTAAAGTACCATTTCTGCTCCTGTAAAATGGCTCCATAAAATGTGATATTTCAACCTTTGAAGGTCAAAGGCAAATGAAACTCTTCCGAAGCTTTGAGTTGGCAGGTGAAAGTCCGACAGGGGAGTTTCTGAAATTCCCAGATGATTGAGGGGAGAAGCGTAGTTGCACACGCGAGAGCAGCAGTGATTCTAACATCTGCTTATCAGCTAGAGAAACGAAATAAAAAAGATGAAATAAATGATTGCCAAACTAACTGAAATTAGGTATTAAAGATCTTCCACTATGAAGAAAGACTAAGGAGGCTAGGGCTATTCAGCTTGGAGAAGAGACGGCTGAGGGGAGACATGATAGAGGTATATAAAATAATGAGTGGAGTGGAACAGGTGGATGTGAAGCGTCTGTTCACGCTTTCCGAAAATACTAGGACTAGGGGGCATGCGATGAAACTACAGTGTAGTAAATTTAAAACAAATCGGAGAAAATGTTTCTTCACCCAACATATAATTAAACTCTGGAATTCGTTGCCGGAGAAAGTGGTGAAGGCGGTTAGCTTAGCAGAGTTTAAAAAGGGGTTGGACGGTTTCCTAAAGGACAAGTCCATAAACCGCTACTAAATGGACTTGGGAAAAATCCACAATTCCAGGAATAACATGTATAGAATGTTTGTACATTTGGGAAGCTTGCCAGGTGCCCTTGGCCTGGATTGGCCGCTGTCGTGGACAGGATGCTGGGCTCGATGGACCCTTGGTCTTTTCCCAGTATGGCATTACTTATGCACTTATGCACTCTCTCTCATCCTCATATTCCCCTCTTCATTCTTCTGCTTTCTCAATGCAAGACCCAGGCTGTCACAGCAAACCCCAGATTGCAAACAAAAACAAATCGTGGATTCAGAAAGGAAAAGGCGAATAACATTGAAAATTCTGTTTTCATTGCCCCATGGAACGCAAGAGAACGTGATAGATTTTTTAATGTGAGGAGTCGGGAGGTTTGCATTAAAAAGAAAGAGGAGAAATTTATGGTTGACAGCCCCCAGAAGTCCATTTAGAACTATAGTTACTACTACTTTTAAATACTTGAAAGGTATTAATATGGAAACAAATATTTTCCAGAGAAGGGAAAACAATAAAACTAGAGGATATGAATTGAGGTGGCGAGCTGGTAGACCCTGAAGCAGTGGCGTTCCTAGGGGTGCTGACACCTGGGGCTGATCGCCAATGCGCCCCGCCCCCCAAGCGCAGCGCCCCCCCCCTGGAACAGCGCCCCCCACCCCCAGCGAAATAACCCCCCGGGTGCAGCGCGACCCCCCCGGCGAAAGAACCCCTCCCCGGGTGCCCGCCGCTGGGGGGGGGGGGTGGGAGGTGCCGCGTGCCTGTCGGCTCTTCGTTTCCATGCTCTCTCTGCCCCGGAACAGGAAGTAACCTGTTCCGGGGCAGAGGGAGCATGAAAATGAAGAGCCAACAGGCGCGCGGCACCCCCCCAGCGGCGTGCACCCGGGGCGGACTGCCCCCCCTTGGTACGCCACTGCCCTGAAGTAATGTCTGGAAATTCTTTTTCACAGAGAGGGTGGTTGATGCCTGGAATGCCCTCAGGACGGAGGTGGTGGAGAAAAAAATGGTGACAGAATTCAAAAAGGTATAGGACAAACACAGAGGATCTCTAATTAGAAAATATATAGCCGGCAAAGGGGTGCACTGAGGAACACTCCCCGCGGGATTTTTCCCTTAAGGGAGAGCTGATTTTGAGTTCAACCTTGTGGCATCGTGGAACCACCAATGGTCAGATAAGTGACTTTAGTAATAATATGACTGAAACGGATCACATTTGCAGATATTTAATTATTTATTTGTTGCATTTGTATCCCACATTTTCCCACCAATTTGCTGGCTCAATGTGGCTTAAATTATGCCGTAATGGCGATCGCCATTTCCGGATAGAGAATTATAAGTGGTATTGCATTGAAGTTCCTCAATGATAGAGTGAATTACAAAATAAGTTAGATAATCAACTATAGAAAGTTAATTTCCGGCATGAGAAATAAACTTGTAGTGCGTATTGCGTAACTTTCATTAGTAGCAACGAAGGTTATCAGTCTAGTGTAAAGAGTTCGGTTTTGTCTAGTTCATGTAAAGTCTAGTTGTCTGGTATTTAGGATGGATCATTACGGTATGCCTTCTTGAACAGTGGTTTCGCCTTTGACATCTGAATTTCAAGATTTTGTATGTTGATGCCTAAGCCTCATTGGCAGGCGGAGGTCTGAATCAGTCTGCTTACGGACTTTTTCTCATTCCACTTTGTGTGCAATGATGGGATTGGAGGGTGTTCCCGTGATGAGATGGCACTAAAGTTCTGAGCACATTTATAATACGTAATACTTATTTTTTAATAAATATATTTTTTGTTTATGAATTTAATTAATACCTTAATCTGTAGTTTTTTAACATTATAGGCAACAGGGTTGGGTGTGTTGACATTTTTAAGCCCTGTTTTTTTCTTTTTTTTTTTTTAATTAGAAAATGAATGGTATAAAAACGAAACTTAAATAGTTGCATGTATGTTTGCATGTCAAGTGGCAATTAGATGGTGTCTTCGGCTGTGAAGAAGTAAGGTCGGGCTGGAAAGACAGTATCAATTCCTATTTCCCTTTCCTTATTTGAGATTCTACATGGAATGTTGCTAGTGGAGGAGTAGCCTAGTGGTTAGTGCAGTGGAACATGAAATGTTGCTACTATTGGAGATTCTAGATGGAATGTTGCTACTATTGAGATTCTGGTGCTACTATTGGAGATTCTAGATGGAATGTTGCTACTATTGAGATTCTGGTGCTACTATTGGAGATTCTGCATGGAATATTGCTACTATTGGAGATTCTACATGGAATGTTGCTACTATTGAGATTCTGTTGCTACTATTTGAGATTCTACATGGAATGTTGCTATTCCACTAGCAACATTCCATGTAGAAGCCTGCCCTTGCAGATCAGCAACGCGGCCACGCAGGCTTCTGTTTCTGTGAGTCTGACGTCCTGCACATGGAGGCACCAAGTTCTAGAACTGTCCCCTGTATATATTTTGAACCCAGTATTACAAATGAGGGTCCCTGATAGCTAAGCAAAATACTCAACAGTGGCACTAACCACTAGACACTTTTTCAAAAATCTACAGCTCCTTGTTCAATTGTGTTGAAGCGCTGTTTTAGTTGGCTTATGTACCTCAACACTGGAAGAGAGGAGGGAGACAGGAGACATGAAGGAAACATTTAAATATCTCAAGGGCATTTATGTACAGGAAGAGAGCCTTTTTCAAATGAAGGAGAGCTCTGGAATGAGGGGGCATACGACAAAGTTAAGAGGGAATAGGCTTAGGAGTAACCTAAGGAAGTATTATTTCACAGAAAGGGTGGTGGAGGCATGGAATGGCCTCCCGGTGGAGGTGGTGGAGTCGAGGACTGTTCCAGAATTTAAAAAGGCATGGGATAAGCATGTGGGATCGCTTAGGAACAGATAGAATTAGGGGTTACAGAGGATGGGCGGACTGGATGGGTCATATGGCCTTTATCTGCCGTCATGTTTCTATGTTTCTATTCCACCAATGCCTAAGAGCCAACCTCATCAGTGATGTCACAATGGCTCAATTGTCCTATTCTTGGCTATTCCCCCCTTAGTGTGTTTCAGTCTCTGGTAACCAGAGCTCATATTGTGATGTCATAATGGGAATAGGCTTAGGAGTAACCTTAGAAGTATTATTTCACAGAAAGGGTGGTGGAGGCATGGAATGGCCTCCCGGTGGAGGTGGTGGAGTCGAGGACTGTTCCAGAATTTAAGAAGGCATAGTATAAGCATGTGGGATCGCTTAGGAACAGGAAGAATTAGGGGTTACAGAGGATGGGCAGACTGGATGGGTCATGTGGCCTTTATCTGCTCTCATGTTTCTATGTTTCTATTCCACCAATGCCTAAGAGCCAACCTCATCAGTGATTTCACAATGGCTCAATTGTCCCATTCTTGGCTTACTTTCCCCCCTTAGTGTGAAGAGTTTCAGTCTCTGGTAACCAGAGCTCATATTGTGATGTCATAATGGGAATAGGCTTAGGAGTAACCTTAGAAGTATTATTTCACGGAAAGGAGGGTGGAATGGCCTCCCAGTGGAGGTGGTGGAGTCGAGGACTGTGTCAGAATTTAAGAAGGCATGGGATAAGCATGTGGGATCGCTTAGGAACAGGAAGAATTAGGGGTTACAGAGGATGGGCAGACTGGATGGTCATATGGCCTTTATCTGCCGTCATATTTCTATGTTTCTATTCCACCAATGCCTAAGAGCCAACCTCATCAGTGATGTCACAATGGCTCAATTGTCCTATCCTTGGCTATTCCCCCCTTAGTGTGTTTCAGTCTCTGGTAACCAGAGCTCATATTGTGATGTCATAATGGGAATAGGCTTAGGAGTAACCTTAGAA
Source organism: Microcaecilia unicolor (assembly GCF_901765095.1). NCBI lineage: Eukaryota > Metazoa > Chordata > Amphibia > Gymnophiona > Siphonopidae > Microcaecilia > Microcaecilia unicolor. The sequence goes on from NC_044034.1 coordinate 354,482,392, forward strand.
GTATTATTTCACGGAAAGGAGGGTGGAATGGCCTCCCAGTGGAGGTGGTGGAGTCGAGAACTGTTCCAGAATTTAAGAAGGCATGGGATAAGCATGTGAGATCACTTAGGAACAGGTAGAATTAGGGGTTACAGAGGATGGGCGGACTGGATGGGTCATATGGCCTTTATCTGCCGTCATGTTTCTATGTTTCTATGCGTGACCTTATTGTCTATGAGTTTTGTGACAAACTGAGAATGTTTTTTTATGAATGGCTATCTACTTTCCTTTATTTTGTTTGTAGTTCCTTTCTGGCTGTACTTTTATTTTTTTTTTTTGTTCATTGCTTTGATTTACGCTGTAATAAAGGCGATTTTAACAAATACAAATAAACATAAACATAGCAGGGCATTTTTGTAAGCACCTCTTTAAAATGTCTAAAACTGTGTTCTGCACTCGTAAGTTACTTATAAAATTCCCCCCTTAGGGGCACCGATGGAATATGCCAGTTAAAGGGCACAATACAAAAGTATCTTCTAGTAAAAGGGAGAAGCTGGGAGTACCATAGTCCAATCAGAGGGAGGAACTAGTATTCAGGGCCAGCTTAACCAATGGACCAGGTAAGACTCTGACCCAGGGTGATGGCAATTAAGGGCGTCAAAATACCCAGCCTCTGACCTCACCTGGTCTACAGGTTAAGCCTTTTCTTACTCCTCCTACTCCCCCCACCCCGGTCTCTCCCCTTCTCTCTTCTCCCTCCCCATGGGTCTGGAACTGCTCCCTCACCTCTCTCATTGCCCCGCAGTCCTGTCAAATTTACGTCAGTTGCAGGTGGCAGAAGCAGTAGGACGGGCTGCCTCTGGCCAGCCCCTGGGTCTTCTCTCTACCAAGTCCCACCATATCCATGTATGTATTAGACAACCACTTTACAAAACCCCTGGATCCAGTGGCGTAGCAAGGGCGGGGCGGTCCGCCCCGGGTGTCACCTCAAGGGGGGTGCTCCCAAAGTCCTCTTCTTCCTGCCAGCTCCCGCACCCTACTACCTTTACAAAAGAAATCTCGGAAGCCGAGGCGCAGCGCCTCGCGTCTGCATGTAAAAGCAATGTGGATCGTCTCTTCGGGCCTTCCCTCACTGTCTGTCCCGCCCTCCGCTGACGCAACTTCCTATTTCCGCAAGGGCGGGACAGACAGAGTGAGGGAAGGCCCGAAGAGACGATCCACACTGCTTTTACATGCAGACGCGAGGGCTGCGCCTCGGCTTCCGAGATTTCCTTGTAAAGGTAGGGTGCGGGAGCTGGCAGGAAGAAGAGGACTTTGGACGGAGCTGAGGGTAGGCACTGGGTCGGGGGGGGGGGGGAGACTCAGATGGGAGAAGGGGGAACAGATGGGAGAAGGGGCGTAGAGCCTCCCAACAGTTAAAATGCACTCGGGGGGGGGGGGGGTGCAACGGCAAACCGCCCCGGGTGGCAGCCACCCTTGCTAGGCCACTGCCTGGATCACACTTGAAACTAATTTGAATGCTTTATATTATTTATATATTTATATTAAAGTCTGCTTAATGAACAAATTGATTATTCATAACCTGTGCAATGCTGCAGTGTACAGTACGGTTTATAAGCAGATGCCAGTAAAGCTGTTTGTTGTTGAACACTGTCCATTCTATGATAAATTCTGGACCGCAAAGGGATTTGTCACAGAACTCAAGGAACAACTGTCTCTTACGATACCAGTGCAAATCATGAGAAATTCAGCAGTATAAGGCTGTCTGAATTCTCGGTGCTTTCCCTGTTTCATTCCCGTGTCAGCATTTCCCTTGCTGGCTCTCTGGGGTATAAGGTCAGCCAATAGGAGGAACAGGAGCTGCCAAGCTACTCATTCCAGGAGGGAAACTTTTTGGCCAGTCCTGGATTTCCGCCAACCTCATCCTGTTGTATTAGGGGACCTGCAGCGCTGATTTCAATGGACAGAACAACGGACTACAAATACTACACCACTTTGGGATGTAAGTTTAAAACCAGGACTGGCCAAATAAGTCTCCCTCTTGGAATGGGCAACTTGGCATTTCTGTAGAAAGTAGTCTGCTTTTATCAGAGGGCAGATAAGCAGCCCTGACGTCTACCCTACCTGTGGCCTCTGGTTGAACTTATGTGCTTCCTGCACCTGTCAGGAAGGTACCAGAAGTTTCCAGAAAAGAGCAGAACTCTGTAGAACAGTTGAGAAGCCTCTGGAAACTGCCAGTCTGGTAGCAGCAGTACCCTCCCCCCCCCCCCCCCAAATTATATAAGCCCACTCCAGGCTCTCTAAATTTAGGGTTACCATATGTCCGGATTTACCCGGACATGTCCTCTTTTTGAGGACATGTCCGGGCAAACGGGCGGGTTTTGTCAATCTGCCCGTTTGTCCAGATTTCCGGACAAACGGGCAGATTGCTAGCCTCCCCTCCCCTTACTTACTACTGCCCTGGTGGTCTAGTGACCTCTTCTGCCTTCGGGGCAGGAAAGAGCCCCCTCTTTCCTGCCCGGAGCGCTGCCCTGCATGCATCCTTCCTGTTCCTGATCTCAGCACCGATTCAAAATGGCCGCCAAGAGTTGAAGTGACCTCGCGAGACTTCAACGCTCGGTGGCCATTTTGAATCGGCGCCGCGATCAGCAACAGGAAGGATGCATGCAGGGCAGCGCTCCGGGCAGGAAAGAGGGGGCTCTTTCCTGCCCCGAAGAGGTCACTAGACCACCAGGGCAGTAGTAAGGTATGGGGAGGGGGTGACGGGAGGGGGCGTGATGGGGTGTGTGACGGGGGGGGTGGGGATGTGACAGGGGCGGAGTGAGGGCGTGAAAGGGAGCGGGGTGGGGTGTGAAACGAGGTGTGGTGGGTGTGTGGTGGGGGCGGGGCATGTGTCCTCCTTTTTGGGGGACAAAATATGTTAACCCTATCTAAATTGTCTTAGGTCCCATCTCCAGCCCAGGGGCGGCTCTATCATTAGGCAACCTGAGGCTGGGGCTTCAGACACCACTCTTCTAAGGTGGTATTGCCTCCCCACCCTTACTTCCCCAACCCCTTTCCATCAATTTACTTTTTCTTTCTTGTTTTTCCAAAGGGGGCGGCAGCAACAGCAATTCACAGAGGCTGCCCTGCCTCCGGTCTCGACCCCTTCTATCTACTGTGACCCACCTCTGAGGAAACAGGAAGTTATGTCAGAGGGGCATTTTTTTTCTGGTGCCTTATCAAGTAAAGGATCAGTAAAAGTTTGGTTCAGAAAAAGAGATTTTCTGTGGCTTTAAAGTCTGATGCCGCTGGCTTGCTGAGCCTCCTAGGGTGAATCCTAGTCCTGGCTCTGGTCCCTCTACAAAAGAAATGAGAGTCTGTGCCCCTGTTCCCACCATCACCGGGCTTATACTAGGCAGCCACCTATCTGTACTATAAAGGGGACTGGTGAGCTCAGCCCCATAAAACAATCTCCAGAAATCTGAAGATATACCAGGCCTTCCTCCTGAAGCATAAAAGCCACAGGGTAGACAGCACTAACGTTACCCCATGAAGCCTCATATCACCCCATTCTAGAATTTCATTTCTACTGAAAAAAGAAATGTTACCTTTTTGTATACTTTGATTTGTTTTGGATTGGATGTATCTTTTATTTCCCTTCTCTCTCATTTTCTCTCTCTACTTTACCCCATCCCCCCCTACCCCCCCCCCCCCCCCCCCCCCCCCAAATTACGTCTAGAGTATCAAGCTAAAACACAGCTCAGCTTTTTTTCCCGAGTTAAGCTGTGGGAATTTTCAAGATTTTGACAAATGCAAGTGCTGACGTTTACGGACGTATGAATTCATCTCGTTTGATGCTATTACCGTGAAAGTAATTCACATTTCATTTGGGCTATTTTCTCTTCAGGAATAATCACATTAGCTTGGCTGTTGACGTGTCTTTTCAAAACTGAACAGTAGCAAGAATATGCTACAGATGTACTGATCAAGCACCACATGAATGAGCTAAAAATGACAAACGAGCCAGAGAACTAAAGGCCTCGAATCATAAATAAAAATTTCCCGGCGTCTGTTTGGTGGTTAAAGACGCAGTTATAAGATCAGTCATACTGAGATTACTGTGCTCATTCTTCACTGGCCTGGCGAAGTCCATGAGCAAACAGCTATAGGGGAGAAGTAAAGGCATTAGTCCTGTGTTTCTGTGCAACTATTTTCGCTTTCCTATGACGTTCATGTGCTGATCACATTATGAGCTGTCATTCAGTCCAGGAGCAGCAGGAAAGCAAGCAGGCTGCCTTCTATTAGACCTCATATTCCTGCTGTTTCTCCAGTCTAGTGAAGGTCGGATTGGTTTGGGACTGGGGGCTCTTGATGGGTCTGGGATTTCCAGGTTGGGGAAAAGCATTTTCTTGGGGGAGGGGAGGCAAAAGTTGTTGGCACTGCAGGGTAAAGGGATTTGGCACTTTCAGGGGTGTAGCCTGACTGTAGTGGGGGGCTGAGAATCTCCACTGTGGTGCCTTCCTTTCTCTCTCCCCCACCCATCAGATTCTCTAAAGCCTACAGGGTTCAGCTTCTGTCGTTCAACTCACCGCAAAACTATAAGGTGTCTACCTGAAACTAAATTAAAACCCGTTAACCTGTCATTATCAAGACACATGCTAATCTCATTGGTCTATATAAAAAGTCTACCCTGTTTATTCAAACTCCTTCGAATCTACTACAGGGTCGTCACTATTGCCAGTTGGCGTTAGCTGATTTCTTTTATTTTTTTTTTTGTCCTGGGAATTTTTCCGTTATTTTGGTAGTGTGGCAGAGAGTTGCATGGGTGGGGGATCTCATGCATCAACGTGAGAGGAAGGAGAGAGGAGACCTCATTAGTGGGAAGAGGAGAAGGAGGGAGGATCAGGAATGGGGAACTGCAGAGAGGGAAGACCGGAGGGAAGACCGGAGGGCAGAGGAAAAGAGGAGGTGAGGGAGGTTATGGGATCTTGGGGGGATCCAGAAAGGCGAAGGGGGCGTTCCTCTCCCAGCTTCAGCCTTGCTCCTACTTACACCTTCTCTCCCTCTCTTAGGGTTAACCATATGGCTCCAGAAAAAGGAGGATACATTGATCCAGGCCTGGTTTTGCTTCCATTGAATGCAGTGGAAGTAAAACCCAGACTGGCTCAGTCTGTCCTCCTTTTTCTACAGCCCTCTCTCCACCACCCTTCATCCAACCCCACCATGGTCCTCTTTCTCTTTTGCCCTTTCTCTCATCCATCCATCCCAAGAGCAAATATTACACACAAGCGGGAGAGAAAGGCTACATGAGGTACATAAGTACATAAGTCTTGCCATACTGGGAAAGACCAAAGGTCCATCAAGCCCAGCATCCTGTTTCCAACAGTGGCCAATTCAGGTCACACATACCCGGAAAGATCCCAAAAAAGTACAAAACATTTTATACTGCTAATCCCAGAAATAGTGGGTTTTCCCCAAGTCCATTTAATAACGGTCTATGGACTTTTCCTTTATAAGTACATAAGTATTGCACACGATAGAAGAACTGGGTGCAAATCTCTCATGTTTATTCATTGTGGATATCCTAAAAACCAGAGCGGCTGGGTGTGCCCCGAGGACTGGGTTGAGAGTCACTGCTATAAAATGCCTGCAGATCTTAGCAAAGGAATGGCAAGTGAGCGAAGATAGCTACAGGATGAAAAACAAAAGCAGAAAACCACAAAAATCAAAAGAACAGGCCACTCCAAGAAGCAAAATCTGTTGCATTCTCAGCCATGATGGCCTGTGGGCGCTGTGTCAAGACGCACGTTATTTACACACAGGAGACATGCTGCTTGCAAAGAGGAACAATTTGTACCGCCTGGCAGCCAATAACACCGAGTTTGCTCTCAAGCTTTTCTTTTGATCTTTTATATTTCTATCGTTGCTGAATTCCTGTATGATTAGATTCGTGAAAAAAGGAAACTTGAAAACCCACAAACAAAGAAAGCAAATACATGTTCTCAGGTGAACAGCAACACATCAAAGAGGAAAGACAATGCGGCCTCAGCGAGGGGGAAGCTGATTGTTGGAGATGAACCTGAAGAAAAACACAGACACCTGGGCTCTCAGAAGACACACGGAGGACCTCATATCAGAAGCCCTACTTGTGATACATATGTGTATAAAAGAGAACTTACATGAGTATATAGCAGAAACACGTGAAATTTGATTTCAGTAAGCCAGTTTTCTACATGTGTGTAGCACTACTGTGTGTATATGGGAACCAATCTGAACCTTCCCACTGACCCCCTAGAGGACCAGTGTCTATAGCGCTACTAGACATACGCAGCGCTGTACACTTGAACATGAACAGACAGTCCCTGCTCGACAGAGCTTAAAATATAATCAAAACAGACAAACAGGCCAGATAAGGGATAAGGACAAAGAGTAGCAAGATTCCGGAATCCCAAAGAGTAGCAAGATTCCAGAATCCCAAAGAGTAGCAAGATTCCGGAATCCCAAAGAGTAGCAAGATTCTGTGTGGAATCCCAAAGACTACTACTACTTATTATTTCTATAGCGCTACTAGATGTATGCAGCGCTGTACGCTTGAACATGGGAGACAGTCCTTGCTCGACAGAGCTTACAATCTAATTAGGAAAGACAAACAGGACAAACAAGAGATAAGGGAATATTAAAGTCAGGATGATAAAATAAGGGTTCTGAACAAGTGAACAAGAGTTAGGAGTTAAAAGCAGCATCAGTAACTAAGTAAATGTAACTAGTTACTGTACTTCAGTATAAGTAAAGAACATAAGAGTAGCCATACTGGGTCAGACCGATGGCCCATCTAGCCCAGTATCCTGCTTCCAACAGTGGCCAAACCAGGCCATAAGTACCTGGCAGAATCCCAAAGAGTGACAAGATTCCGGAATCCCAAATAGTAGCAAGATTCTGGAATCCTAAAGAGTAAAAGGATTCAAGAATGCCAAATAGTTCAAGATTCCGGAATCCCAAATAGTAGAAAGATTACATGCTACCAATCCCCAAGCCCAGGGACAGCAGTGGCTTCCCCCATGTCTAACAAATGTTATCCTGTACTTCTTTATAAGTAGAAGTGACAAAACTTTTACTTAAATAATAATTTTGCTAATGTTTGCTACTTTTACTCAGTTGCATCTGATGTTTGCAGTTAAAAGTAAAAAGTAAAAATGGAAACGAGATGTAAATGAGGATTCCTCAGTAAACCAAATGAAACAGCAAAACTGGGAACAGGAATTTTCTATTGCAAACCTCGTCACACAAAAAGTTGATCATTTCATCTTAAATTTTGCTGTTCAAGGAACGTAGCCTATGAGAACAGTGCAGTTGCCTAACAGGCTTATTTTCGAAAGACAAGGGTGCCCATCTTCAGACACAAATCGGGAGATGGGCGTCCTTCTCGCAGGGTCGCCCAAATCGACATAATCGAAAGCCGATTTTGGGTGCCTTCAACTGCTTTCCGTTGCGGGGACAACCAAAGTTCACAGGGGCGTGTCAGCAGCATAGCTAAGGCGGGACTGGGGCGTGCTTAAGAGATTGGCATCCTCGGCCGATAATGGAAAAAAGAAGAGCGTCCCTGACGAGCACTTGACCAACTTTACTTGGTCCATTTTTTGCTGCGACTAAGCCTCAAAAAGATGCCCGAACTGACCAGATGACCACCGGAGGGAATAGGGGATGACCTCCCTTTACTCCCCCAGTGGTCACCAACCCCCTCCCACCCTACAATAAAAAACGTAAAACATTTTTTTGCCAGCCTCAAATGTCATACCCAGCTCCATCACAACAGTATGCAGGTCCCTGGAGCAGTTTTAGTGGGTACTGCAGTGCACTTCAGACAGGCGACCCAGGCCCATACCCCCCTTACCTGTTACGTTTGTGGAGGAAACAGCGAGCCCTCCAAAACCCACCAGAAACCCACTGTACCCACATGTAGGTGCCCCCTTCACCCCTTAGGGTTTTGGTAGTGCTGTACAGTTGTGGGGAGTGGGTTTTGTTGGGCTCAGCACCCAAGGTAAAGGAGCTATGCACCTGGGAGCAATTTCTGAAGTCCACTGCAGTGCCCCCTATGGTGCCCGGTTGGTGTCCTGGCATGTCAGGGGAACCAGTGCACTACGAATGCCAGCTCCTCCCACGACCAAAATGCCTTGGATTTGGTCGTTTCTGAGATGGTCATCCTCGGTTTCCATTATCACCGAAAACCGGGGACGACCATCTCTAAGATCGACCTAAATGTTGAGATTTGGGAGTCCCCGACCGTATTATCGAAACAAAAGATGGACGCCCATCTTGTTTCGATAATACGGGTTTCCCCACCCCTTAACGGAGCTGTCCTGCGAGGACAGCCCCAGGAAAACTTGGGCACCCCGTTCGATTATGCCCCTCCACGGGGCTCTTTTACTAAGCAGCGGTAAGCCCACCGCAGGCTTACCGTTTACCAATCCGGAACTGCCACCAGGCCTACCACAGGAGCCTGGAGGTAGGTCCCAACCCTAGTGCTCACCACTTCCGGCGCTACAAAAATATGCCCTATTTTTGTAGCGTCAGAACTTATCCGGTTACCGCTGGATTAGCATTGGAGCCCTTACTGCCATCTCAATGGGTGGAGGTAAGAGCTCCCCTTCCCCAAAATGGCCGCACCGTAAGTGTTTCACTTACCACACAGCCATTTCTTTTCCTCAAAAAAAGACAACCTTTTACCCGCTGTGGTAAAAGGGGGCCTGAGCGCACGTCAAAAACACACGCTGACGCTAGCACAGACCCCTTTTTTAACGCAGTTTAGTAAAGTACATAAGTAATGCCATACTGGGAAAAGACCAAAGGTCCATCGAGCCCAGCATCCTGTCCACGACAGCGGCCAATCCAGGCCAAGGGCACCTGGCGAGCTTCCCAAACGTACAAACATTCTATACATGTTATTCCTGGAAATTGTGGATTTTTCCCAAGTCCATTTAGGGCCCCTGTGTTTGTTAAACTGGTTACTGCAGACCCGGTCAGAAGACATCAGTAATATCGCAACCTGGCCTGATCTGAAGGAACCTTTTATTTCTGTAAACCACTTTAATGTGTTTCACAAAAGGTGGTATAGAAAGTGCCTGATAAACCATACACCATATGTAAAACATATGACCTGAATACAAAATCCCTTCCATCGAAACTAGCCTGATTTCTTCTAGTTACCGAATGATGAAAGGTTCGAAAATCCGGTGCCAATCCTCCGAGCCATCCAATCCCCCTTCAAAGGTTGATTTCTATGCCACGGAGTCTCTGCTTAGCATAACTCAGCAAACCTTCTGCAATTCCCTGTGAAGCTCACCGACACTCCATTTTTAATTAAGTTGAGCCCATCCTCTGCCTATTACATTAGTGCACTAGTCAAATGTTAAATTATGCAGGAGCTGTGTTCTGAATAATGTTCATGGAGTGCCAGGAATCGATGGATTGCCATCTGGAAAGTGTTTTGCTTTACTGCCACCCAAATGTAAAAATGGCATCCACTAATAGCTTCACAATATTGACCTCAGCTCAAAGACTCTTTTGTGGCCAGTGACTGAAGAAGTAATTTATAGTCTAATTTCAACAGTTACAATTTTTAAAAAGATGCATACAAATTTATAGGCATTTTTGGTCACGCCACATGACATACCCTTTTGGCATCCTTGATTTCAGATGCACCAAAAGTGAGGTGCTCTTTTACAAAGGCTTGCGAAAAAGTGGCCTGCGGTAGTGTGGGCGCATGTTTTGGACGCACGCTGGACCATTTCTCCTCCGCATCTGAAAAAAAGGGGGCTGGGAAATGGATGTGTGGCAAAATTAAAACCACTTCATATCTATTTACGCCTTGAGTCCTTAACGCCAACCGTTGACTTAGCGGTAAGGGCTAACGCGTTACTTGCGCGGTAACTGTCCAGCGTGCACCAACTGCCAGTTGCCGCCTGGAATGCCTTTGCGGTAGAAAATAGAAAACTGTTTTCTACCACAGGTTTTCGTCGCATGCCAAACTCGGAATTACCGCCTGGTGCATGCTCTAGCTGGGCGGAAATGTCAATTTGATGTACGCTGCACGCGCATAGCCCCTTATTTGCTTTTGCAAAAGGGTCCCTGACTTCTGTTCCTGGCTACATTTCTACTTTCTTCTGCACTATCCAGCCAGCGCTATGCTGTCTGGGCGCGTGGGAGCTCACTCCGCCCTCTGCTGATGTCACCCGTGGATATTTAAACCTAGCGCCTGGGATAAGAGTTTTACATCTCCAGCTTTTGCTGCTGACTTCTGTTCCTGGCCACACTGCTACTTTCACCTGCACTTTCCAACCAGCGCTGTGCTGTCTGGGAGCATGGGAGCTCGCCCCACCCTCTGCTGACATCACCCACGGCTATTTAAAACTAGCACCTAGCAGCGCCCTGCGCTTGGCGCATCACCTAAGGTGCACGCCGAAGGCAGGCTGCTTTGCAAAGTGACTGTGCAGTGACTGAGTCTGAGTTAGATATCTTTGATTACTGCTGAATCTTGTATTTTTAGATTATATGCTAACTAGTAGTTTTTTCTTTCTTTCTTTTTTCATTTATCAAATTTCCAAAACTTATCAAGCAAAACAGTATACTTGTACAGAAAGTATGACTAACCTCCACAATTTACAAAAAATATCCTATATAATAAAAACCAACCTCAACATTCTGAAGCTGACTTTGTGGCTTCAGTGAAGGGTTTGAAGCTTCTGAAGCTCAGGCTCCATCTCTGTAAGCTCCGCCCTCGAGTACTTCCGGGTTCGTCACAAGCAGAAGTGACCAACCATATGAGGTTTATCGGCTTCAGAATGTTGGAGGTACATTCTATTAAATAGGATTGGTCAGTTCCTTGAAGCACAGCCAGAGCTCAGTGTCCTGCACAGTAACACTCAGACACCCAGAGAGAAGGGGGGGGGGGCTGACACCAGAGAGAGGGAGGGAGGGGGGGCCTGACACCATAGAGGGGGGGGGGAGGTATCTCTGTCACACACACACTCTCTCTCTCACAGTCAATGTCTTTCTCTCTCTCACTCTCACACACTGTCTCTCACATACGCACTTGCACACACTCTCATTCTCACACACACACTCTCTCACAGACACACTTGCACCCAGACTCACTCTCTCTCTCACACACACACACACACACTCACACATACACTCTCTCAAACATACACGCTCCGAGGAAAACCTTGCTAGTGCCCGTTTCATTTGTGTCAGAAACGGGTCTTTTTTACTAGTCTAAAAATATTTACAAGAAGGAAATAAAGAAGTTATAAGTCAGTCATTACTCAAGTCCACGTTTGTGATCCAAGATATTAACTATGGATAGTCTTAATATAAACAAAGCAATTTTTTAAAAGAAATTCCTTCATTTGACAAAACCACTAGATCCCTGCAATCAAAATTATACAGAGAGCAATTATTGGGCTACCCCAATAATTCTTTTAGTTGACAAAAAAAGCTGTAAGTTGGGAGGGTTCATAAAACACATATTTAACTGATTGGTATCTGATGATACATTTACATAGACCGCTACTAAATGGACTTGGGGAAAATCCACAATTCCAGGAATAACATGTATAGAATGTTTGTACGTTTGGGAAGCTTGCCAGGTGCCCTTGGCCTGGATTGGCCGCTGTCGTGGACAGGATGCTGGGCTCGATGGACCTTTGGTCTTTTCCCAGTGTGGCATTACTTATGTACAGGGACATCTAAGAAAGAAAGTAGCTCCTAGCTGAAGGACTCCGGGTTTCATTAACAAAAATTGCTGGCGTCTCTTTTGAGTATCTTTAGAAACATCTGGAAATATTTGTATTTTTTTGTCCCAAGAAGATCTTATCTTTATTTTTGAAAAACATTTTTAACAACCAATTTTTATCAGGTAATAAAGCTACTATGGCAGGGTTGACATCACGACCAGTTCAGTATCCGAGGATGCCAACAAGACAGAGACATCTAACTCCTGATTGCCCCTGGTCTTGCTGAGAAACTGCCGATTTAGCTGGTAACGTAACATAGTAGATGACGGCAAAAAAAGACCTGCATAGTCCATCCAGTCTGCCCAACAACATAAACTCATATGTGCTACTTTTTGTGTATACCTGACCTTGATTTGCACAGCCCAGCACTAGCCCCGCTTCCCATCCATTAGCCCCGCCTCCCAACCACCGGCTCTGCCACCCAATCTCGGCTAAGCTTCTGAGGATCCATTCCTTCTGAACAGGATTCCTTTATGTTTATTGCACGCATTTTTGAATTCCGTTACCATTTTCATCTCCATCACCTCCCCGCGGGAGGGCATTCCAAGCATCCACCACTCTCTCCGTGAAAAAATACTTCCTGACATTTTTCTTGAGTCTGCCCCCCTTCAATCTCATTTCATGTCCTCTAGTTCTACCACCTTCCCATCTCCGGAAAAGGTTCGTTTGTGGATTAATACCTTTCATATATTTGAACGACTGTATCATATCACCCCTGTTTCCCCTTTCCTCCAGGGTATACATGTTCAAGTCAGCAAGTCGCTCCTCATACGTCTTGTTACGCAAATCCCTTACCATTCTCGTAGCTTTTCTTTGCACCGCTTCAATTCTTTTTACATCCTTAGCAAGATACGGCCTCCAAAACTGAACATAATACGTGACTTGCAAAATAAAATGAGCAGACAACAAAAGGTAGAAAAAAGAATTTTATTTTTCTATTTTGTGACTAGAATATGTCAGATTTCAAAAATGTACATCCTGCTAGATATGGCTGGGGCCCAAGGCAGAAATTTGGGAGGGGACACAAAAGATTACTAACAGGCTGCACCTTCTTCAGCTTAAATAATATACTTGCGAAAAAGGGAGAATAATTTCTTCTCGCACTCCAAAGATTTCTTTAATATATCTTTTCAGCGTATCTCGAGGAGAAACTGCGAATATTTTTGGCAAATTAAGAATACGGAGATTATTACTCCTAGATAGTAGTGTTTTCTTAACTACCTCTCAGCTGTTTGGCAGAAATTGCCATGGGATGTTTGCGGACAGCGATTTGTGTTGTAGATTTATTTATTTATTACATTTGTACCCCGCGCTTTCCCACATATTGCAGGCTCAATGCAGCTTACATAGTAAATACAATTAGAAAGTCTAGAGGATAATATTACAAATTGTAGTAAACGTAGTAGTTGTGAGGTCTGAGAAAATGTGAGTTGAATATAGATGCAAGCAAAGATGGGATAACAAAAGGAAAAGAGATAGGGAAGGGTAAGGAGTAGGAAGGAGGGTAAGGAAAGGTAGAGGGAAGTGCATAAGGAGAAACAATCAAGGTAACCTCAGGTTAGCTACTATATTATTGAATTGTAGGTTGCCTCGTTTTGCGTTTTTGTTGTGTAATGTTTTAAAATAGAGTGGTTCAGGTGGATTTTTATAGTGGTACTTTTATTTGGAGGTAGGCTAGACTTCCTATGTGAAGCCAATACTATTCCAACTATACAATATTCACGTGCTTGGGAGCCTCCACTAATTGATAGCAGGGGTGTATCTGAATTTCAACGGTAGGGGGGGCCAGAACCGAGGTGAGGGGACACATTTTAGCCCTCCCCCCGGCGCCGCTGAGCCCCCCCCCCGCTGAAGACGACGACGACGACGACACCACCACCACCACCCCCCGCCCGCCGCCAACACCACCTCCAACGACTTTAAACCCCCCCCTCTCGCCAAAGACGACGACACTACCACCCGCCCGCCCGACGACGACACCACCACTTGGCTCCAACTACTTTGAACCCCCCTCCCGCCATCACTCCGCCGTCGCGCCTCACCTCCCTTTGCTGGCAGTCCTGCACGCACGTACAAGGAAGGAAGGAAGGAGACTTCGGCTGGCGGGGGTTGGGGTCCCCGCCAGCAAAGGGAGGTGAGGCGCGACGGCGGAGTGACGGCGGGGGGTTGAGAGGGTCGTCGGTAGGGGGCTCTGGGGCAAATCTACGGGGGCCAGGCCCCCGTGGCCCCATAGCAGATACGCCCCTGATTGATAGTCAATTGATTGTTCTGAATATCTGCAAGTTCACACAAACGTCCATTTCATCAAAATAAACGTAGCTCCTCTGTTCGCTTTAAAGCTTGTAAAACATTTATTAATCTTCGATACCTTTTAAAATCTGAAGAAAATCTGTCTTATCCTCCTCTTCCCTACATGTTTATAGCAGCTCTGTGGGAAATAAATCTCATATAATTAAGGATTTGATAGCGGAGAATCAATTAGGATGTTTATTTTTAACGGAAACCTGGTTAACATCAGAAAAGGATCCTTTAGTTAAAAAAAAAAAAATTGCCTTCCAGGGTATAAAATTAAGGTAACCTGTAGGGAAAAGAATAGAGAAGGAGGTACAGCTTTAATTTATAGGAGTTTTTTTTTTTTTTTGTTAAAATAGAGGCTTTAGATTCATGTTTCTCAAGATCTAGAGTTGTCTGCTTTCCGGATTAAGGATTCTTCCTTAGTTGACTTTTTTACTTGTTTTTAATTCTATACTTCACTGGCAAGTGGTCTAAAGCTAAAGATATATTTTATGATTTCATTTTTTGAAATCCTTTATTTTTCACTTGTAATCTTTTAGATATTAATCTGCATCTAGATACGTTGAAACCCTCTGCTCAGTGTGCGGCGGCAGCTAAGAAAGCAAATAGAATGTTAGGTATTATTAGGAAAGGAATGGAAAACAAAAATGAGAACGTAATGACAGGGCTGCCGAGAGACTAGGCCGGGCCCGTGGCAAGGCCGCCCCACCGCTTCCGCCCCCCGTTGCTCCCCCTGCCGCTACCGTCCCCTGTCGCTCCCCGTCACTGCAGTCTCCAGTCTCACCTGCACGCCTCCATGGCTCCAGGCCCCCTGCATTTGAAGCGGCAATCACAGATCGCCTCCCTTCGGGCCTTCCCTCCCTGTGTCCCGCCCTCGTCTGATGTAACTTCCGGTTTCCGTGAGGGCGGGACACAGGGAGGGAAGGCCCGAAGGGAGGCGATCTGTGACTGCCGCTTCAAATGCAGGGGACCCAGAGCCGAGGAGGCAGGCAGGTGAGACCGGGGACTGCAGCACCGGCAGCCTGAGGGAGGGAAGGAGGCCCGAAGGGAGGTGATCTGCTGCCCTGCTGCCTGCAGCGCTTTCACACGGAGGTGAGAGGCGCTCTGATTTCAATGCAGGGGGCCCGGCCCGGTGGCAGACGGTCGACGATGGAGGGCGGGTGGGACTGCGGCGCCGTGCCCCCCCCCCTTGGAGGCCCGGGGAATTTTGTCCCCCCCCCCCCCCCCCCCGTCTCGGCGGCACTGCGTAATGATGCCTTTGTATCGCTTCTTGGTGCGACCGCATCTTGAATGTTGGGGCCCTTTTACTAAGCTGTGTAGGCACTTACACGCGTCCTACATGCCTCAATTTTGAACTACCGCCCGGCTACTGCGTGGCCTCGGCGGTAATTTCATTTCTTTCCGGTGCACAGCGCTAACCGGGCAGTAATCAACACTGTACACACATAGACTGTTACCGCCCGGTTAACATGTGAGCCTTTATCACTAGGTCAATGGGTGGTGGTAAGGTCTCAGGCCCAAAATGGACATGCGCCAATTTTTATTTTGACACACGTCCATTTCTGGCCAAAAAAGAGGCCTTTTTTGCAGGCGGACTGAAAAATGGGCAGGCGCATGTCCAATCCGCATGTCCACACCAGCGCAGGCCATTTTTCGGTGCACCTTAGTATAAGGACCCCATTTTGTTCAATTCTGGTCACCACATCTCAAAAAAGAAATAGTGGAATCATAGTCGCCGAGAGGGGGGGCAGGGGGGATAAAATTCCCCGTGCCCGGGCCTCCAGGAGGGGCATGGCGCCGCAGTCCCAGCCGCCCTCCATCGTCGACCGTCTGCCACCGGGCCGGGCCCCCTGCATTGAAATCACAGCGCCTCTCACCTCCGTGTGAAAGCGCTGCAGGCAGCAGCAGATCGTCTCCCTTCGGGCCTCCTTCCCTCCCTGTGTCCCGCCCTCGTCTGGCGTAACTTCCGTGAGGGCGGAAAACAAGGAGGGAAGGAGGGCCGAAGGGAGGCTATCTGCTGCCCTGCTGCCTGCAGCGCTTTCACACGGAGGTGAGAGGCGCTCTGATTTCAATGCAGGGGGCCCGGCCCAGTGGCGGATTTATTTACTGCCTTTTTGAAGGAATTCACTCAGGGCGGTGTACAGTAAGAATAAATCAAACATGAGCAATAGACAATTACAGCAGTAAAAATATTCAAATAACAATACAAAGTATGGATAGTATACTATTTACAACGTCAATACAATATGTAATAGAACATTTTAATTGACAGTGTAGGGTATAAGCAAAAACAGAACATATAGATAGGTAAGAGAATAAAGGGAAGAGGCAGGTGCCAGCGGCAGGGCAGCGTATGGGAATCACTGCTACTGTCGGGTTTGGAATGTGACAAAACAGGTAAACGCCTGGAAGGAAAGGGGAGATGCCGCTCCCTGAAGAATGCCACCTGAGACCCCCCCGCCTCAGGTGGCCTAATGGTCAGACCACCCCAATTGTAGCCCAAATTTCACTCTCTCCTTCGGCAAAAGGGAAAGATATGTTAAAAATGAAAGGAGATAGTATGGAGTCCTGGTCTTTGAATAATTACTCTTCCAGTGTGCAACTTGTGATCTATCAGACAGAAGAACTTTAAGAACCAATTCACAGGAATACCTGTCATTCCCACCTTTCGTAACTGGCCAAGTACATAAGTATTGCCACGCTGGGAAAGACCAAAGGTCCATCAAGCCCAGCATCCTGTTTCCAACAGTGGCCAATCCAGGTCACAAGTACCTGGCAGAAACCCAAACAATAGTAACATTCCATGTAGAACCCCAAAGAGTAGCAAGATTCTAGAATTCTAAAGAATAACAAGATTCCATGCAGAATTTCAAAGTGTATAGCAACATTCCATTTAGAACCCTAAAGAGTAGCAAGATTCCATTCAGAATCCCAAGTACATAAGTATTGCCACACTGGGAAAGACCAAAGGTCCATCAAGCCCAGCATCCTGTTTCCAACAGTGGCCAATCCAGGTCACAAGTACCTGGCAGAAACCCAAACAATAGTAACATTCCATGTAGAACCCCAAAGAGTAGCAAGATTCTAGAATTCTAAAGAATAACAAGATTCCATGCAGAATTTCAAAGTGTATAGCAACATTCCATTTAGAACCCTAAAGAGTAGCAAGATTCCATTCAGAATCCCAAGTACATAAGTGTTGCTATACTGGGAAAAACCAAAGGTCCATCGAGCCCAGCATCCTGTTTCCAACAGTGGCCAATCCAGGTCACAAATACCTGGCAAGATCCCAATGCATAGCATGAAAATCCGAAGATAAATATAGCCATATAATCACAACATCCTTATCCTGGTCTGCCTGAACTTGAATATTCTCCATCAACCCAACTAGCATAGCTTTTGTACTATAATAGGGGGCAAGAGCCCCACTGTAGAGGCCCTAAAATCGCACATATCGTCAAAAGTAATCACAAAATTTTTAAAGAAAATTATAGACAGCTCATTATTAATCCACCAATATCCCTATCTCAAAAAAATCTTTTGAAAACAAATCAAAAGTCTCTCCAACAAGGAAAGTATCCTCACAAACAGTTCCAACAGAAGTGAAGGAATCTCACATAAACATATTAAAACAGCATTCCGAATAGTTATAAACATCGTTACAGTTTTCACAACCTACTTCAGAAAGCAGCTCTAAAAGGAAGCTCTGGAATGAGGGGGCATAGGATGAAGGGGAAAGGGAACAGACTCAGAAGTAACCCGAGGAAATACTTCTTCACGGAAAGGGTGGTGAATTCGTGGAAGGGAAGTGGTGGAAACAGAAACAGTATCTGAATTCAAGAGAGCTTGGGACAAGTACATAGGTTCTCCAAGGGAGTGATAGCGAGAGTTGATGGCATGGATGAGCAGACTGGATAGGCCATATGGTCTTTATCTGCCTACATTTTCTCTGTTTCTTTGCAATAATTAGATGCAAATTGGTGTTAAATAATTAATTGGTGGAGGAGTGGCCTAGTGGTTAGGGTGGTGGCCTTTGGTCCTGGGGAACTGAGGAACTGAGTTCGATTCCCACTTCAGGCACAGGCAGCTCCTTGTGACTCTGGGCAAGTCACTTAACCCTCCATTGCCCCATGTAAGCCGCATTGAGCCTGCCATGAGTGGGAAAGCGAAGGGTACAAATGTAACAAAAATAAAATAGATACTATTGAAGATTCTACATGGAATGTTGCTACTATTGGAGATTCTACATGGAATGTTGCTATTCCACTAGCAACATTCCATGTAGAAGGCTGCGCAGACTCACAGAAGCAGAAGCCTGCGCGGCCACATTTGTGATCTGTAAGGGCCGACTTCTACATGGAATGTTGCTAGTGGAATAGCAACATTCCATGTAGAATCTCCAATAGTAGCAACAGTAGAGGAGTGGCCTAGTGGTTAGGGTGGTGGGCTTTGGTCCTGAGTTCGATTCCCACTTCAGGCACAGGCAGCTCCTTGTGACTCTGGGCAAGTCACCCTCCATTGCCCCATGTAAGCCGCATTGAGCCTGCCATGAGTGGGAAAGCGCGGGGTACAAATGTAACTAAAATAAAAATGGCTATAATTGATATTAATTGGTGCTAATTGCTGCTAATTAGCAATTAAACTTGCAACTGCCCTTAGTTGGGATTCTGTAAATTGGATGCATAAAATCTAGTTAGTTATTTATTTTTAAAATGTATATTCCACCTACAACCTAGGTGGTTTCCATATCAACATACATAGTAAAACAAATTTAAAACAAAATACAAATTTAAAAAACTAATTAAAACCACTGTTCAATACAAAACTGCTCGTCAGAACAGCAAGAAGTTGTGGATGTTGGAGGGGCATGGGTGGATCATAGCTGTGCCTTGCACCTATGTGTGTGGGTTCTAGAATGCTAAGAACATAAGAGTAGCCATACTGAGTCAGACCAATAGTCCATCTAGCCCAATATCATGCTTCCAGCAGTGGCCAATCCAGGTCACAAATACCTGGCAGAAACCCAATTAGTAGCAACATTCCATGCAGAATCCCAAAGAGCAACAAGATTCCGGAATCCCAATGAGTAGCAACATTCCATGTAGAACCCCAAAGAGTTGCAACATTCCATGTAGAACCCCAAAGAACAGCAACATTCCAATCTACCAATCTACTACTACTACTACTATTTAGCATTTCTATAGCGCTACAAGGCATACGCAGCGCTGCACAAACATAGAAGAAAGACAGTCCCTGCTCAAAGAGCTTACAATCTAATAGACAAAAAATAAATAAAGTAAGCAAATCAAATCAATTAATGTGGACAGGAAGGAAGAGAGGAGGGTAGGTGGAGGCGAGTGGTTACAAGTCAAAAGCAATGTTAAAGAGGTGGGCTTTCAGTCTAGATTAAAGGTGGCCAAGGATGGGGCAAGACGTA
This sequence comes from Microcaecilia unicolor, assembly GCF_901765095.1. NCBI lineage: Eukaryota > Metazoa > Chordata > Amphibia > Gymnophiona > Siphonopidae > Microcaecilia > Microcaecilia unicolor. The sequence goes on from NC_044034.1 coordinate 354,501,877, forward strand.
GGGGCTCAGGAAGTTTATTCCAGGCGTAGGGTGCAGCGAGACAGAAGGCGCGAAGTCTGGAGTTGGCAGTAGTGGAGAAGGGAACAGATAAGAAGGATTTATCCATGGAGCGGAGTGCACGGGAAGGGGTGTAGGGAAGGATGAGTGTGGGGAGATACTGGGGAGCAGCAGAGTGAATACATTTATAGGTTAGTAGAAGAAGTTTGAACAGGATGCGAAAACAGATAGGGAGCCAGTGAAGGGTCTTGAGGAGAGGGGTAGTATGAGTAAAGCGACCCTGGCGGAAGATGAGACGGGCAGCAGAGTTTTGAACCGACTGGAGAGGGGAGAGGTGACTAAGTGGGAGGCCAGCAAGAAGCAGATTGCAGTAGTCTAAACGAGAGGTGACAAGTGTGTGGATGAGGGTTTTGGTAGAGTGCTCGGAAAGAAAGGGGCAAGTAGTGGTTTCCCCATGTCCATCTCAATAACAGACTATGGACTTTTCCTCCAGGAACTTGTCACAATCTTTTTTTAAAGCTGGATATGCTAATTGCCGTTACCACATCCTCCGGCAGCGAGTTCCAGAAACTCAAAACCATTTAACCAGCCAGGAACGGCATCTGGTCGATTAAATGATACATAGCCAGCTATCCGGTGATATTCAGCGGAGGATAACTGGCTATCTCCCGCTGAATATTGGTGGTTAGCGGCTAGCAGATAGCCGGTTATATCACCTGATATAACAGTCTATCTGCCAATTTTTAAAGTCAGTTTAGTGGCCATATTTGGACGTGTGAAAATGTGGGCTATCTTTGGCCAGTTTAAAGATAACCAGCTAGCACTAAATATCAGCTTAGCCGGTTGCCTTTAAACCGGCCAAAAATAAACCGGATATTCAATGCCAGTCACCGAAAACGGCCTGGCATCGAATATCTGGATTTAACGCCGACCACGGGAGTTAACCGGTCTAACTCTCACTGTCTGAATATCGTCCCCAATGTAGTTTTTGCTGTGATACAGTTAACTAGCAGATAGGTTGATTTGGTAAGGCACTTGTGGCTGTAATAACCAGAAGTCCAAAAAGAAATACAGGAGCTGATGTAGCTGGGTCTGTCTGGCAGACTATCCGGTCTTCATTTTGACTGGGTTGATCAGCAGGTTAGTGATAGCAGGGTACCATCCAGAAGTATTGAGTAGAGAATGAGACGGAGACCTGTGGTAACTGAAGGGATGGGGACGGGAACAGAGGCAGTGGGGATGGGGCGGGGACAGATCGCACGGGGACGAGGACACAGCCTGTGAGGACGGGGACAAACTTTGTCCCCATGTCACTTTCTACTTTGAAGCCTGTTAATGAACTGGACGCAGTGGCGTACCAAGGGGGGGCAGTGGGGGCGGTCCGCCCCGGGTGCACGCCGCTGGGGGGGTGCCGCGGCGCGCGTCTGTCAGCTGAGTTCGCTGACTTCGCTAACTTCGCTGCAGCTCCCTCTGCCCCGGAACAGGTTACTTCCTGTTCCGGCTGGGGCAGAGGGAGCTGCAGCGAAGTCAGCGAACTCAGCTGACAGGCGCGCGCCGCGGCACCTCCCCCCCAGCGGCATGCACCCGGGGGAGGTGTCATTTCGCCGGGGGGGGGGGGGGGGCACATCGGCGATCCGCCCGGGTGTCCTGCCGGCTAGGATTGCCACTGACTGGACGGTTATTTATGTTTGATTGATGCAGATGACAATATTTTTATTTTTTGGAAAAACAAGCAAACACGCTGGCCACAGGTAGCAAAATTTGCATGGGGGATCCTGTACATCCTGGTACCAGCACATCTTCTAAGAAGACAGCTTCTATTGCTGGAAGGACTGTGGAAGACAGGAGAGTTAGATTGAATCCTGAGATTGTTGATGACTTCTTATTCATCCGCAGATTAAAAAAGCAAAACAGTGCTTCATAGGGCATATTTCTCCCCTCTAGGGCATAGAGAACGGGTTGTATTTTGTACCCCTGGACATTTTAACAGGGTGGATTAGGATTCCTTGGGGTAGTAGAAGTCAGTTGTTGTTGGGGTTGGAAGGGTAGAGGGTGGTGGTGGTGCGAGGGTTTATTATAGTTGCTCATTGTTATTATTGTTTTCTATTTAGCCTAGAATAGGTGGCAGAGCTGGTGGTTGGGAGGCGAGGCTAGTGCTGGGCAGACTTATACGGTCTGTGCCAGAGCTGGTGGTTGGGAGGCGGGGATAGGGCTGGCCAGACTTATACGGTCTGTGCCGGGGCTGGTGGTTGGGCGGCGGGGATAGTGCTGGGCAGACTTATACGGTTTGTGCCAGAGCCGGTGGTGGGAGTCAGGGATAGTGCTGGGCAGACTTATACGGTCTGTGCCAGAGCTGGTGGTGGGAAGTGGGACTGGTGGTTGGGAGGTGGAGATAGTGCTGGGCAGACTTATATGGTCTGTGCCAGAACCGGTGGTGGGAGGCAGGGATAGTGCTGGGCAGACTTATACGGTCTGTACCAGAGCTGGTGGTTGGGAGGCGGGGTTGGTGGTTGGGAGGCGGGGATAGTGCTGGGCAGACTTATACGGTCTGTGCCAGAGCTGGTGGTTGGGAGGCGGGGATAGGGCTGGCCAGACTTATACGGTCTGTGCACTGAAGAGGACAGTACAAATAAAAAAGTAGCACATATGAATTTATCTTCTTGGGCAGACTGGATGAACCGTGCAGGTCTTTTTCTGCCGTCATCTACTATGTTTACTATGTATTTGTAATTTATACACAACAGTTGTATAGCATGTTGTTCATATTTATACTTTAATAAAAAGATTTATATATAAAATCATAATTGTTCGAGGCTTCTGCAGACGAGAAAAGAGCCCAAGGAGACGGGGTGGGGACAGGGACAGAACCTGAGGGGACGGGGTGGGGAAGGGACAGGGATGGAGAAAGGGGCTGCGGGGACGGGGTGGGGACAGAGACAGAACCTACGGGAATGGGACGGGGACAAATTTTATCCCCATGTCATTCTCTAATATCGAGGAGATTCAGGATGTTTGAACAGCAGCCATGCTAATATTGATAACTGTTTAGATTACTAGCTAATAAGCATGTCAAGAATGACCGTATCCAGAACTCCCTCGACACAACATTCCTCATAAATACTTCTCGGTTTTGCAGCCGTCTTTCCCAGAGTTCTTTGTCAGCAATATAAATTTTAGGGCTATTCGTATCTCATTCTTGCCAACAGCTGTCTATGTGCAAACACTGGTTCTTCAATTTGATTAAACATCTGTCGTCGTATTTTATTTACTGTAATTACAAGGCGGCTGATGTATGGAGCTAGGATAACAGTCCATATTAAATAGCATACAGATCACTTTGATGATAGTGAGTGTTAAAACGCATGCCATAACACTGTCAACGTGGAAAATGCCTTAACTGTTCTTCCCTGAGGTGCAGTTAAGCTTCTCATGGTAACAGCTCTGCAGTTACAATTTCACACATTTTGACGTGTGTTATTTTGCAATGTTCAAGGACTCCAGGGGGTGATCTGACAAATTATAGATCAGTAAAGTTGGTGCTGGTGAGGGGCATAACAGAGGAAAAACTGGCTAACCCTGATGAACTGTCAAATTATTATTCCTGGGTAGGAGCCTTATGCAGAAGGAGAGAGAGAGAGACTGTTTACTGTAAGATTTTCCCTTGACAAAGCTATAAATGCGAAACAGGCACCTGTCGGGATTGCAGCCATACCTGGGATCGCATACAGATAAGTTATGTTAAGTCATCTCCGTCAGTAAGGAATGATACTATACATTGGTCACACAACTTGAATATGTGTGTGCAATGTGACACGTGCTGTTGAAGTGCAGTAAGGAACGGCAACAAAGAGGACTACAGCAAGTATAAAAAAACCTAAAAATCTATATAAAAAAGATAAAAAGAAAAAGACAAAACTTTTTTTTTGCACATCATAGATCACGGAAGGTTGGGGGTTGTCTATGATTAAAGTTGTCACCGAATAGGGGTACACCTGATTGGCGCTAAGAAAGTTGCCCCAGTGACTATATGAGACTTCCCCGTAACAACCGAGTTTGAGATTATTTGGCACTGTTTGCCTTATATTCTACCATTTTTTGGTTTTGTATATACATAACCCTGATGAAGACAGAACACTTGGCTCGACAGACTCTTACCATTTAACCGGCTAGGAATGGCACCTGGCCGGTAAACGGCACCTAACCGGCTAGCCGGTGATATTCAGGGGCGCTTTTACAGAGCAGCAGTAAGCCCAATGTGGGTTTACCACTTGCTCTTTCGGGCCAGTGGTAGTCCCGCCCTGAGCACGCACCATTTCCGGGGGAAAAGAAAACCCCTGGATATGGCTTGCACAGTGGTAACCTTGCGGTAATTGGGAATTGCCATGTGCTGCCTGGTTACCGCCGGGGTAGCGCAGGAGTCCTTTTACCACCCCAACAGGTGGCAGTAAGGGCTCCCTGTCGCACGGCCATGCGGTTCGAGTTCTCCTACCGCATGGCCATATGTGCTGGGGGCTATTTACCTACTGCAGTAAAAAGGGCCCTGGTGCATGGGAAAAATGGCCCCCCACCGCCAGCGCAGGGCCCTTTTTCTCGCAGCTTGGTAAAAGGGCCCCTCAGTGAGGTATACCCAGTTATCTCCCATTGAATATTCCCGTTTGGCGCCTAGGAAATAACCTGCTCTATCATGCGATATAGCCGGCTTTCCCCAAATATTCAATCCCTATCCGGCTATTGTAAGCGGCCACATCTGGTCGCTTAAATAGCTGGTATATCTTTAGCCAATCTAAAGTTAACCAGCTATATTTGAGAATCGACTTACCAGTTAACTATAAACCAGCTACACATAAACTGGATACTCAATGCCATTCACCAGAAACAGCCCGGCACTGAATATCCAAGCTGACCACTGACCGCAGGGGTTAGCTGGGCTCCCTCCTGCAGCCTGAATATTGGCCCCTTAGTCTGACACCATGTCCTTGGTATAGGTAATGATACGATTTACATAATCATATCACAAGTAGGGATGGGCACCAAGAAATGTTTCCTTTCTGTGTTCATGTTTTGTTTTGGGTGGAAAAGAATGTCATTAGGAGTCACGCTACTTGCAGACCGCGCGTACTCTCGCCTTATCAATTATAATGCACTTGCATAATTGGGTGCAGGTGTAAATTTTGAGTGCAATTTTTAGTGCCATTTATAGAATTTGGGGGATAATATATTTATTTCTGTTTTATCTTACTAAACTGCTAATCTCTGGAATATTTCACCCTTAACCATTAAATCTGAACCTAACTGTATGAAATTTACTACTACTACTTATCACTTCAATAGTGCTACAAGGCATACGCAGCGCTGTACACCATACAAGAAAAGACAGTCCCTGCTCAAAGAGCTCACAATCTAAATATGGAATGTTGCTAGTGGAATAGCAGCATTCCATGTAGAATCTCAAGTAATAGCAACATTCTAGAATCTGAAATAGAAACAACCTTCCATGTTCCACTGCACTAACCACTAGGCTACTCCCACACTACCAACATTCTGGGAGTAAATTCCAGAGCATGGGGGCTACTCCTGAGAAGGCTCACTGGCAGGTATCATATTGTACAATTTCTTTTGACGAGGGTACACATAGTGATGATCCTCGAGAGGACCTTAGAGGTCTCAAAGGTGTGTAAAGGGCTAATTTATTCTTTAAGTACCCTGGCCCATTTAGTCTTTACATCTTTAGCCATTTTTTCTTCTGCTCGCGCTTTCGCTAGCCGCATTTCCCTCTTTGCTTCTTTGAGTTTAATCTGATAATCTTTTCCGTGATCCTCTCATTGCGTTCTTTTGTATTTCTTGAACAACACCTCTTTTGCTCTAATTGTTTGGAGAACCATATAGGCTTCCTGCTTCTCTTGTTTTTGTTTACGTTCCTTGTATAAAGTTCAGTCGCCATATTTAGAGCAGCCTTTAGCTTGGACCACTGTTTTTCCACATCTTCCGTTTCCGAATTAAATTCAAACTTTTCTTACTGACCTAAAAATGCATTCACTCTACCGCTCCAAAGTACCTCTCCACTCTTGTCTCTCCCTACGCCCCCCCCCCCCCCGGGTACTCCGTTCTGTGGATAAATCTCTCTTGTCTGTCCCCTTCTCCTCTACTGCTAATTCCAGACTCCGTTCCTTTTATCTCGCTGCACCTCACGCTTGGAATAGTCTTCCCGACCTTGTACGTCTAGCCCCGTCCTTGGCCGTTTTCAAATCCAGGCTAAAAGCCCACCTCTTTAACGCTGCTTTTGACTCCTAACCACTACTCACTTGCCCTGTACCCTTTTATCCCCACCTCTTTAATTCTCTTACCTCTTAGTTGTTCTGTCTGATTGCCTGTCCTATTTAGATTGTGAGCTCTTTGAGCAGGGACTGTCTTTTCGTGTATGGTGTACAGCGCTGCGTATGCCTTGTAGCACTATAGAAGTGATAAGTAGTAGTAGTAGTAGTAATGAAGAAGCCTGCCCTTGCAGATCAGCAACCCGGCCGCGCAGGCTTCTGTTTCTGTGAGTCTGACATCCTGCACATATGTGCAGGACGTAAGACTTAACAGCCTGCGCCTCAAAGAACATTAAAGATGTGGCCTATGTTTAATTTACCCCTATAGATTCTGAACATAAATCCACTGTTACGGGCACCTCAAAGAGATGTGGCTTAAGTTGAATTTACCCCTATAGATTTCTCAACATAAATCCACTGCTATAGGCGCCTCAAACAACATTAAAAATGTGGCCTGTTGAATTTACCCTATAGATTTTGGAACATAAATCCACTGCCATAGGCACCTCAAAGATCATTAGAGATGTGGCCTATGTTTAATTTACCCCTATAGATTCTGAACATAAATCCACTGTTACGGGCACCTCAAAGAGATGTGGCTTAAGTTGAATTTACCCCTATAGATTTCTCAACATAAATCCACTGCTATAGGCGCCTCAAACAACATTAAAAATGTGGCCTGTTGAATTTACCCTATAGATTTCGGAACATAAATCCACTGCCATTGGCACCTCAAAGAACATTAGAGATGTGGCCTATGTTGAATTTACCCTATAGATTCTGAACATAAATCCACTGTTACGGGCACCTCAAAGAGATGTGGCTTAAGTTGAATTTACCCCTATAGATTTCTCAACATAAATCCACTGATACAGGCACCTCAAAGAAAATAAGAGATGTGACCTATGTTGAATTTACCCTATAGATTTCTGAACATAAATCCACTGGTGCCTCAAGGAAAATTAGAGATCCTTAACATAGGAAAAAGATCTGTACAACACATTAGAAACAAAGAATTCTCCATTACAGTACAAGGAAAGTATTGTTTAAAAAAGTCAACCAAATGCAAACAGAGCACTACCAGAAAGTGTGAGTTCTAAAACAGATACTAGCCTGATATTTCCTCCTTCAGTGCCAGACTTCGTAGCTTACTTCCCTTCTGCTACCTTCACACCTTCCTAAGAACTCCCTTAACTTCATTGAAAAAATTAAGCAGCACAGCACCGTAATATGAAATCGCTACAAGCTGGTCTACTTGCACATAGTCATCAAGGTTTTCAGATCCTGTGGCTCCAGAGAATGCAATTTCAGACCACTTAAAATTACTTCTGCTCAATTTCAAAAGCTCCAGGCCCCATAAATTGAATTACAGAAATCATTTTTAAATAGCTGCACTCCTGGTATATCTGCAATCAGCCATGGTTTTTTTAAGTAAATAATTTTGTGATTCAAATCCATAATGCTTCCTCCATCATAACCAGTACTGTTGCCTTTTTTGCTGTAAATCTAAACTGTGAAATAAGTGACTTTAAATTTCAGCTTAGAATAAATTCTTTAAAAGGTTATACAGGTGACAAGAAAGGAAATCAGATTATTTTTTAAAGGCATGCAGTGGGTGAGCAGCTAGGAATTATTAGGAAATGGATGGTGAGTGTTTATTTATTTATTTTGTTACATTTGTACCCCGCGCTTTCCCACTCATGGCAGGCTCAATGCGGCTTACATGGGGCAATGGAGGGTTAAGTGACTTGCCCAGAGTCACAAGGAGCTGCCTGTGCCTGAAGCAGTGGCGTAGCTACGTGGGGCCTGAGGGGGCCGGGGGCCCCCGCAGATTCACCCCAGGACCCCCCTCCCGGCGAACCCGCCCCCGCCGCTGCCTACCTTTACTTTTGCTGGCGGGGGATCCCACTCCCCGCCAGCCGACGTCTTCTCAGTACTTCCTGCTCTTCAATTTGTTTGCTGACGTCCTGCACGTAATTGTACGTGCAGGACGTCAGACTCAGAGAACAGTTCTTGTTCTCTGAGTCTGACGTCCTGCACGTACAACGTGCAGGACGTCAGCAAACAAATTGAAGAGTGGGAAGCGACTAAGAAGAAGACGTCGGCTGGCGGGGAGTGGGATCCCCCGCCAGCAAAAGTAAAGGTAGGCGGCAGCGGGTTCGCGGCGGGAGGGGGGGGGCGGCAATGTCGGCGGTGGGGGGGCGGCGCCGGGGGGAGGGCTAAAATGTGCCCCCTCCCCCCGGGCTCTGGACCCCTCTCCCACGGAAGGCTGGCTACGCCCCTGGCCTGAAGTGGGAATCGAACTCAGTTCCTCAGGACCAAAGTCTGCCACCCTAACCACTATGCCACTCCTCCACTGTTGCTCCTATTTGAGATTCTACATGGAATGTATTCCATGTAGAAGTTGGCCCTTGCAGATCACCAATGTGGCCGCGCAGGCTTCTGCTTCTGTGAGTCTGACGTCCTGCACATACATACGTGCACAACATCAGACTCACAGAAACAGAAGCCTGCGCAGCCTTCTACATGGAATGTTGCTAGTGGAATAGCAACATTCCATGTAGAATCTCCAATAGTATCTATTTTATTTTTGTTACATTTGTACCCCGCACTTTCCCACTCATGGCAGGCTCAATGCGGCTTACATGGGGCAATGGAGGGTTAAGTGACTTGCTCAGAGTCACAAGGAGCTGCCTGTGCCTGAAGTGGGAATCAAACTCAGTTCCTCAGGACCAAAGTCCACTACCCTAACCACTAGGCCACTCCTCCACTCAGTTCTGAGCTTGCATTCAGTTCTGGTCGACATATCTTAGAAAAAGATATAGTGGAATTAGAAAAGGTTCAAAGAAGAGCAACCAAAATGATGCAGGGGATGGAACTCCTCTTGTATAAGGAAAGGCTAAAGAGGTTAGGGATCTTCAACTTGGAAACGAGAAGGATGAGGGGAGACATGATTGAGGTCTACAAAATCCCAAGTGCTTCAGAACGAGTAGAAGTAAATAGATTTTTTTTTATTCATTCCAAAAGTGCAAAGACTGGGGGGCACTCGAGGAAGTTACATGGAAATACTTTTAAAATAAATTGGAAGAAATATTTTTTCACTCAACAAATAGTTAAGCTCTGGAACTCTTTGCCAGAGGATATAGTAACAGCGGTTAGCTTATCTGGGTTTAAAAAAGGTTTGGACAAATTCCTGGAGGAAAAGTCCATGGTCTGCTATTGAGACAAACATGGGGAAGCAACTGCTTGCCCCAGGATTGGTGGGTGCTAATTAGGTTTCTGCCAGGTACTTGTGACCTGGCTTAGCTACTGTTTGGAAAACAGGATACTGGGCTAGATTGACCATTGGTCTGACCCAGTATGGCTACTCTTATGTTCTTAAAGCTGAAAGCTCTTTTCCTTGTGGTTGACAGCTATACAATATGAAGTGAAGGGAGTTGTAGCAAGCTGTGCTAAGAATTAAAGAAAAAGCATTGCTTATCTTGCTTAACAAGCACTTCAGAAAGATATTCAGGTCAATTAAAAAAAAAGAGCTTTAAAAACCAAACATAACATTTTTAAAATCAATGCTGGCAGAGAAGGGCAGCCAATGAAAATCTTTCAAAATAAGCATTATGTGATCTGATCTCTTTCCGTTTACCCCTTGCTTTTGTACATTTTCCCCTTGGACTTTTTTTTTAATGGTCCTAAAAGATTGATGCACAGAAAATAAAAACGTCTAGCAAATGGTTATGTTTTAAGGAAAAGGTTGGATGTTTTTCTGGTTTGAAAATGGCCATGTTCTCTGGCTGCAGCGTAAGGTCCCCCCCACAAGGCCCACCCACCTCCCCAAAGTGGCTACCTTAAGTGGTCATTGGTGGTCCAGGGGGTAGGGGGGGATCCGGCAGGCATGATGTTCAATCGCTCTTACCCACTCCAGGCACCATCCTCTAAATGGTGTGACTACTGCTAGGGGTCATATTTCCGCACACACAACTCTGGACATGAATAAAATCTGGTGAGTTGAAAACCTGGCTTTCACCTTCATAAGTACATAAGTATTGCCATACTGGGACAGACCAAAGGTCCCTCAAGCCCAGCATCCTGTTTCCAGCAGTGGCCAATCCAGGTCACAAGTACCTAGCAGAAACCTAAATAGTAGCAACATTCTATGTAGAACCCCAAAGAGTAGCAACATTCTAGAATTCTAAAGAATAACAAGATTCCATGCAGAATTTCAAAGTGTAGCAGCATTCCATGTAGAACCCCAAAGAGTAGCAAGATTCCATTCAGAATCCCAAGTACATAAGTGTTGCCATTCTGGGACAGACCAAGGGTCCATCAAGCCCAGCATCCTGTTTCCAACAGTGGCCAATCCAGGTTACAAGTACCTGGCAAGGTCCCAAAAAAGTACAAAACATTTTATGTTGCTTATCCCAGTAATACGCAGTGTATTTTCCCCATTTTAATAATGCTCTATGGACTTTTCATTTAGGAAGCCGTCCATTGATTGTTGTCATGGGTAAACTGATTTTGATTCAGCTTTGGTCAGAGTGCATTTGACAAATGGCACCGGGGCTTCAGAGCAGATCCATGTGGTCAACCAAACAATGGAACACATCATCAATACACATCCATTCACGTATTTGCCTGGTGGTCTTGAGGCTTTGCACACCACATTTAAATCTGCTATTGATTGGCTTAGTTGAATGATAAACCTATCACTCTCTACACTGCCAAATTCTGAAGTGCCGTGCCTGCTATAGCCAGTGAGTTTCAGATCAGTGATAGCAACAGAAAAGAAGAATCATCATGGTGCCGTGAGCCGGTGAACACTTCCAGGCTCTGTTTATCTAGATTTTTAGAAGGCTTTTGACAAAGTGCCACATGAAAGACTCCAAAGGAAACTGGAGAGTCATGGGATCGGAGGCAGTGTATTATTATGGATTAAGAGCTGGTTAAAGGATAGGAAGCAGAGAGTAGGGTTAAATGGCCATTATTCTCGATGGAGAAGGGTGGTTAGTGGGGTCCCTCAGGGGTCTGTGCTGGGACCGCTGCTTTTTAACATATTTATAAATGACCTCGAGATGGGAGTAACTAGTGAGGTAATTAAATTCGCAGATGACACAAAATTATCCAGGGTCGTCTTGTCGCGGGATGAGTGTGAAAAATTACAAGAAGACCTCGTAAGACTGGGGGATTGGGCGTCCAAATGGCAGATGAAGTTCAACGTTGACAAGTGCAAAGTGATGCATGTGGGAAGGAGGAACCCGAATTACAGCTATGTTATGCAAGGTTCCGCGTTAGGAGTTACAGACCGAGAAAGGGATCTGGGAGTCATCATGGATAGGACGTTGAAATCTTCAGCTCAATGTGCTGCGGCGGCTAAGAAGGCGAACAGAATGTTGAGTATTATTAGAAAAGGGATGGAAAACAAGCATGAGGATGTTATAATGCCGTTATATCGCTCCATGGTGCGACCGCACCTGGAGTATTGTGTTCAGTTCTGGTCGCCTCATCTCAAAAAAGATATCAAGGAATTGGAGAAGGTACAGAGAAGGGCGACAAAAATGATAAAAGGGATGGGACAACTACCCTATGAGGAGAGGTTAAGATGGCTAGGACTCTTTAGCCTGGAGAGAAGGCGGCTGAGAGGTGATATGATAGAGGTTTACAAAATAATGAGCGGGATAGAGCAGACAGATGTGAAGCGTTTGTTTACGCTTTCTAACAATAATAGAACCAGGGGACACAAGAAGAAATTAGAATGTGGTAGGTTTAAAACAAATCGGAGAAAGTTTTTCTTTACTCAGCGCGTAGTTAGACTCTGGAACTCATTGCCGGAGAAGGTAGTGACGGCAGCTGGCCTTGCTGAGTTTAAAGGGGGTCTGGACAGATTTCTGAAGGAAAAGTCCATTGATCGTTATTAAATTTTGGGGTTTTTTGCCAGGTTCTTGGGGCCTGGATTGGCCGCTGTCGGAAACAAGAGTGCTGGGCTTGATGGACCTTTGGTCTTTTCCCAGTTTGGCAGTGCTTATGTGCTTATGTACCAGGGTCAGCAATCTATGGGTTTCCATAGGAACAGCCTGTATGGGAGGAGGAGATGGTGATACCGCAGGGTTAATCAGCATGCGTGAGCTCAAGGGCCCATGTTGGACTTTTCCTTCTATTGGTGTTGGTACCCCTTGAAGAGAAAGACATTGGCAGGGGTCCCCCGGGAACTTAAAAGGAACTGAAAACTTAAATCTGGCTCTGGGTAACCCAAAACCTCTACATCCAACTGCCTCACTCAATCCATCCAACTTGCTTACACAATGGTATTTTCTATTTTGTTCATTTCAGCTGTACACATTGATAGAGAGCCGTAGCCATGGTGAACTGATGGGTTGTAAGTTCCATCTCAGCTCAGGCGTCAGTTAATAACTGTGTTTAACAAGCCTTGAAGAAACAGGGAGACATTTCAGATTCACCGAGATCCAGCAGTAGGAGTTTCGTTTTTCCTTTCCGAACATACGGAATGCGGTGCAATAGTCACGTCCATTTTTTTTTTTTTTAACATTTGATTTATTTTTATTTTTCTGTATTTTTGGCATATTTCCTGGGCTGGTTTGTGTGAAAGAGGACAACAATGCAGACAACAAACTTGGCCACTATAAATTGCTAGAGAATGCACAAAAGACCAATTTGGAACCTAGAAAACCTAGCAAAATTCCAGTATGTGCATTCTGCAGCTCAATGTTGTTATTTTATTTCATAATTTTTATTAGTTTACTTTAAACTTAAACAGAAATATTACTGTTAAGTGAAAAACAGCCACAAAATAAAACATTTCTTACATAATCTTTTAACATTACACTTTAAATGGCTTTCTTAGACCTCAAAAATAGGTGAAGCTACCTTTGTATTAACAGTTTCTATAAGAAAGTGGTGACACTGCATTTCTCAGTCTACTATTTTGTTATCTCTATTGTTGTGTTGAATCTAGGAGCAACTTAAGCTGATCAGGAACGTAAAAAACATATTTAGTATTATTAAACCTCGCAATACATTTGCATGGGTATGCTAACAGAAAGGAACCTCCCAATTCTATTGTTTTTAATCTCATTGAAAGAAACTGTTTTCGCTTTTGCTGAGTCACTTTTGTCACATCTGGATACAACCATATTTTTTCTCCACCAAAATTGTGATTTGTTGTTTTAAAGTAAAGTCTCATTACAGCATTCAAGTCTTGTTGAAAAAGAAAGGTCACCAACAACGTCGCCCTTTCAGTGGCAGTTTCTATTGACTGTTCCAAAATCGCTGTTAGATTTTCCACATCCGTTTCATTTGCAGGTTGAACATTTGTTACCTCGTCTGTTTTTTTAATCGTATTTGGTATAAAGTAAATTTTTTCTAATGGAGGAATTGCTTCTTGAGGATATTTTTTAAAATTCAATTTTTAAAATCTAGAGCTAGATTATGCTTGTAAGTTTTAGCCAAGGTTTTATCATTATTAATATGTAACCTGGGTCTCACCACCACCTGCACAGCGTCCTGGTGCGCTTGGGGGGTCGGGTATCCCTTGACCTGGGCCACAAAACAAATCTCATAGTCACACCCAGTAGGATCTTTCTTAACGAGTCTGGGCGCAGGCCTGGGGCCGGACGTACTCCGGTAGGCCATAGGGTATTAAGCCAGGGTTCACATCGAGCATCCTCCATTGACAGTACGAGAGCAAGCACGTCACTTTCACTTCAAAGGACATTCTCCACACCGAGGATTGCAGTTAAGCAAAACAGAACTTTACTGAACTTCTGAAACAGGCAGTTGAATCAACTTCATAAATCCTTATGTACAGTTAGTCTTTGGTTTACGAGGTTTTCTGTCCATTCAAGGCTACTCATTACAGTCTCCTTCCCTGAATAAATGGTTTTTCTGAACAACCTTAAAGTATATACATATTTACAATTCCTCCCAGTACCTCTCCACTCTTGTCTCTCCCTACGCCCTCCCTCGGGTACTCCGTTCTGTGGATAAATCTCTCCTGTCTGTCCCCTTCTCCTCTACTGCTAATTCCAGACTCCGTTCCTTTTATCTTGCTGCACCTCATGCTTGGAATAGACTTCCCGACCTTGTACGTCTAGCCCCGTTCTTGGCCGTTTTCAAATCCAGGCTAAAAGCCCACCTCTTTAACGCTGCTTTTGACTCCTAACCACTACTCACTTGCCCTGTACCCTCTTATCCCCACCTCTTTAATTCCCTTACCTCTTAGTTGTTCTGTCTGTTTGTCTGACCTATTTAGATTGTGAGCTCTTTGAGCAGGGACTATCTTTTCATGTTTGGTGTACAGCACTGTGTATGCCTTGTAGCGCTACAGAAGTGATAAGTAGTAGTATTTTTTCACGGAGAGGGTGGTGGATGCTTGGAATGCCCTCCCGCGGGAGGTGGTGGAGATGAAAACGGTAACGGAATTCAAACATGCGTGGGATAAACATAAAGGAATCCTGTTCCAAGGGAATGGATCCTCAGAAGCTTAGCTGAGATTGGGTGGCAGAGCTGGTGGTTGGGAGGCGGGGCTAGTGCTGGGCAGACTTACACGGTCTGTGCCGGGGCTGGTGGTTGGGAGGCGGGACTAGTGCTGGGCAGACTTATACGGTCTGTGCCGGGGCTGGTGGTTGGGCGGCGGGGATAGTGCTGGGCAGACTTATACGGTCTGTACCAGAGCTGGTGGTGGGAGGCGGGACTGGTAGTTGGGAGGCAAGGATAGTGCTGGGCAGACTTATGCAGTCTGTGCCAGAGCTGGTGGTGGGAGGCGGGGATAGGGCTGGCCAGACTTATATGGTCTGTGCCCTGAAGAGGACAGTACAAATAAAAAAGTAGCACATATGAATTTATCTTCTTGGGCAGACTGGATGGACCGTCCAGGTCTTTTTCTGCTGTCATCTACTATGTTACTATGTAGTAGTAGTAGCAGTACCCATCCCTTTGAGAAGAATAATCCAAGGCTGTGCTTACAGCTCTGGTTCCTCCAGGATCAGACCTCCCTGTCTGTCCTCTCTTTCAGAGCCGCACTTCCCTAAGCTGACCTCTCCGGCCTTGAACAGTTTCTTCCCTGCTCCTGTTCCTGGACTGGGTTCCCCTTCGCCCACCCAGAGTACTGCACACTTCCAGTGACTGCCTTAGGCTGACAATAACTCCCCCTTTCACTCAACCTAGGGTTATTTGGCCTTTCCAGGACACCCCCTCTCCTCACAGGTCCTGGCGGGGGGGGGGGGGGGGGGGTGAAGACAACCATGTGCTTTAGGCAAACAATAACTCTAAGCTCTACCCCTACCAAAGTTAGCTTTAAGCAGGGCACATGAGCAATTGCTCATACATTTTAGGAGCGTCGCTCACAGATTTGACATGGCTGCTATATACAGAAACGCATCGCTAGTACTGGTGCTCAAAAGTGATTGGTTTTTAAAACTTGTTGCTCACATGACAAAAATAATTTGCACACACTAGGCCACTCATTAGAGGTAACAGGATATATGATTGATTTAATAGATCTTCCAGCCAGAATCAGTTCATCACGTACTTATCTGAACCTTCACTATCCAAGCTGCATTGGACTCAGATACAAATCAACCTATGCATCCAATTTTTCTTACTTAAGTACGCAAATGTGGAATGCATTACCAAAGAGTGTGAAAACGATGAACGACCAGCAAAACTTCAAGCGAACTTTAAAGACCTGTTTTGCAAGGCCTACACTACTGATTCTACTTAAATGCCTCAACTCTACAATGCATCTATAAATACGTGGCAATGGACATTTTATTTCTTATTTCCTTGTCCCTTATTGTACCCATTTACCCCTACCTTACCTGACCCTTTTTCTAATTGTATTTGGTTAATACCTACTGTACTTGGCGTTCACCATTACGGTATTTTGTAAGCCACATTGAGCCTGCTAATATGTGGGGAAATGCGGGATACATATGTTACAAATAAATAAATAATGACCCCTACTGTCACTCAACCCCATGAGAACTCAGGAGGGAACTGAGAGGCCCTTTTACTAAGCTGCGGTAGGCTCTACGCACGTGCAGCGCACGCCCAAATGAGACTAGGCCAGAGCGCCCTCCTGGTGGTAATTTCAGATTTGGCGCACCCGTGATGCGTGGATGGATTATTTATTTCCTCCTACGCGTGCCAGTTCCAGTGGTCATCGGCACTTGGCGTGCGCCGACCGGTCACCGCGTGAGCCTTTGCTGCATGTTAAGGGCTTAAACACCCCTTAGTAAAAGGGCCCCTAAGTATGTTCAAGTATGCTAATGAATCAAGGGACCCTTTTACTAAGGCACGGAGGTGCCTATCCAGCTTATTTTCGAAAGAGAAGGCCGGCCATCCTCCGACACAAATCGGGAGATGGCTGGCGATCTCCTAAACCCGGCCAAATCGGTATAATCGAAAGCCGATTTTGGCCGGCTTCAACTGCTTTCCATCGCAGGGCCGGCCAAAGTTCAAGGGGGCATGTCGGCAGGGTACCGAAGGCAGGGACGGGGGCGTGGTTAAGAGATGGCCGGCTTCGGCCGATAATGGAAAAAAGAAGGCCGGCTCTGAGGAGCACTTGGCCGGCTTTACTTGGTCCATTTATTTTTAGGACCAAGCCTCAAAAAAGTGCCCCAACTGACCAGATGAGCACCAGAGGGAATCGGGGACGACCCCCCCCTTACTGCCCCAGTGGTCACCAACCCCCTCCCACCCAAAAAAATATATATAAACATTTTTGTGCCAGCCTCTATGCCAGCCTCAAATGTCATACCCAGCTCCATCACACCACTATGCAGGTCCCTGGAGCAGTTTTTAATGGGTCCTGCAGTGCACTTCAGGCAGGCAGATCCAGGCCCATCCCCCCCTACCTGTTACACTTGTTGTGGTAAATGGGAGCCCTCCAAAACCCACTGTACCCACATGTAGGTGCCCCCGTTACCCTTTAAGGGCTATGGTAGTGTTGTACAGTTGTGGGTAGTGGGTTTGGGGGTTTTTGGGGGGCTCAGCATACAAGGTAGGGGAGCTATGCACCTGGGAGCAATTTGTGAAGTCCACTGCAGTGCCCACTAGGGTGCCCGGTTGGTGTCCTGGCATGTGAGGGGGACCAGTGCACTACAAATGCTGGCTCTTCCCACAACCAAATGGCTTGGATTTGGCCGGGTTTGAGATGGCCACCATTAGTTTCCATTATCGGCGAAAACCAATGGCGGCCATCTCTAACGCCAGTGATCTCTAAGTGTGGCCCAAATGTTGAGATCTGGCCCCTGACTGTATTATCGAAACGAAAGATGGCCGGCCATCTTGTTTCGATAATACGGTCGGGTGTGCCGCTTTACGGGGCCGGCCTTAGAGATGGCCGCCCTTATAGATGGGCGCCCCCGTTCGATTATGCCCTTCCACGTGCGTCCAGCACACGTCAATTTGGAACTACCGCCCAGGGCCCAGGCGGTAATTCCATTTTTTTACACCCATCTGATATGTGCGCGGAAAATATTTTTTATTTTCTACCGCATTGCACTAATCGGGCGGTAATCAGCAGTGTATGCATGCTGACGATTACCGCCCGGTTAACGTGTAAGACCTTACCACTAAGTGAATGGGTGGCGGTAAGTTGTCAGGCCCGAAACGGACGCACGCCAATTTTTATTTTGCCGCACGTCTATTTTTGGTCCCCCCCCCCCCCCCCACAAAAAAAGGCCTTTTTAGCAGGCACGCTGAAAAATGGACCTGCGCGCGTCCAAAACACGTGCCGACACTAGCGCAGGCCATGTTTCGGCGCACCTTAGTAAAAGGACCCCCAAATGTATATTAACGAATGCACATTCAACAGCCAGATTTATGGACTTGGCAAAAAAAAAAAAAATCTTGAAACAGACCCCATTTTGGCCCAAAGTTTTAACATCTTGCAGAATCTGCACTGGAAAAACAAAATCATATACGGCGTAGTCCCAGGATACATGACAGATCTCATAGTCTTACCAATAAGAAACAAAGTCAGATCGTCAAGATCCTACCTTAAACCTACACTACCCAAATTGCAAAGGACTGAAATACAAAACAACTTACGCAGCCAGCTTCTCCTACATAAGCGCACAACTATGGAATGGGCTCCCAAAAGCTGTGAAAACAATTCACGACCACTTGAACTTCAGGAAATCACCAAAAACCTACCTCTTCAAAAAGGCCAACCCCAACGACCCCACGTAACCCTCTTCACCTACCAACACAGCATGACTATGATCGAACAGGACAACATGCAATCTTCATCCATTCCGACCCTCCACTTATACCTCATATGATCACTAAACAACTTTGTATTTGTTATCCACCGACTGGGCAAACGCCTCTGACAGTACTATCTAAGCCACATTGAGCCTGCAAATAGGTGGGAAAATGTGGGATACAAATGCAATAAATAAATAAAGTCCATCTTTAAAAAAAACTGTGTAAGGAAAATCTCGTGCAAAAAGAGTGTGCCTTGAGGTCAACTTTAATAAAGGATCTAAAAAGAAAAAAAAAAAGCCCAATTTTCTGCAATTCACATCAGACACATCCATCACTGAGGGCTCGGTAGCACCTGGACCGCACGAAAGCTTTTGATGGGAGCAGGGGAAGAGGTTATTATTAATATTAATCCATTACAGCTAGGGAAGCCAGAGCACAGGGAGATAAGTCAATTACCCTGGGTCACTCTGATAGGACAGAGTACACACACCAGAATCTTTTTGAGAGTTGTGCTCATCAGCCAAGTACAGCTCCTCCCAGGGGAAACTTCCTTCTGTGAAATGGGCTGTCCTACTGAGGTTTATTACACTGTAACATGTTGTACCATCTCTGGAACAGTTTGCCTCCCTAACAAATAATTACACAGTACATTAAAAGATGCCAGCGATACAAAATATCTGTCTCTGCAACAATACCTGTACTGGTCCTGAAGAAACTCATCTTAAAAGGTTAAGATGAAATCTTGGTTCAAAAAAACTTAACAAGCATAAAATGTTGCAGCATAAGGGTTTCACACACCAGACAGGGCCCTTTCTTACAAGCCCAGATAATTCACTGGTTTTTTTAAGGCTTGCAATTACTATAATCATCCATTATTATAACCCACTCCAACTCTGCACAGCATCAGTGTACTAATGCCATTACTAAATCAAGGTATCTGCTGCACTATGCGGCACTATACAGATACACAGAAGAGTGCACCTGCTCTATAGAGATTAAGTGTGGTTGACAGATAGACATTGAGGAAAGGTGGCCATTGAGAACAGGGGCTGCTCTAGTGGCTTAGGGATCTTTGGCCTCTGAAAATCTAGAGCAGAGAACAATCAAAGGGGTAGGTATGGGTGTAGGTCCAGGGAGGAGGAAGGCTTCTTGATACAAAGACCAAAAGGAAATAAATGCATTAATATTTTATATCTATATCTATCTAAATCGCTATCTATATATATGTATGTGTGTGTGTGTGTATGTATGTATACAGTATATCAAACATATAAATTGCGAGTGACCGTACTCACCCGCAAATGTGCAGTAGAGACTTTCCCTCTCTGTCCCGCCCCCGCGTCAATACGTGATGACAGGGGCGGGACAGAGAGGGAAACTGCGTGAAGGGGAGGGAGGGAGGGAACCGCCGAGGTCGCTACCGCTCCCCCCTCCAACCGGAGTCACCACCACCGCCCCCCCTCCACCCGGCCCGGACCCTCTCTTCGCAATTCAACTTACAGCGCCGAAAACGCAGCAGGCAGATCAGCTGAGCTGCCGTCGGCCTTCCTTCCCTGCCTCTGTCCCGCCCTCGCCAACCTTACGTCACACGAGGGTGGGACACAGGCAGAGAAGGAAGGCCGACGGCAGCTCAGCTGATCTGCCTGCTGTGGTTTCGGCGCTGTAAGTTGAATCGCAAAGAGAGGGCCCGGGCCGGCGACTCCGGGGGGGGGGGGGGGGGGGGGGGGGGGGGGGACGGTAGCAGCAACCTCGGGGGGGGGGGGGGAGGGTAGCTGGAAATCTCGCCCGTTTTAACGGGCATAACGGCTAGTGTATATATATATATATATCCAGAGTACTTGAGTGTAACTCACCTTGAGCTACTACTGAAAAAGATGTGAGCAAAATCTAAATAAATAAATAAATATATACACACAAAAGGACAGATATTACAACACATTTCAAA
Source organism: Microcaecilia unicolor (assembly GCF_901765095.1). Classification (NCBI taxonomy): domain Eukaryota; kingdom Metazoa; phylum Chordata; class Amphibia; order Gymnophiona; family Siphonopidae; genus Microcaecilia; species Microcaecilia unicolor. The sequence continues at coordinate 354,522,352 of NC_044034.1, forward strand.
GATTTTTTATTTATTTGTTGCATTTGTACCCCATATTTTCCCACCTATTTGCAGGCTCAATGTGGCTTACATAGTACTGTCAGAGGTGTTTGCCAAGTCGGTGGATAACAAATACAAAGTATCAAACATATAAAAGGCGAGTGTCGTACTCACTCGCAAATGCGCAGTAGAGACTTCCCTCTCTGCCCCGCCCCTGCATCAATACGTGATGAGGGGGCGGGACAGAGCGGGAAGTCTCTACTGCGCATGCCGCAGACGTACTCGCAACCGCTCCGCCATCCCCCCGAGGTCACTGCTACCGCTCCCCCCACCCGGAGTCGCCGCCACCGCCGCCCCTCCACCCGGCCCGAGCACTGTCTTTCTTATTGAACTTACATCGCACCACGCAGACGCAGCAGGCACATCAGCAAAGCTGCCATCGGGACGGGCTTCCTTCTCTGCCTGTGTCCCGCCCTCGCCGCGTTACGTCACACGAGGGCGGGACACAGGCAGAGAAGGAAGGCCGTCCCGATGGCAGCTTTGCTGATGTGCCTGCTGCGTCTGCGTGGTGCGATGTAAGTTCAATAACAGACAGTGCTCGGGCCGGGGGGGGGGGGCGGAGCAGCAGCGACTGTGGGGGGGGGGGGCTCGGAACCCCTCCATTCCAAAACTAGCCCGTTTACACGGGCTCAATGGCTAGTTACATATATTTGAAGAGAAAACAGCAATACAAAAGTTAGAAATAGAAATATATGCTCTCTGGACTGAAGGGAATCTCTTTCCAGCAAAGATGTTTAGTTAAAGACAGAGTTAAAATGCCAAGAAAATCGAGATGATGGTACTTTCTAAATCATTTGGGTGTATTAAAGTAAGATTATGAATCGCAATTTGTTTCTAAATTGAAAAACCTAGCTATTCAATTAGATTCATGACTGTTACTGAACTCAAAGATGAGACTGTTACTCCAAAAAATGTTTATACATTTAGAATAATACATAGACTAAAAACATATCTTGACTACGAAAAGTTTTGGCTGGATATTCAAATATTTGTGATTACTTATCTGACAAGCTCACACGGTTTCAGGGACAAGCGGCGGTAAGCCCAACGCGGGCGTACCGTTCGCTAAAAAGGAAAAACCGCTGGGCTCCCTCCCGAAATGGCTGTGCGGCAAGTGATTTACTTGCCACATGGCCATTTCCTGCAGAAAAAGAAAGACCTACCTTTTACACCTGGCTGCGGTAAAAGGTGGCCTCGGCGCTCATCAAAAACATGTGCCAACACCAGGCATCCTTTTGCCACAGCTTGGTAAAAAGGGCCCTAACTTCTCTAGAATTGGGCATTTTCAACCTACTTGTTAATGCCTATTGCCCAACGCGGCCACTGGCGGTAGTTACATAAGTACATAAGTATTGCCATACTGGGAAAGACCAAAGGTCCATTGAGCCCAGCATCCTGTTTCCAACAGTGGCCAATCCAGGTCACAAGTACCTGACAGAAACCTAAATAGTAGCAACATTCTATGTAGAACCCCAAAGAGTAGCAACATTCTAGAATTCTAAAGAACAACAAGATTCCATGCAGAATTTCAAAGTGTAGCAGCATTCCATGTAGAACCCCAAAGAGTAGCAAGATTCCATTCAGAATCCCAAGTACACAAGTGTTGCCATACTGGGACAGACCAAAGGTCCATCGAGCCCAGCATCCTGTTTCCAACAGTGGCCAATCCAGGTCACAAATACCCGGCAAGATCCCAAAAATGTACAAAATATTTTATACTGCTTATCCCAGAAATAGTGGATTTTCCCCAAGTCCATTTAATAACGGTCTATGGACTTTTCCTTTAGGAAGCCGTCCAAACCTTTTTTTAAACTCCGCTAAGCTAACCGCCTTTACCACATTCTCTGGCAACGAATTCCAGAGTTTAATTACACGTTGAGTGAAGAAACATTTTCTCCGATTCGTTTTAAATTTACTACTTTGTAGCTTCATCGCATGCCCCCTAGTCCTAGTATTTTTGGAAAGCGTGAACAGACGCTTCACATCTACCCGTTCCACTCCACTCGTTATTTTATAGACCTCTATCATATCTCCCCTCAGCCGCCTTTTATCCAAGTTATTATTATTATTACATTTGTACCCCACACTTTCCCACTCAAAGCAGGTTCAATGCGGCTTACATAGTAATAAGAAAATAAAAGTTAAATATAACAGAATAACAGAAGTGATAGGTAGGTAGAGAAGGACAGGGGTGAAGGATTAGGATTAGGTGTCCCCTCCCCTTCAATCTCCGGTAGTGGCGTGCCCCGAGACTAACTGCAGACTGCACGTGGCACGTGACATGATGCCCTTAAGAAGTATCAACTCCCCCCGCAGCACCTCTGTGAGTTCGCCATGACGCACAGTTTGGGAAACGCTGAGCTATGCATTAGCCAGCTCCAGAAAGCTGGAGATTCAATGCCGGTGCCCAGACATGGCCCCTCATTGAATTTCTGGGTTTAACATCGGTGGCAGTCAGCAAAATGCTGAACACTGCCAGCTGAATATCGAGCCCTCTGTGTTCAGAGTTTCTTTAGTTTACGCCAGTGTTTTCCAAACTCTGCGCCGTGGCACCCTAGAACACCGTGGCAAACTCACAGGGGTGCCGTGAGAGAAAGTTGGGAATTGATACTTCTTAAGGGTATCATGTCATGTGCCACATACAGCCTGCAATTAATCTCAGGGCACGCCACCACCGGAGCTTGAAACAGCACAAAGGTAACATAGCGGAGGAGTTGTCTAGTGGTTAGAGAACCGGGGTCTTGCAATCCAGAGGTGGCCGGTTCAAATCCCACTGCTGCTCCTTGTGATCTTGGGCAAGTCACCTAACCCTCCACTGCCTCAGGTACAAACTTAGATTGTGAGCCCTCCTGGGCCAGAGAAATATCCAGAGTACCTGAATGTAACTCACCTTGCGCTACTACCGAAAAAGGTTTCATTAAAACAAGCGTGCACAGCGACTAAAAACAAGGCGCCAGGCAATGTGAAACCAGTACGGGACAAACGCTTTAGCTGGTGGGGGTTGGGGACCCCTGCCAGACAAGGTACCTTCGCAATGGCGGGGAGGGAGTGGTAGCAGGGGAGCAGAAGCCACGGCAGGAGGGCAGCAGCGGGGAGGTGGTAGCAGTCGTGGGGGGGTGGCGGGAGTAGCAGCGGATGGTGGCAGCGGGGAGGCTGGCCAAAATGTGCTCCCACCTTGAGCTCTGGTCACCCCTCCCATCGAGGTCTGGCTACACCCCTGATGTGCAGTGCTGACATTTACACAGGCTACTTACGGAATACTGAAAGTTATGCACAGAAATGTTGCATTTAGGCTTGCTCATGTACGCAAGCCATAGAGCTGTCATGTAGGCCTGTTGAAGGGGTGGAGTGGAACGGGTAGATGTGAAGCGTCTGTTTACGCTTTCCAAAAATACTAGGACTAGGGGGCATGCGATGAAGCTACAAAGTAGTAAATTTAAAATGAACCGGAGAAAATGTTTCTTCATTCAATGTGTAATTAAACTCTGGAATTCGTTGCCAGAGAATGTGGTAAAGGCAGTCAGCTTAGCGGAGTTTTAAAAAAGGTTTGGACGGCTTCCTAAAGAAAAAGTCCATAGACCATTATTAAATGGGCTTGGGGAAAATCCACTGTTTCTGGGATAAGCAGTATAGAATGTTTTGTACTTTTTTGGGATCTTGCCAGGTATTTGTGACCTGGATTGGCCACTGTTGGAAACAGGATGCTGGGCTTGATGGACCTTTGGTCTTTCCCAGTATAGCAACACTTATGTACTTGGGATTCTGAATGGAATCTTGCTACTCTTTAGGGTTGGAATGTTGCTATACACTTTGAAATTCTGCATGGAATCTTGTTATTCTTTAGAATTCTAGAATCTTGCTACTCTTTGGGGTTCTACATGGAATGTTACTATTGTTTGGGTTTCTGCCAGGTACTTGTGACCTGGATTGTCCACTGTTGGAAACAGGATGCTGGGCTCGATGGGCCTTTGGTCTTTCCCAGTATGGCAATACTTATGTACTTATGTAACTACCGCCGGTGGCCGCGTTGGGCAATAGGCATTAACAAGTAGGTTGAAAATGCCCAATTCTAGAGAAGTTAGGGCCCTTTTTACCAAGCTGTGGCAAAAGAATGCCTGTGCTGGCGTTGACACATGTTTTTGATGCGCGCCGAGGCCACCTTTTACCGCAGCCAGGTGATGGACCTTTGGTCTTTCCCAGTATGGCAATATTTATGTACTTATGACACAGCTTTGTGCTACTATTCTATAAGGACACAACACACCTATAGAATAGGCTCACTACCTGTGTTATTGGGGTACCTAAATAGTGACACCTGGTAACAGAATTGCCTCACATCATTTTTAAGTTTGTGTGGCTATCAGTTTCCATTTTGCTTTTACTGCAGCTACTCTGTATCAACAGGTGCTGCCCTAGGCAACAGACAAGGGTGCCTAGCAGCTGAAAGCCAGCTCTGAAAATAGACTTTGTTGAACGAGAAGAGATGGAGAAGTCTTGCAAGCGGCTGAATCATGTGGCTGATAGCTGGGATGTATTCTTAGCAGCATGCACTCAACAGCCAGGTCAACTGGCTGGGCCAGACAACTTTTTTTTCTGCCATCATCTACTATGTCCGCCCGAAGGGGCCACCCTGAAACTGCTTATAAGATATTACACAGGACAAAACTCCATGAACTAATGGAAGTAATCTTTTAGTTTTCAGTAAATAGTAATACTCACTTCATTAGGGCATGTAATGGTAAAGCACAGCGGTGTGCAAGCTCTGGGATCTTGGATGGGGGGTGGGGGGAGGAATCAAGGGGGTTTAAGGGTGGGAGGGTGGGTTTTGGAACTGAATGTGTTCTCTGGCTTTTTTATTGTAAACCACTGTGACCTTGTTTTGGAACTGCATAATATCAAGTGCTATAAATTAAAAAGAAAAATGAAATCCGTGACAGAGTTCAGCTCAGATATGTTGCTTTAATAAAGATCTGTCCTACAGATACAGGATAAAGTATGTTTCTTACTCAGCTGCCTTCTGCGAACATCCTCTTTGCTGTTACCCTTCCTGCACAATCACTGCTTTCTTTTTAAGATGCTTCCATACAGATTTTCAGCCTCATTCTTTTTTTTTTTAAGATATTTTACTATACTATATGGAAATAAAAGCCCTTTATTGAAGAAAGCCCACTATTTCTTACTGAGTCTCCACTCATTAGGGAAGTTTAGGGGGGACCCTGGAACTGGGAAGACGGGAGGGAGGGAGGGAGGGGGGACCCTGGAACTCGGAGGGAGGGGGAGGAAAGGAGAGCGAGGGGGGAGGGCGGGAGGGAGGGAGGCCTGGAACTCAAAGGGAGGGAGGGGGCCTGGAACTCGGAGGGAGGGGGTCCTGGAACTCAGAGGGAAGGGGAGGAAAGGAGAGCAAGGGGGGAGGGCGGGAGGGAGGGAGGCCTGGAACTCAAAGGGAGGGAGGGGGCCTGGAACTGGGAGGGAGGGGGGAGGAAAGGAGAGAGAGAGGGGAGGGAGGCCTGGAACTCGAAGGGAGGAGGGGGACGGGGGATGAGGAGGAGGGGGGAATGCACCACCTGTAAAAAAAAAAAAATTCATGGCAAAATGAGATTACCTTTTTCTCTAGTATGGAAATAAAAGCCCTTTATTGAAGGAAGTCCACCATTTCTTACTGAGTCTGCACTCATTAGGGAAGTTTAGGGGGGACCCTGGAACTGGGAAGGAGGGAGGGAGGGGGGACCCTGGAACTCGGAGGGAGGGGGGAGGAAAGGAGAGCGAGGGGGAGGGCGGGAGGGAGGGAGGCCTGGAACTGGGAGGGAGGGGTCCTGGAACTCGGAGGGAGGTGGAGGGGGAATGAGGGAGGGGGACGGGGGATGAGGAGGAGGGGGAATGTACCACCTGTAAAAAAAAAAAAATTCATAGCAAAATGAGATTACCTTTTTCTCTAGTATGGAAATAAAAGCCCTTTATTGAAGGAAGTCCACCACTTCTTACAGAGTCTGCACTCATTAGGGAAGGTTACTATGCGGCCGTATACATTTAATGCTTGCATTTACAATTAGTGGAATAAATTGATTTTTCACAATCCGTCACTGCAAGCGAGCAAATCCCTGACACTTTATCGACTCTTTCCGCGAAAGTGTTCCAAGGAAGATGCTGAGCTGCTTTTATTGCTGGCACAGTGGGGAAACGAGACTTGTGGCTTTCCCAGCAAAACTCAGCCCTTCACAGAGGAAACAATACATCTTCCAGCCATTACCTCTATCCCAGGAGTCTTATCCGTCACCCCTCTCAACAGCATATTACAGTCTCAGGCTGTGCGTTTAACAAATGCAGTTAGCGGGTTCTTTTTTTTATTTATTTTTTAACCACTATTTCTGTACTATGATTTGTATATACACTGTGAGCCCCCTAAACATTTTGCAATAACAACCTCAAACCTGACCGAATTAATTAAAATTTTATACGCACAAAAGTGATATCTATAAAGAACAGACCATCAAGAAAATCCAATCAGCCCAAAATACCGCAGCTAGGCTCATTTTTGGAAAAACAAAATATGAAAGTGCAAAACCACTAAGAAAGAAACTACATTGGCTCCCACTTAAAGAACGTACCACATTGAAGATCTGCACGATTGTTCATAAAATTATATACCGAGATGCCCCATCGTACATGATGGACCTTGTTGACCTGCCACCCAGAAATGCTAAAAGATCTACCCGAACATTTCTTAATCTACACTTCCCCAGCTGCAAAGGAGTAAAATACAAACTAACACACGCGACCAGCTTTTCCTACATGAGTACGCAGTTGTGGAATGCACTCCCAACTCAACTGAAATGGATCAACGAATTAAGCAACTTCCACAAATCTCTGAAAACCTACCTCTTTAACAAGGCTTACCAGGAGATCCCATAACTAACTACGACACAACCCCTATCCACTTTTATTCAGAAAGTATCTTTCTATAAATGCTTGACCAGTTCCTCTTGTTTTCCTTGACTTCTGTATAACATCAATTGTATTCTGTACCCTGGGACAGCGAGGCTATAACAGGCCTTTGTAAGCCACATTGAGCCTGCAAATAGGTGGGAAAATAAGTACATAAGTAATGCCATACTGGGAAAAGACCAAGGGTCCATCGAGCCCAGCATCCTGTCCACGACAGCGGCCAATCCAGGCCAAGGGCACCTGGCAAGCTTCCCAAACGTACAAACATTCTATACAATCAAGCCATTGTGACATCACTAATGAGGTTGGCTCTTATTGGTGGAATGAGCCACTATGACATCACAATAGGTTAAATCACTGCTCTATGTAATAAAAGTGAGCCAAGTAGAGGACATATGTACATAAGTAATGCCATACTGGGAAAAGACCAAGGGTCCATCGAGCCCAGCATCCTGTCCACAACAGCGGCCAATCCAGGCCAAGGGCACCTGGCAAGCTTCCCAAACGTACAAACATTCTATACATGTTATTCCTGGGATTTTGGATTTTTCCAAGTCCGTTTAGTAGCGGTTTATGGACTTGCCCTTTAGGAAACCGTCCAACCCCTTTTTAAACTCTGCTAAGCTAACCGCCTTCACCACTTTCTCCGGCAACGAATTCCAGAGTTTAATTACACGTTGGGTGAAGAAAAATTTTCTCAGATTTGTTTTAAATTTACTACACTGTAGTTTCATCGCATGCCCCCTAGTCCTAGTATTTGTGGGATACAAGTGTAATAAATAAATAAATAAAAAATCACTGATGCCGAGTTACATAGGAATCCCTCGTCCTGTTTAAGAGACTTATAATTTTTGCAAACTGCTGTCGCAAATCTCAGTTTCCAACATGACTTCATTCAGTGGCAGCCCTACCATTAGGCCAACTGAAGTGGGGGCTTCAGTCGGCACTCTTCTTGGGGCAGCATCTCCCCCTTCCTTCCTCCATCCCCTTCCCCGAGTTTACTTTCTTTTTCCATTTTCTGAAAGCGGTGGCGGCAGCGATTCTCATATGCTGCCCTGCCGCTGGCACTGGCCTCTTCTCTTTACTGTGGCCCGCCTCGCTAATGCAACTTCCTGTTTCCTCAGAGGCGGGCCGCAATAGAGGACAGGTCGGTGCCGGTGGCAGGGCAGCATATGGGAATCGCTGCCGCCACCTTTTGAAAAATGGAAAAAGAAGGTAAACTCAGGGAAGGGGGTGGAGAAAGGGAGGGGGGAGATGTCATACCATGGCCCGGGAGGGGGGTTGGCATCTCATCCCTGTTTCAGGCGGCATCTTGCCTTGGTCCTCCCCTACTTCATTACTTGCTTACTCACTTACATCATCCATGATGTCATCGCACGTTGATCAACAAACAAAATGTTGTGAAAAGTAGACTGAGTTTCAATTAAAATAGTCAGAGTTGAAAAAGGGTACGGCGCTAAAAGATCAGATTTAAACATTCGAACTGTTCAGGTTGACGTTAACTGTGTTGGAAACTCTTAACGTTTGGGTAGTGTTATTTAAAATTTGACATCTCAGTAACGTTAAGGTGAATTTCCACGAAACCACACAACATTGTTTAAAATAGATGTCAGTTTGTGCATGTAAAATGTTAATTAATTCAGTGCAGGTTTGCGGTTGTTATTGAAAAATTAGGAAAGAAGGCCCGTTTCTCAGAGCAATGAAACGGGCACTAGCTTTTTGGGGGGGAGGGGGGTGACTCACATACGGAGAACAGTGGCGATTTTCCTGGGCCGCCCCCGTGGCTCATCGCCGTTGTAGCTGGTTCGTGCGCTGCCGCTGTTGTTAGCGTTGTCGTACCTCTGTGTGGGTGGCGATTTTCCTGGGCCGCCCTCGACGTCATCGCGTTTTGACGCGAGGGCGGAGCACAGGTACAGTAATAAAACTCACCCACCACGTTTGCTCCGCCCTCGATGTCAAGACGTTTGACGCGAGGGCGGGGCCCGGTGGCTTCACCACCACGAACCTTCGAACCTGAAGGAACTGAAGTCAGTGGCTTGGCTTCACTGACGTCAGTCAGTGTCCTCAGAACGTTGAGGGTGAGTTTTATTATAGTAGATGTGTAGAGGGCTCACTTTTTTTCCGGACACAGTACATTCAAAGCAAAATCCATCACAGAATGATTGAAACATAGATGGAACGGTCTAATCTCCATCTTCTATTCAGCCCCCTTCCCACAGTCCTACACACTTTAACAGCCTTTTCCTCCTCTTCCCCACGTTTACCCTTACTCTTCTCTTTTCCAAAAGATGGCAGTGACAGAAATAATTCTCATACACTGCCCTGCCACCAGCACTGGTCTCGTCTCCCTATTGCGGCCCGCCTCTCGATGTAACTTCCTGTTTCCTCAGAGGCGGGACACAGTAGAGCGAAGAGGCCGGTGCGGTTGCACCGCGGCGGAGCAGCCTATGGGAATCGCTGACACCTTTTGAAAAAGAAAAAAAAATGCGGAGAAGAGGGAAGGAGGGAGATGCCAGACCAGGTGCAGGCAGGGGCGGCATCTCATCCCTGCCTCGGGCAGCAGATTGCCTTGGGCTGCCCCTGTTTTAGGGCTCCTAATTAGCAATATATCCAAAAGCATTCAGTGGATGGTGGGGCCACATTTGTGAGTGCACATTGCTGAGAGACAGAGAGCAAGTGTGTTTATATCTATCAATATCTATATGATTATACGTCTGTTTTGACGCTGTGATATTTTGGGTGTTTATGGTTCTAAAATGGAGGCTCCCACCACATATAATAGTGCAAAAAACCTCCATTCCTCAATGTATTTTAGAACAGGTTCTACATCATCGGCGTAGCTATGGGTGGGCCTAGGTGGGCACAGGCCCACCCGTTCGCATTTCACTCCTCTTTCTTCCTCTTCTCCACCGATGGGCCAGTATCTGCCCCCATCCTGAATCTCCCCGGTGTACCTCAGAGGTATCCTAGCGGCCACAGCGATTCACCTTCGCTGTGTGTGCTGGCCCCCGCGGGCTTCCCTCTGCCGCGTCCCTCCCTCGCCGATGTCATTTCCTATTTCCTCACTGGTGGGACATGGCAGAGGGAAGCCTGCGTGGACCGCTGCACAGCCGCACACAGCGAAGATGAATCGCTGAAGCCGCCCGGTTGACTCTGAAGCACACTGAGGAGATTCAAGGTCTTTCGGGGCGGGGAGGACAGAGACAATTGCTGAGCTAAAGGGAGCGGATGGAAGGGCCCACCCAATTTAACGTTGGATCCACCCAAAATAGTAGGTCTGGCTACGCTGCTGTTCTACATCACCAGATCCCATGATCAAATACTGGCAAAACTTGACCTGTCTGGAGCTGGACATCTCAATTCCAGTTTGCACAGTCTTTCTAAAATGTTCTTCTGTATATAAGGAAGGGAAGTTGTGGGCGACCTGAGTCAGAATTCAAATGGTGAAGTGGCAAATGCTATTGGTGACTCTCGGAAAAAGACCAAGACTTGACGTCATATAGCACAAAGAGTTATCTTAATTATGACATGATTTTCCGTAGACACATACCGTATTTTTCGGACTATAAGACGCACTTTTTTCCCCCCAAATTTGGGAGGAAAATGGGGGGTGCGTCTTATAGTCCGAAGGTAGCGAGGTCCGATTTCGGGATCGCCCTCCCCCCGAGTTCGGGATCGCCCTCCCCTACTCACGTCACGCGATGTTCTCTGGTGGTCTAGTGACGTCGGGGCAGGAAAGAGCCCCCTCTTTCCTGCCCAGCGCGCTGCTCTCCGTCCTCCTGTATGCTGCCTGACTGACAGTCTCGGCGAGATTCAAAATGGCCGCCGAGAATTGAAGTCTCGGCGGCCATTTTGAATCTCGCCGAGACCGTCAGGCAGCATACAGGAGGACGGAGAGCAGCGCGCTGACGTCACTAGACCACCAGAGAACATCGCGTGACGTGAGTAGGGGAGGGCGATCCCGAACTCGGACAAGACGCACCGGAGCACCTAGGTTTTAGAGGAGGGAAAAAGGAAAATTTTTTTTTTCCTATTTCCCTCCTCTAAAACCTAGGTGCGTCTTATGGTCCGGTGCGTCTTATAGTCCGAAAAATACGGTATATTCCTTCCACAATTTGGATAGTCCCTTTCTCCCTGCTATCCTTTGGTTAATAAAGTTTATTTTTTTTAATTTTCACAACCAAAGTGTCATCCCCCTTTTTTTATGTGATTTTTATTACATTTTTTAAATACAAATTTGAAGATTTTTTTATATATTCTTGTCTTCCGATTTTTTATTTTTATTATTATTTTTATTTTTGTCAGTCATCTTCGCTGTTTTGTTTGTTGTTGTTTCTTGCGAAGACTGGTTTCTTCTGTTTTTTGTACTTCTGTATATAAAACTTACATGGTTGGGGGGGGGGGAGAAATGCAAAATTTACTAGAAAAGAATAAGTTTCAAAGTCAGGAGGCGAAAAAGAGAAGAAAAGAAAATCGTGGGTTTTCAAACGAACATGCAAGCAGCAAAGTACAGCTACAGAAGAAGGAACCAGTCATTACCACAAAGACGGAGTGTGATTTTTGCCCGAAATCTACAATCTGTGGCTTCAGTCCCCCCTCCCCCCCCAAACACGCAAAGGCAATAGTTCTGAACCTGCATATAACGGAGGTTACAGGCATGTAAATCTGTCTCACCTATATTCATTAGGGAATTCTGAAAACTGGACCGTCCGGTGGTCCCCCAGGACAAGTTTGAGGATCACTGCTCTAAGCAGTGGCATAACCACAGGTGGGCCTGGGTGGGCCAGGGTCCACCCACTTAGGGCTCAGGCCCACCCAACAGTAGCACATGTTTAGCAGTAGCTGGTGGGGATCCCAAGCTCCGCCAGCTGAAGGCTTCCCCCTGATGGTAACGAAAACGCTACTCTCCACAATACCGGCACCTGCGCATGCTCAGTTTTCAGCACATGCCTGCTGCAGACTGCCAAGGTGGAAAGACGCGTTTTTCCACCAGCTGGGATATTTTTGAGGTTTGGGGGGGGGGGAGGAGAACACTTGGTGCCCACCCACTTCTTGTCTAGGCCCACCCAAAATCTGTTGTCTGGCTACACCCCTGGCTCTAAGGCAGACACGCTAAGCAAATGTGAGGACGTTATAATGCCTTTGTATCGCTCCATGGTGCAACCGCACCTCAAGTTCAATTCTGGTCGCTGCATCTCATCTCAAAAAAGATATAGTGGAATTAGAAAAGGTATAGAGAAGGGCGACGAAAATGATAAAAGAGATGGGACAACTTCCCTATGAGGAAAGGCTAAAGCGCCTGGGGCTCTTCAGCATGGAGAAAAGATGGCTGAGGAGAGATATGATAGAGGTCTATAAAATAATGAGTGGAGTGGAACAGGTAGACGTGAATCACTCGTTTACTCTTTCCAAAAATACAAGGACCATGGGGCATGCAATGAAGCCACAAAGCAGTAAATTTAATATGAATCAGAGAAAATTTTTCTTCACTCAAGGTGTAATTAAACTCTGGAATCCATTGCCAGAGAATGCGGTAAAGGCGGTTAGCTTAGCGGGGTTTAAAAAAGGTTTGGAAGGCTTCCTAAAGGAAAAGTCCATAGACCATTATTAAATTGACTTGGGGAAAATCTACTTCTTATTTCTGGAATAAGCAGCATAAAATGTATTGAACTTTTTCGGGATCTTGCCAGGTATTTGTGACCTGGATTGGCCACTGTTGGAAACAGGATACTGGGCTTGATGGACCTTTGGTCTGTCCCAGTGTGGCAATACCTATGTACCAATGGACTCCCTGAGGATGGTGGGAATCAGGGGTGTGCTGGTAAATTGTTAACAGTGGGCTCTCTCTCGCCAGCAAAGTAAAAGAGAATTCAGGAGGGGCCCAAGCCCACATTTTGGGATCCATTCGTTAACGTAGCCATGGAGAACCGGCTCCCAAAATTCTTAAAAACTTAACAAACGGCTCTCGAGAGCCTGTGAGAGCCTGCTCCAGCACACCACTGGTGGGAATGGTGTTGAGAGTTAGAGTAAAGGACACGGAGGAAACAGTGCTGGTTTGGGACTCTGTGCTGCTCATCTGCCCAGAGAAACAGAGAGCAGAGGACAGCTTGGCAGATTAGATGGGACAATCAGTCACTGTCTGGTATCATTTCGTTACTATTCTGTAACTCTTTAAAGCCACAAAGAAGGATGAATTCTAATGAGAGACAGGCATTTAAACTAAGGGCTTTCAAACAAAATATCAAAAAGGGCTTTTTGAGCAGGGAAATCTCAGAAGATATGATAGCGGCAAAAAGTGGACCTCCTTCCTTCTCTAGGTCCCCCTACACTGCAGACGTTGCTTGGGAGAAATTTACACCACTAATTCCAACCGGTGAATGACAGCTAGCAAGCGAGGTGCTGACTCTTACTGTATGCAAGCTGTAAATACCTTCTTCCGCTGCTGAAAGCTCTGCACTGTAACACAGTAATTAGGAAGAATTATTACCCAGCCCTTGGCACACTATCTAAAGCTCTATCATTACCAGCAAGCTAGAAGCATTGTCTGGTACCTAGGGGGTGATGTTGTCAAAAACTATTTCCACTTCTCATTTGCAATGCCCTGACAGTGAGGAAATCTTTACCTGAAGGAGTCGGGTCCAGAGGCTGGCTACTAAAATGGCCAGTGTGGTCTTTGTCATAAAGCGTACGGGGAACAGAGTTAAAAATCTCAATATGTATATTTTGGAAGGAAGGCGGGAGAGGGGAAATATGATAGAGATATTTAAATACCTATGCGACATAAATGCACAGGACACGAGTGTCTTTTAATGAAAGGAAGCTCTGGAACGAGGGGGCATAGGATGAAGGTGAAAGAAGACAAGACTCAAGAGGAATCTAAAGCAATTTCTTTACACGAAGGGTGGTGGATGTCTGGAACAGCCACCTAGCAAGGCAGTGAAAACAGGGGCGTAGCCAGACCTCGTGAGGTGGGAGGGGGCCAGTCCGAGGCAGTGCCGTAGACATGGGGGCCTGGGCCCCCATAGATTTGGCCCTGGACTCCCCTGCCGATGACCCTCTCGACCCTCCTTCCCGCTGCCAACCCCCTGCCGCCGTCGCCTACCTTTGCTGGTGGGGGACCCCAACCCCCGCCAGCCAAGGTCCTCTTCTTCCCGCGCAAGGCTTCGTTCTGACTGTTTCTGATGTCCTGCACGTACAACATCCATGTTGTCAGAACGAAGCCTTGCGCGGGAAGAAGAGGACCTCGGCTGGTGGGGGTTGGGGTCCCCCGCCAGCAAAGGTAGGCAGAGGAGGAAGGTTGGCGGTGGGAGGGGGGTTAAAGTTGTTGTTGTTGATGGTGGTGGTGGCAGGGGGGGGTCGGCAATGGCGATGGGGGGGGGGGGGGTTGGCTAAAATGTGCCCCCTCACCTCGGGCTCTGGACCCCCCTCCCACCGAAGTCTGGCTATGCCCCTGGCCCGAGGTGGGGGGACACATTTTGGTCTGCCACTCCGCCCCCGCCCCCCACCGCCTCGCAGCCCTGCCGCTCCCCCCGTCCCACCACTCTGCAGCTCCCCTTATTGCTAACTGCAAGCTGCAGCAAATCCCTTGGCTGGTGGGGGTCCCCAACACCCGCCAGCTGAAGCCTTCTCCTGCGTAAGTCTCTGGCATCGTCACATTGCCTGCTCTGCTTTCTCTTCCTCCTCACATCCTGCACGCTCAATTTCACTAAAATGAGCGTGCAGGACGTGAGGGGGAAGAGAAAAGGGCAGGCAACTTGGCGGCGCCGGAGACCGGCACTGGACAAGGCTTCAGCTGGCAGGGGTTGGAGACCCCCGCCAGCAAAACCAGGGGCCTGGAGGAAATTGGAGGGGGGGGGCCCAGGCTCCCATGGCCTTACATAGCTACGCCACTGGGTGAAAACGAGGACTGCATCTGAATTCAATATAGCACGAGACAGGCATGGAGGATTGCTACAGCTTAGTGGTATGGATGGACAGACTTGAGAGACCACATCGTCTTCCTGCGTTATCACTTCTTCTGTTTCTGTATTGGACATTGAGAACCTCAGCACTGAATATCCAAGCAAAACAGTGAATGCCACTGCTATCCGGATGGCAGCGATAATGAAGCCGCTATTAAAATCACTACCTAGAGAAAGTTAGGACGGCATTTTTCTGACCTAACTTTATCTGGATAGCAGTTGAGTTATCGCCACTTTTTGTATAACGTCTTCCGCTGCCATGCGCCAGCCCTGTACTGTCCACGCGATCGGGAAGGATAGTCAGCAGCACTATTCACGGAGAGCTCCAGTGAGCACAAACAGCAGTGGTTATGCGGATACTTGCGTTTGAATATCTGGCCCTGTATCTTTCTGTCTTGAGTCATTATGGCCTAATACGCGAGGGGAATACCACCTTTAAACAGAGTACCAAACTTTACATTAAATGTAACACTTGTACTCTGAGATTATCACAAAAACAATCTTTGATTTATTAGTACACTAGTAAAAAAAGGCCCGTTTCTGGAGCCAATGAAATGGGCGCTAGCAAGGCTTTCCTGTGGCCCCCCCCCCGCCCCCCCTCCCATCGTCAATGTTGGTGAATTGGTCCGCCTCCGCCCTCAACGTCATAACGTTTGACGCAAGGGCGGTGAATCGCTCTGCCTCCGCCCTCAACGTCATAACGTTTGACGCGAGGGCGGTGAATTGCTCCGGCTCTGCCCTCAACGTCATAACGTTTGACGCGAGGGCAGGGCCCAGAGTCTGTGTTTTTCGAGGCTTCAGAGCTTCAAACATACGAACCTTGGCTTCAGTGACATCAGAAGCCAATAGAACGTTGAGGGTGAGCTTTATAGGGAGCAGATGGGTGTGGCTGAGTACTGAGGGTGAGTAGTCCCAATAGTAGCCTAGCCTACCAGGAGGACAGGAGTTCAGGGCTTCAGTGCCACAGATGGAGTGAGCTTCAGAACTCTGAGGGGGGATTTTATTTATATAGATGATCATGTAACAATACATCCACTTTGGATTACCAAAGCTCCCTCCTCAGTTGCACAACCACTCCAGCACGCGCTCATATGCGCCCAATTAATCCATTCCAGGGGTGTATCTGCTATGGGGCCACAGGGGCCTGGCCCCCGCAGATTTGCCCCTGGACCCCCTTACCAATGACACTCTCAACCCCCCTCCTCCTGCCGTCACTCCGCTGTTGCACCTCACCTCCCTTTGCTGGCGGGGGACCCCAACCCCCGCCAGCCGAAGTCTCCGTCCTTCCTTCCTTCCTTTGTTTGAGATTGGTGGTTTCTGACGTCCTGCACGCACGCACGTACAACGTGCAGCGTGCAGGACGTCAGAAACCACCAAACCCAAACGAAGGAAGGACGGAGACTTCAGCTGGCGGGGGTTGGGGTCCCCCGCCAGCAAAGGGAAGTGAGGCATGATGGCAGAGTGACGGAAGGAAGGACGGAGACTTCGGCTGGCGGGCCAGCCCCCGCCAGCAAAGGAAGGTGAGGCGCGACGGCGGGAGGAGGGGGGGTTTAAAGTAGTCGGGCGGGGGGGAGTGGTGGCGTCGTCGTCGTCTTCGTCTTCAGCGGAGGGGGGGGTCAGTGCCGCCGGGGGGGGCTAAAATGTGCCTCCTCTCCTCGGCTCTGGCCCCCCCCTACCGTTGAAGTTCAGATACGCCCCTGATCCATTCAAATTCCTCATACCAGTAATTAACAGATATCCCTTAACGAAAGCACATAACAACTTGTTCCACTGCATGGAGCAATGTATAGTTCAAAGATTTTAACAGTTCACCGTGAAACTTATCTTCACAAGAATTGCTTCAGTGATGCGAAAAGAGTCATTATGGGCCAGATTTTATATAAGGCGTCTAAAAAATTCACATGGTAAACATTTCTGCCTAAGTGTAATTCTATAAGCGGTGCCTAGATTTAGGGGGGGGGGGGTCTTTTACTAAGACGTGCTTACGTTTTTAGTGCGTACTAAAAACAGGCGTGCGCTAAACATTTGAGATGCCCATAGGAATACATAGGCATCTCTAACGTTTAGCACACGCCTATTTTTAGCACGCGTTAAAAGCGTAAGCGCGCCTTAGTAAAAGACGCCCTAGGTGCGGTATATAGCCTCGGCCATATTCTATAATTACGCATGTAAATTTTGGAACGCCCACGAAATGCCCATTTCCCTGCCCGTAGCCATCCCCCTTTTGAACTGCATGCATTAGAATTTAGGCGCAGTTCATTACAGAATTCACTTAGCAAGTTGTGCGCGTAAATTCTAATTATTGCCAATTAATGCTCATTATTGCTTGTTAAGTGCTGTTATCAACGCTGATTAGCTTGTTGTTATAGAATACGTTTGGATTTCAGAGCAGGCCTCTAGTTGCACTATATAGAATCTATCAATATAGTCCTTTAAATATCGAAATAACAACATGAATAGAAAACAGTAAATTGAAATGAAGAGTAGAGGAATGCATGAGAAAAAGTTCTTTGCAGATAACGTGCACTCTCTAGGAACAGCATGCCGTCTTTGGATGGAAATACCTTTAAAACAAATAGGAGGAAATATTTTTCACTCAAAGAATAGTTAAGCTCTGGAACTTGTTGCCGGAGGATGTGGTAACAGCGGTTAGCGTATCTGTTTTTTTTTTTTTTAAAGTTTGGACAAGTTCCTGGAGGAAAAGTCTGTAGTTGGTTATTGAGATAGACATGGGAAAGCCACTGCTTGCCCTGGGATTGGTAGCATGGAATGTTGCTACTGTTTGGGGCTCTACATGGAATGTTGCTGCTCTTTGAGATTCTACAAGGAATGTTGCTAGTTTTGGGGGGTTTACATGGAATGTTGCTATCTTTGTGATTCTGGAATCTTGTTAACTCTTTGAGATTCCGGAATGTTGCTACTAATTAAGTTTCTGCCACGTACTTGTGACCTGGATTGGCCACTGTTAGAAGCAGGATACTGGACTAGCTCTCTTGAGCAGGGACCATCCTTCCCCATGTTTAAACTTGTACAGCGCTGCGTAACCCTGGCAGCGCTATAGAAATGCTAAGTAGTAGTAGTAGTAGTGGACTAGAAGGACCACTGGTCTGACCAAGAATGGCTATTCTTATGTTCGCCCTCATTTTTATTTTCCACATATTTTGCTTATTGCCTTTTGTTTTCCCATCCATTCTGCTTTTTTTTCTTTTGTCTTGTTTTGCTTTGTTTTCAGTATTTGGTTTGTTTTTAGCATGTGTTCAGTTCTATAATTCATGAAGTCTGTAAACAGTGAGCACAACACCACCTTAGCATGCTCTAAGAACATCGACACAAAACAATATATTAAGATTTTGTTGCACCGTTCTAAATGGGAAATGCACAACATGAAGCAGGAAATGCTATTGGGGTTTTCATGTCAATTTAGAATGACAATGCATCCTGACTTATTCACAAAGCTAAAATCTTGACCTAACATGCCACATATTTCCCGACGTTACAAAGAGAGTAAACCCATCTGTCAACCAGCAGCCCTCCTTGTGAACTTCTCCTAAAGCATGTCAAAATCACATGAAGTAACATATTGAGAACCATATTTAAACAGATGTTTCATAAGAACAATATGCTCAAACAATCTGACAAATAAAAAATTTGTAGCAGGCAGAAGGCCAGCTTAATAAGCTTATTTTCTTCTGTGTGACAGATGAGCTTCGCATATCTACAGCAGGGCTTTGCATTCCTGTTCTGGTGACGCCCATAGCAGTCAGGTTTTCAGAATATCCACAATGAATACACATGAGAAAACTCAGCATAGGATGGACACCCTGGAATATTTTCTAATGTACTTTCATTGTGGATTTTCTGAACACTCAGCTGACGGTGTGGGTCAGCAGGACAGGGTTTGGGAGGTCTTTATCCAAGCCTATCAATAGCCGAGATGAGCAGCTGGAACATTTTCACTTTGTGTCATTCCTGGGAAGGTAAATTTTATTCTTTTTTTTTTTTTTTCAAACATTTGTAGGAGATAAGTTGTCAAGACCGCACACTCTTACAAACAGGGTGCCCTCATTTCCCAAGAGTGCATACATACATAACATAGTAGATGACGGCAGATAAAGACTTGAACAGTCCATCCAGTCTGCCCAACAAGATAAACTCGTCTGTGCTACTTTATATGGATACCTGACCTTGATTCATCCTTGCCATTTTCAGGGGACAAACCATAGAAATCTGCTCAGCACTAGCTTTGCTTCCCAATTATCCGGTGTTGCCACCCAATCTCCGCTAAGCTTCGAACAGGATTCCTTTGAGTTTATCCCATGCATTTTTGAATTCCGTTACCATTTTCATCTCCACCACCATTACAAGTATCCACCACCCTCTCTGTGAAAAAAATACTTCCTGATATTTTTCCTGAGTCTTCCCCCCTTCAACCTCATGTCCTCTAGTTCTACCACCTTCCCGTCTCCGGAAAAGGTTTGTTTTCCCGGAGACTAATACCTTTCAGATTAATACTTTTCAAATATTTGAACATCTGTGTCATATCACCTCTGTTTCTCCTTTCCTCCAGGGTATACATGTTTAGGCCAGTAAGTCTCTCCTCCTACATCTTGTAACGCAAATCCCATACCATTTCTGTAGCTTTTCTTTGCACCGTTTCAAGTCTTTTCACATCCTTAGCAAGATATGGCTTCCAAAACTGAACACAATATTCCAGGTGGGGCCTCATTGACGACTTGAACAGGGGCATCAACACCTCCTTTCTTCTGCTGGTTACACCTATTGACGACTTGAACAGGGGCATCAACACCTCCTTTCTTCTGCTGGTTACACCTCTCTCTATATACAGCCTAGCATCCATCCATCCATAACGGTTCACGTACGTGTAATGGGTGTAATGGTTCATGTATGCATGCACTATACTGAAAAGTGTTTTCAATCTCCAGGAAAAGCACGCCTTCTTTGCAGATAGCATGACCTTTTTGCAAATAATATTCACTCTAGGACAGTTGTTCCCAAACCTGGTCCTGGAGGCACCCCAGCCAGTCAGATTTTCAGGATACTCACAATGAATATTCATGAGACAGATCTGCATGTAGTGGAGGTAGGGCATGCAAATCTCTCGGGGGGAAAAGGAGGTGATAGTGCCATTGTATAAGTCTCTGGTGAGGCCACGTTTGGAGTACTGCGTGCAGTTCTGGAGACCGCACCTACGGAAAGATATAAACAGGATGGAGTCGGTCCAGAGGGCGGCTATGAAATTAGTAAGCGGTCTTGAATGCAAAAAATATAGGGACAGGCTTATGAACCTCAAAACGCTGGAAGAGAGGAGGGAGAGATATGATAGAGACGTTTAAATATCTCAAGGGCATTTATGTACAGGAAGAGAGCCTTTTTCAACTGAAGGAGAGCTCTGGAATGGGACATAGGATGAACTTAAGAGGGAATAGGCTTAGGAGTACTCTAAGGAAGTAGCATTTCACAGAAAGGGTGGCGGAGGAGTGGAATGGCCTCCCGGTGGAGGTGGTGGAGTCGAGAACTGTTTCAGACTTTAAAAAGGCATGGGATAAGCATGTGGGATCGCTTAGGAAAAGGAAGAGTTAGGGCTTACAGAGGATGGGTCATCTGGCCTTTATCTGCCGTCATGTTTCTCTGTTTCTATTGTGAGTATCCAGAAAACCTGACTGGCTGGGGTGCCTCCAGGACCAGGTTTCGGAGGTACTGCTCTAGGAAGCGAATACCTTCTTTGCTGATAGCCAGTGAGTTTTCTCTAGCAAAAAAGGTGCCGGTACTCAAATGCTAGACCACCCTTCAGGAGTGGGGGTGATCACTGAGGGACCCACTTCATAATAGCCAGGCCCCCCTGCAACCTGTCACAGAATCTTTGACAAGGCAGAATTGGTGTGTAGAGCCTGAGCTCTTTCATTAAAACTTGGGGACCATGGGTCAGTTTTAGCAGACAATGGAAAAGGTGCCGGTACTCAGTACCCCCAAGTACCCCCTCAAAAAAAAAAGCCCTGCTGATAGCGTTCACTCTTTGCAAAGAGCGCACACTAGTATTACCAAATGAAAAACACAAAAGGGTTTTTTTTTCCTTCTCATTTTCTTATTTATGGATTTTTATTTATTTATTTGGATTTTGCTCACACTTTTTTCAACGGTAGCTCAAGGTGAGTTACGTTCAGGTACACTGGGTATTTTCATTTGTTAATGATATGGGATATGCGTTCAATATTTCCCCATGTTTTACAAATGATAGTCCATCCCTATCAGATAGGGTCGCATTCAGGCATGTCCAGAAGCTTAGTGGCTGAGCTGGGTCGTACCTTGCAGACGGATTTCTGATCACCCCATCCTGCTGCATGCTGGGACTCGCAGCACTGAGCAGGATCAGCTTAAAACCAGGACTAGTCAAAAAGTTTCCAGCCTAATTAACAGCCTAATTTTAATTACATTTGTACCCCGCGCTTTCCCACTCATGGCAGGCTCAATGTGGCTTACATGGGGCAATGGAGGGTTAAGTGACTTGCCCAGAGTCACAAGGAGCTGCCTGTGCCTGAACTGGGAATCGAACTCAGTTCCCCAGGACCAAAGTCCACCACTCTAACCACTAGGCCACTCCTCCACTCTAATTAACTAACTAAAAAGGTTTCCCTCTGAAAAGTTAACCAAAATTAATTAATTCATCCATTTATTTATTTATTTAATGGTTGGTTGCTATTTGTATTATTTATTTTCAACTGGTTCTTGGAATCATCTCCATAATGGCTGAGGATATAATAATACCTTGGTCGTGGCAACCCAACAGCTGCCGCTGTACCCAAACCCCATTTCAGATTCAGCTTCAGTCGATCGACTGTAGCATCTTCATTAACAGCGATACATGCAACATCTCAGGCAGCATGTGTGAGAAAATAACAAACGCCTCCCAAGATAAGGAATGCAATAAAATGTTCAGCACTTTGAAAAGAGAGCAATACTTGAAAACATAACAAATTTAGTGCAACAGACAAACTCCCTAGTGTTCCTTGCTCCCCAGAGCTTACAATCCTTGTGGGAAGAAAGGAAGGGAGACCGTGTGGCATTCCAGCTGGTTTGAAATGACCCGGCATCTGGCCTGTTTTGAAGGAATTGTTACTCAGAGTGAACGATGTGCCAAACCATCTTCCTGTCTCTAGCTTGCTTTTTCTTACTCTTGTCGGCAAGGGGTTATGCAAGCACAACGATTTTGACAAAACCGGCAGGACCGCTGTGGGTGCCAGGCCAGCGCTTTCAGAGAGTGGCTGCAGGGTTGGTATGGTGATGGACACAGGGGGCAGTGGGATTTAGGAGGTTAACAGAATGCCCTGTTTTCTGTCCTTTTGTTCACTGCAGCGCATTTGATTAAGAAAGGCTGTTTGTTTTGGTTATTTCTGCTTACTCTACTTATTGTTCTTTTCAAGGGTTCCCATTGGCTCTGACCCCTGATGCAGCCATATAGATGCCAAAACACAGCCCATGTCGGGTCTACACAAAAAGAACCCTTGTTTTGTTCCAGTTCTAAGGGCCATTTTGTGCTTTTCTGAGGGGGGGGGGGGTTGGTTTTTTTTTTTTTTTTTAAAGAAACCCAATTAGTAAGCAACATTCCATATAGAACACCAAAGAGCAGCAACATTCCATGTAGAATCTCAAAGAGTAGAAACATTCTATGTAGAACACCAAAGAGCAGCAACATTCCATGCTACCAATCCCCGGGGAAAGCAGTGGCTTCTCCCATGTCCATCTCAATAACAGACTTTTCCTCCTGGAACTTATCCAACCCTTTTTTAAACCCAGATACGCTAACCGCTGTTACCACATCCTCCGGCAGCGAGTTCCAGAGAGAATCAAAATACGTAGACAAAAATTAAACTGAACTCCCATGAAGCCAGTTTCTGTATATAGGGCAACACCAGAGGAAGAGAAACAATGATGCATGCCCCCCAATACTGTACGAAATATAAAGACAGAAGACATAAATTTTGAAAATCTGACATATTCCAATCACTATATTACAAATTAACAAATAAAAATTAAAAATGGAAAATAAGATGAAACCATTTCATTGGACTAAATATTTATTTATTTTTGTTACATTTGTACCCCGTGCTTTCCCACTCATGGCAGGCTCAATGCGGCAGGCAATAGAGGGTTAAGTGACTTGCCCAGAGTCACAAGGAGCTGCCTGTGCCGGGAATTGAACTCAGCTCCTCAGGACCAAAGTCCACCACCTCAACCACTAGGCCACTCCTCCATTTTTCAATTAGCTTTCAGAGGCTAAAACCTCCTTCCTCAGGTCAGGACAGTACAGCTCTTATGGTATGGGAAAGAGGTTTGGTATCCAAGAATTAGTCAAAAATATATATATTAAAATAAGTCCAATAAAAAGATATCACCTTATTTCCATTTTCAATCTCTATTTATTAACATTTATTAATACAGTTACTAAACTAACTAAAAATAAAATTATTTTTTCTACCTTTATTGTCTGGTCATTTACTTTCTCTAACTGTGTTTGGCTGAGTTTCCAGTTTCTGCTTTCATTGTCATCTCTTAACTCTCTTGCCAAGATTTCCTGTCCATTTGTCATTTTTCTCCTGTTCCTTTCAGCTTTCTTCAAATTCGTTTTCTGCCTCTCTTTCCAGATTGAATTCTTTATAAATTATCCAGTCTTCACATTCCCTCTTTTTACTGTGTCAATCTACAGCCTTTTTGACTATTTTCCTCACACCAGCTCTCCTAGTCTGCTTCCTCTTATTCCTCGGTCTCTCTTAACTCTATCCTCTTTATTTCTCCCTTCCATCCAGCATCAGCCCTCTCTCTGCCTCCCCTACAACCAGCATCTGCCCCATCACTCTGCCCTCTTCAATCCAGCATCTGCCCATCTCTCTCCCTCCTTCCATCAGGTGTCTGCCCCTTCACTCTCCTCCTCTTTATTCTAGCGTCTGCCCCATCTCTCTTACCTCTTCCATTATCTGCTCTCTCTCTCGCTGCTGTCCTTCCATCCAGTGTCTGCCTCTTCTCCTCTTTCATCTAGCATCTTCCTCTTCTCTCTTCCCTTTCCATCCAGCATCTGCCCTCTCTCTACCCCTTCTTCCATCCAGTATCTGCCTCTTCTTTCATCTAGCATGTGCCTCTTCTGTCTTCCCCTCTTTCATCTAGCATCTGCCCCTCTCTCTTCCCCTTCTTCCATCCAGCATCTGTTCCTTCTTGCCCTCCTTCCATCCAGTGGATGCTCCGTCTCTCTCTCTCTCTCCCTTCTCTGCCATTTAGCATTTACCCCTTCCCCCTCCCCCTGATAACCGTGCCGCTGGTGCTCTTGTCACTTCTACAAAAAGCAGCAGGCGCAGCTATACAAGTCAATCATGGGGCTAACTCTGTAAAGACGCGGCTGCTGGCTGTGCCCCAGAAGAGGAAGTAACGTTGGGGAGGGGGCCGAACCAGCAGCCGTGCCTATACACAGTTGGCCCTGCGATAGCTTTTAGCTTGTTTAGCGATTGTTGCTGCTGGTTTGGAAAAGCAGCAACAGGGCTGATGGTGGGAGAGTAGTTAGAGAAAATGGGATATGCCCGGTCCGCAGGGCCCCTGGGAGAATGAGGACCTGTGTGGCCAACCTCAATGTGCCAAACTTTCATCAGGCATAAACCTGGCACCCAAAGGGAAATTGGCATTAAGTGTGATTCTTTTCCCGGTGCTAAACTTTGAGCGCCATTTATAAAATTTCCCCCCTTAACCCTCCATTGCCCTAGGTACAAAAATGTAGTTTGTGAGCCCACTAGGAACAGAGAAAGTACCTGCTTATAATAAATGTAAACTGCTCTGGTTTTACCATAAAAAGGTGATATATCAAATCCATGACACCTTCACCCCTAATACACACCAGTGAAGTCATCAGATCACGTGTAGGAGCATAATCAAGAATGCAAACGCCCATCTCCATGGACGTCTATCTCCGAGAATGGGTACGTGAAGGGGCGGGACAAACAGTATTTTCTGAAAAAATGGGCGTCCATCTTTTTTCCGATAATACGGTTTGTGCCAGCCAAATGCATCGGATTTGTGTGGATTTGAGCTGGGTGGTTTCGTTTTTCAGCGATAATGGAAACCGAAGGTGCCCAGCTCAAAAACGAACAAATCCAAGGCATTGGGTCATGGGAAGGGCCAGGATTCGTAGTGCACTGGTCCCCCTCACATGCCAGGACACCAACCGGGCACCCTAGGGGGCACTTGTAACAATTAAAAAAAACAAAGTTAACTACCTCTGAAGTCCATAGCTCCCTTCCCTTGGGTGCTGAGCCCCCCAGATTCCCCCCCCCCCAAACCCACTGCCCACAACTCTACACCATTACCATAGCACTTATGGCTGAAGGGGGGCACCTAGATGTGGGTACAGTGGGTTTTGGGGGCGGTTTAGAGGGCTCCCATTTACCACCACAAGTGTAACAGGTGGGAGGGGGGGGAGTTAGCCTGGGTCTGCCTGCCTGAAGTGCATGCACCCACTAAAACTGCTCCAGGGACCTGCATACTGCTGTGATGGAGCTGGGTATGACATTTGAGGCTGGCTTACAGGCTGGAAAAAAAAGTTTTTTAATTTGTTTTTTTGGGTGGGAGGGGGTTAGTGACCACTGGGAGCGTCAGGGGTGGTCATCTGGTCATTTAGGGCACTTTTTTGGGACTTGTTCGTGAAAAAAAAAGGGTCCAAAAAAAGTGACCCAAATTCGCGCTAAAAACGCCTTTCTTTTTTCGATTATCGGCCGAGGACACCCATCTCTCCTCGGCCGATAAACACGCCCCAATCCCGCCTTCACCACGCCTCCGACACGCCCCCATCAACTTTGGCCGTTTCCGCGACAGATTGCAACTGAAGACGCCCAAAATGGGCGTTCGATTATACCGATTTGGGCGCCCACGGGAGAAAGACGCCCATCTCCCGATTTGGGTCGAAATATGGGCGTCTTTCTCTTTCGAAAATAAGGCGGATAGTTTAGCTACTGCTACTCTGATAATACATACCTAAATCTCAATCACCCAAGCTGCAAAGGACTCAAATACAAATCAACCTATGCATCCAGCTTCTCCTATATAAGCACACAACTATGGAACGCATTACCAAAAGCCGTGAAAACAACATATGACCACCTAAACTTCCGGAAAACACTAAAAACTAACTTGTTTAAAAAGGCATACCCTACCGATCCAACACAAATGCCTGATCTTTGCAACACAACAAAACTAAAGAACGTAATGGACATAACACAACTCTTCCGTTGTACGATTCCCTAGTGTAGCTGTTCCACATGGACTTCATCTTACCACAATATCACCTTGTATTGTTTACACCGGAGTCTGCAAACACCTCTCCGGTACTATGTAAGCCACATTGAGCCTACAAATAGGTGGTAAAATGTGGGATACAAATGTAACAAATAATAATAATAAGGTTTTCAATCTAGCAGAATGAGTTGGCCAAGTGCTCTTTATCTGTGGGCATCATCTGTTCCTTATGGTTAAATGCGAGTAAAAAGAGCTAAAGAGTCCCCAAATGTGATATTTTTCTTCTCGATCGGACCTGTCCATTTGCAATGTAATATTTCTGAAGAATGTTTAAGCAAGTTATAAAAACCTGTCACTCGGCATTAACATCTCATTTGTACACCAGCCTCAGCAGATGTCTTGACTAAAGATAATAAGCAACCTCTCTAAGTAAATATACAGTACACGGGCTGGTAAGCAAATAACTGTTTCTAACATTTCCCTGGTGAAGCAGAGGCACAGATCCAGCTAGGAATGCTTGTGCTCTCTCTCCTACCTCCCCTTCTGCATCACAAAGTCAATGAGCAGATGCAATGTTTTAAAAAAAGCTTAATTACAAGACCATGCTACCAAGGCAGAGTATTTGAGACTAGCTTAACACAGCAAAAGATATTGATTAAAGCTTTGAAATTGGAAATATCCCTGATGGATTTTGGATGTCCACAGCTGATGATTAAGCGCATTTTTCTGGCATGCTATCAAACTTGACTCTTACCTTCTCTGGGATATTTCAGACCAGCTGGACCATGAAGGAAAGCCCGGCTCAACTGCCTTCTGTTTTCCTAAACTCTAAATAGGCTACATAAACAGTGCTCAGGAATGATCGTTACTCCAAAATTCGCCCTCAACAGCTTCCGCCTCCTCCCCCTCCCCCCCCCCCCAATTTTTTTTCTGCATTTCCCCCACAACTAGGAGTTGCCTAGTGGTTAGGGTGGTAGACTTTGGTCCTGGGGAACTGGGTTCAATTCCCACTTCAGGCACAGGCAGCTCCTTGTGACTCTGGGCAAGTCACTTAACCCTCCATTGCCCCATGTAAGCCGCATTGAGCCTGCCATGAGTGGGAAAGCGCAGGGTACAAATGTAACAAAAATAAAATAGATACTATTGGAGATTCTACATGGAATGTTGCTACTATTGGAGATTCTACATGGAATGTTGCTGCTATTGGAGATTCTGTTGCTGCTATTGGAGATTCTACATGGAATGTTGCTACTGTTGGAGATTCTGTTGCTGCTATTGGAGATTCTACATGGAATGTTGCTACTATTGGAGATTCTACATGGAATGTTGCTATTCCACTAGCAACATTCCATGTAGAAGGCTGCGCAGGCTTCTGTTTCTGTGAGTCTGACGGCCTGCACGTACGTGCAGGCCATCAGACTCACAGAAGCAGAAGCCTGCGCCGTGGCCACATTGGTGATCTGCAAGGGCCAACTTCTACATGGAACTAGTGGAATAGTAACATTCCATGTAGAATCTCAAATAGTAGCAACAGTGGAGGAGTGGCCTAGTGGTTAGGGTGGTGGACTCTGGTCCTGGGGAACTGAGGAACTGAGTTGGATTCCCACTTCAGGCACAGGCAGCTCCTTGTGACTCTGGGCAAGTCACTTAACCCTCCATTGCCCCATGTAAGCCGCATTGAGCCTGCCATGAGTGGGAAAGCGCGGGGTACAAATGTAACAAAAATAAATAAATAAACCCTAATGAATAAATTAGAACGTAAGAAGTGCTATGTAAGGTCAGACCAAAGGAGCATGAAGCCCAGCGTCTGCCTTCACCACTGGCTAATCCAGGCCGTAATTATCCAACGAGATCCCAACAGAGCCGGTCTAGAACATAGTTCATACTTAGAAATAAGCAGTTGAATTTCAAGGTCTACTTGGCTATTAATTGTTTCTGGACATCTCCTAGAGGATTTGACCACATCATCTGGCAGCACATTCCACAAATTTGATTATCTATTGATTGAAAAAAGAAAAAAAAAAAACCTTCCCCAACTGTTTAAAGCTGCACGGAGTGTCCCCTAATCTTCATACAGTTTGAAGGTATAAGAACATAAGAGTAGCCATACTTGGTCAGACCAATGGCCCATCTAGCCCAGTATCCTGTGTTCCAAACAGTGGCTAAGCCAGGTCACAAGTTCCTGGCAGAAATCCAAATCGTGGTAACACTCCATACTACAAATCCCAGGGCAAGCAGTTGCTTTCCATGTCTGTCTCAATAGCAGACTATGGACTTTTCCTCCAGGAATTTGTCCAAACCTTTTTTAAACCCAGATACACTAACCTCTGCTACCACAACCTCTGACAAAGAGTTCCAGAGCTTAACTATTTGTTGACTGAATATTTCCTCCTATTTGTTTTAAAAGTATTTTACTACTACTATTTTTTTTTTAAAGACTTCTAATGCTCAGTCAAGTTTTTTTTTTTTTTTTTGGTTTAAAGTAATTTTATTGATAACTCAAAGTTAAGCAACACAACACACAACATACACAATATTGCCAACTTACAAACAATAAGATACTATGCATGAACCATACAGCTTGCAAACTGCCCATACCCCCCCACCCCACCCCTCCCCTTCCCATCCCCTCCATCCCACCCCTGTACCACTCAATTTCCAAAAACACAGGAACCTTCCTGTTGCTATCCGTATGAATTCAAGGAAGTACAACAGTACCAATAATCCAGAACTGTTTGGCAGTCTACAGATTATGCGGTTACCTCTGTACTCTAGGGAAAGCAGCTTACTACGAGGCAGAAAGGAGGTGCCCCCCCCCCCACCCACCCACTCCACAGCCAAAATCAACAAGCATTAATAAGTAAACTCCGACCCCTTGGGCTTAGAATCTGAAGATAAGGCATCCAGATCTGAAGAAATTGTTTTCTACGTTTAGGCGACATCTTGGAATCTCTAGCCTCCCAAGATGCTAAAAGGTGCACCTGATTACGCCAATGCCAGTAAGCGGGCGCTTCCGAAGAGGTCCAATATTGCATTATACACTTTCGAGCTACCAAACTCAGCTTTCTGCATAGCATAGTTGCAGGAGTACTCAAAGAGGCAAAAGCCCTTGGATGGTCTAGCAAAAACTGTCCCTCCGTGCCCTCAATTTTATTCCCAAGTTTGATCAGAAACCCCCGGACCCGCTGCCAAAATGCTCGCACCCCTGGACACTGCCACAACGCGTGGTAGAAGGAACTATGACACCCCCCCCCCCCCCCACACTTAGAACAAGCAGCATCAACCGTCTCTAACACATGAGCCAACTGGGCTTTAGACATGTAACCCCGAAGAACTATTCTATACCCGCATTCTCTCAACCGTTTATCCGTTACTAATAGGCGAATGCCTTTTAAAGTAGTCTCCACATTCCACAAAGTCAATGAGGACCCCAGATCCTGTTCCCACTTATGCTTAAGACCCTCATATGTTCTCCGAGGCCTACACTCAACCAGTGCCCCATACAAATCAGAGACCGAATGTCTAGCAGTTTTCATCCCTTCAAAAAAACCTCGGACCCGGTCCCCCAATCGACCCCTCAAAGAAGCCTGATGCAAGGACTTCATATAGTGCGTGACCTGCGTATAGGCAAACCTGTTACCCCAGGCTACTCCCACCTTGTCTTGTATAGCCTCAAATGGCAACAACTCCCCATTATTCTGCAACAAATGTTCTAAACGCGCAACTCCCTGCCATCCCCAGGGACTACTACTACTATTTAACATTGCTAAAGCGCTACCAAGGTTACGCAGCGCTGTACAATTTAACAAAGAAGGACAGTCCCTGCTCAAAGGAGCTTACAGTCTAAAGGACAAAAAGTGCAGTCAGTCAAATTGGGGCAGGCTAGATTTCCTGGATAGAGGTATAGTGGTTAGGTGCCGAAAGCGACATTGAAGAGGTGGGCTTTGAGCAAGGATTTGAAGATGGGCAGGGTGGGGGCTTGGCGTATGGGCTCAGGGAGTTTATTCCAAGCATAGAGTGAGGCGAGGCAGAAAGGGTGGAGTCTGGAGTTGGCGGTGGTGGAGAAGGGTACTGAGAGGAGGGATTTGTCCTGTGAGCGGAGGTTACGGGTAGGAGCGTAAGGGGAGATGAGGGTAGAGAGGTAATGAGGGGCTGCAGATTGAGTGCATTTGTAGGTGAGTAGGAGAAGCTTGAACTGTATGCGGTACCTGATCGGAAGCCAGTGAAGTGACTTGAGGAGAGGGGTGATATGAGCGTATCGGTCTAGGCGGAAGATAAGACGGGCAGCAGAATTCTGAACGGATTGGAGGGGGGACAGATGGTTAAGTGGGAGGCCAGTGAGGAGTAGGTTGCAGTAGTCAAGGCGAGAGGTGATTTTCATGCAACTTCCTCGAGTGTCCCCTATACTTTTGAAACGAGTAAAAAAATAAAAAAAAAATCGATTCACTTCTATTCACTCCAAACCACTCAGGATTTTGTAGACCTCAATCAAATCTCCCCTCATCTGTCTCTTTTGCAAGCTGAAGAGCCCTAATCTCTTTAGCTAACTGTCCCCTATTTACCTGTTCCACCCTATTTATTTATTTATTTATAACATTTGTATCCCACATTTTCCCACCTATTTGCAGGCTCAATGTGGCTTACATAGCTCCGTAAGTAGAGATTACCAGTTCCGGATAGGAGAAATACATAGTTGAGGTAGAGGGACACGTTGGGTTAGGATACAGGAGGAAAGTTCGTCTTATGATAAGAGCTAAAAGGTAATAGGTTAAACTTCATTTATGACAAACATTAGCTTGAACAATTGGGAACATTAAACTGGAAATCAAGATAATTTAGCAAAAACAGTTGAGAATTACAGAATACATGTTGCATAGATGTGTTTTGTTAATTAGTATTTAGGATGAATTGTTATTGTATGCTTTCTTAAATAAATACGTTTTCAATAGTTTACGGAAGGTCATTCATGATTTTATAAACCTCAATCATATTTATCACAGTTGACGCCTTTTCAAGCTGTCCAGCTTTTCTGTACAAGGGAGTCATTCTATCCCCTTTGTAACTTTTCCAGTTCCGTAATCAGTGCCGTAGCGAGGGCTAATGGCACCCGGGGCGGGTCGCCGCTGCGCACCCCCCCCCCCCCCGGGTGCAGCACGGCGCGACACCCCCTCTGCGGTGCACCCCCCCGGAGCGCAACCCCCCCCCCCAGACTGCATTCTGACCTGCAGGAGGGCCGATCCGCCCTGAGTGCACGTCACTCGGAGCTGCGTCGGCACCGCTGGTTCCCTGCTCTCTCTCTCTGCCCCGGAACAGGAAGTAACCTGTTCCGGGGCAGAGAGAGCAGGGAACCAGCGGGGCCGGCACCCCCCCCCGAGCGCGTGCACCCGGGGCGGACCGCCCCTCCCACCCCCCCCCCCTTCCTATGCCAATGTCCGTAATACAACGAGAGCCAACAGCTTCACTAATTCACTTTCCCAACCGAACCGTTATGAAAATCCACTTCTACTTATCACACGCCCAATCACTTCCTCTTTCTTTCCTACTTAATCTCTACACACTACTAACTGAATCTGATATTCTGGAATGACAATGTCATAACAAAACCAAGTAAGCCACATTGAGCCTGCAAATAGGTGGGATAATGTGGGATACAAATGCAATAAATAAAATAAATTTGATGTGGGACGACCAGAACCGTACAAAAGATCTGACATATGGTTGAAGCATAGATCTGTACAGAGGCTTTACAATATTCTGCTGTATCATCCATTCCTTTCTGAATAATTCTTCTCATTCTACTTTTTGAACACTGTCACCGCTGAGCTGAGGATTTCAAAGTATTGTCCTCAATGCCTGCAAGATCCTTTTCTGGGTGGGGGACTCCTAATAAGAAATGTACCCATTGTATAATTATAGTTGGGAGTGTTCCCCCCCCCCCCCCCCCCCGATGTGCATCTCTTTACACTTGCCATATTAAATTTCATCTGCCATGAGAAAATAGTTTTTCACTGACAGGGTAGCGGACACCAGAACAGGCATCTAACCAATGTAATATGAGCTCAAACAGTGGCAGAATTCAAGCATTCATGAGCTAGACAGAAAGTGACCTCAGCGGTGGGATGAGGGAGGGAAAAGTACACAGATCAAGAAAGACCTGTCACAACACAGCAGGCAGATACAAATGAGTGGGCTGGGTGGACCTTGACTGCTCGCATTGTCTGTGCGTCTATGTAAACCCAGGCTTTCTTTTTTTGACAGAAATATGTCTAATCTTTTGGAAAACAGGAGGGCTGACGGAAGAGTTCAGTAAAGCAGAGCTAGGTCTGTAAACGTCTGCTGGAGGCAAAAGCGGAAAATATTTTCTCCAGTCACAACACAAGACGGTGTTACTTTCCAGGGTTCAGTAAATCCACAAATTCCCTGGATCTCTTTCCATACGGAGTTAAAGATCTGCAGCTTAATATCACGCTATTGACTCCAGCGCCACCACCTTTGTGTTATTATAGCTAATCCAATCAGACTTCAGGAGGCAGCAGGTGGCGAGACCAGTCAGGCAAACATTATAAAAAAAATTAACTGGCATAAAAGAAAATTTGCACCCCCAACCTTGGGCTCAAGTGTTCTAATACGTAACTGTTCTGGAGCAGGAATACAAGGAATACATCACAAAATCAACTTCCCCTCCCCCCGAGTAATTATCAGTTTGCAGTTCACTAATTCATACTGGTTATTCTACATATGGCCCACAGAATGCAGATCTTGGCCACAGTAAAAAAAAAAGTTCAGGCAATACTTTATGGTAAAAAGATGTTTGACCACATCACCCCACTGAGGAGTGGCCTAGTGGTTAGGGTGGTGGACTTTGGTCCTGAGGAACTGAGTTCGATTCCCACTTCAGGCACAGGCAGCTCCTTGTGACTCTTGACAAGTCACTTAACCCTCCATTGCCCCATGTAAGCTGCATTGA
The DNA here is from genome assembly GCF_901765095.1 of Microcaecilia unicolor. Lineage (NCBI taxonomy): Eukaryota > Metazoa > Chordata > Amphibia > Gymnophiona > Siphonopidae > Microcaecilia > Microcaecilia unicolor. The sequence continues at coordinate 354,555,550 of NC_044034.1, forward strand.
GCCTGCCATGGGTGGGAAAGTGTGGGGTACAAATGTAACAAAAATAAAATAGATACTATTGGAGATTCTACATGGAATGTTGCTACTATTGGAGATTCTACATGGAATGTTGGTATTCCACTAGCAACATTCCATGTAGAAGGCTGTGCAGGCTTCTGTTTCTGTGAGTCTGACGGCCTGCACGTATGTGCAGGCCATCAGACTCACAGAAGCAGAAGCCTGCGCCGCGGCCACATTGGTGATCTGCAAGGGCCGACTTCTACATGGAATGTTGCTAGTGGAATAGCTCTCTTCACAAATCCAATTTAGGGGAAGCCTAAGTGGACTCCAACAGCAAGATATATGTAGCGGTATTTAAGATAAGTTTATGTTCAAGTTTTTCATTTTATTTATTATTCACTCAGAGCACGCACATATTTTGAGCACTTTGTAGTGAGTGTTTGCAACAGCATTTACAAATAGTCAAACAAAGGGACGACCCAATGAAGAGAGACTATGCCACTAGGCAAAAAACAATGAAGTTGCCTTAAAGTGGTATCTTCCGAGGGCTCCTAAAATATATATAAAGAATACAAAAATCAAAAATTAAAAATACAAGAAAACTATTTTATAGATAAGCTGTTTGCATACACACAGTTCTAGTCTTTGGATTTGTGAAGAGCGTGATTATATTTACCAAAGATTTTTTCAGTGTGGAGATTTAAGTGGTTTCAGCTAGTGGAATAGCAACATTCCATGTAGAATCTCAAATAGTAGCAACAGTGGAGGAGTGGCCTAGTGGTTAGGGGGGTGGACTTTGGTCCTGGGGAACTGAGGAACTGAGTTCAATTCCCACTTCAGGCACAGGCAGCTCCTTGTGACTCTGGGTAAGTCACTTAACCCTCCATTGCCCCATGTAAGCCGCATTGAGCCTGCCATGAGTGGGAAAGTGTGGGGTACAAATGTAACAAAAATAAAATAAATAAATACTGAAAGAAGCCCACCGGCTCCCATTGCTTCATTTAAAAAATCTTACTCCTGGTCATTAAAATTCACCAATCAGGCAAACCACCTTATCTTTCCTGCATGCTAACCCCATACTCGAACACTAGAACTTTACATTCAAATTTTACTGGTAATCCCATCTGTCCGAGAAGTCATCCATCAACACACTAGAAAAGAGATCTTTTCAGCTCAAGGCTCCGAACATTGGCACAAATTACCCCAGTCCCTACGCCAACAGGCATCACTTCAAAACTTTAAAATTAATCAAAAAACATTCCTTTTTTCAGAAGCGTACTCCTAAACCCACTTGATAAATCCACCGCTCAGACCATTCTCAGTCCTCCTTTCCTGCCACCCCCTCTTCTATCTTATATGAAAATTGCAGTTCTACCCAACGTTCTATTATTTTCTTACTCTACTTTATGTTCTAGCATGTAAGCCACTCAGACATCCTTTTTTGATAAGCAGGATAGCAAATTTATAAATAAACTTGAAACTTTATGACATCATAGGACATCTCTAATCACACTGGAATGGATGCTCGGGCAATGTATTATGACATCACATTGGGATGGATGTTGGGCAATGTATTATGACATCACAGGATATCTCTAATCACAATGGAATGGATGCTTGAGCAATGTATTATGACATCAGACTGGAATGGATGCTCAGGCAATGTATTATGGCATCACAGGACATCTCTAATCACATTACAGTGGATGCTCGGGCAATGCTTTATGACATCACAGGACATCTCTAATCACACTGGAACGGGATTTCAACATTCTTCATCTAATGTTCATCTATGTTATTCATTTAGGGGCCCTTTCACTAAGCCAAGTAAGCGTCTACGAGCATCCAACGCGTGCCAAAATGGAGTTACTGCCCAGCTACCGCGTAGCTCTTGCAGTAATCTCATTTTTAGTGTGCATCTGATATGCCCATCCGAAATTTTCAGACACACGCAAATGGCATTTGACGTGCGTAGGTCATTACCGTCTGGTTACCGTGTGAATCTTTGTCACTAGGTCAATGGCTGGTGGTAAGGTCGCAGACCCAAAATGGACACGCGGCAATTTTGATTTTGCTGCACGTCAATTTTCGGCAAAAATGTTTAAAAAGGCATTTTTTACAGATGTGCTGAAAAATGGATCGGCGCGCACCCAAAATCCGCGCCTACACTATCACAAGCCATTTTTCAGCACACCTTAGTAAAAGGACCCCTTATTTGGCAGATGACATTTAATGTGAGCAACTGCAAAGTGATGCAAGTAGAAAAGAGAAACCCAAACTATAGTTACATGATGCAAGATTCCACATTAGGAATCACTGCCCAGGAAAAGGATCTAGATGTCATCATTGGTGATACGTTGAAACCTTCTGCTCAGTGTGCAGCAGCAGCTAAGAAAGCAAATAGAATGTTAGGAATTATTAGGAAAGGAATGGAAAACAAAAATGAGAATGTTATAATGCATTTGTATCGTTCCATGGTGTGACCGCACCTCAAATACCGCGTGCAAGTTTGGTTACCACATCTCAAAAAAAGATATAATGGAATTAGAAAAGGTACAGAGAACGGTGACAAAAATTATAAAGCGAATGGGACAACTTCCCTATCAGGAAAGGCTAAAGCGGCTAGGGCTCTTCAGCTTGGAGAAAAGACGGCTGAGGGAAGATATGATAGAGGCCTATAAAATAATGAGTGTAGTGGAACGGGTAGACGTGAATCATTTGTTTACTCTTTCCAAAAATACAAGGACTAGGGGGAATGCAATGAAGCTATTAAGTAGTAAATTTAAAACTAATCAGAGAAAATATTTCTTTTACCAGAATTTGTCACCAAAGAATGTGGTAAAAGAAGTTAGCTTAGCAGGATTTAAAAAAGGTTTGGATACTTTTCTCAAAGAAAAGTCCACAGGCCATTATTAAAAGGGATTTGGGAAAATCCATTGCTTATATCTAGGATAAGCAGCATAAAATCTGTTTTACTCTTTTGGGATATTGCCAGGTAGTTGGACCTGGATTGGCAACTGTTGGAAACAGGATACTGTGTTTGATGGACCTTCAGTATTTCCTAGTATGGCGATGTTTATGCTATGTTCTTATGTTCTAATTTACAAAAATGTCCATTATATGGGAAATAACCCATACTAGTGGGTCCTGATGGTTTTACTATGTCCGGTTAGTTTTTGCAGAGGATCTAGAAGCTCCACATTCAAAAGAAGCTATTTCACCTTCTTAAGTTGTCAAACATGGTAGATTGACATCACTAAAACCACAGTTTGCAATTTATCCTCAAAACTGCTACAATGCAGAGAGTGTCCAATACATGCTTCCAGCTTAACTATTAGGTAGATCAGGTGGCTGCCTAGGATGGAAGTTCTGGAGAATGGCAAAGAATGGCCTGCAGTTAAGAGTGATGGCCTGGACCACGAGCGTTTACTTGCAGGAAGGTTTTCAAATATTCCAAAGTATGGCGTTTATTCTTAACAGTCTTATGAGATTGTTTTAGTTGTTTTAGGAGGGGGTGGGGGGGGGGGGGTGATTGGAATTGCTAAGTTGCATTCTTGGGGGGACTGCTAAGGGGCCTGAAAGTTAAGCGGGGGAGGTATAAGACTGAATGTTCACTTAAGCTGCCTAATATTCTAATGTATCTATTTACAAAATTCATAGTCTGCTTATTCAATGCAAAGCAAAGTCCTAAATAGAGTACGATAAAACACACAAAATTCATAACACAAAATGGCAAATCTTAAAAACAGCAGAAATCCATCCGGGCAGAGAACTCTATGGTCCCACAGGAGTAAACAGATAGAAGGGGAGATAGTGGGAAATAGACTGATTGAGAAAATCTATTGATCAAAGACTCGACACAACGCTGTGTTTCGACCCAATGGCCTGCATCAGGAGTCTTTTTAAGAAAAGAATCTCAAAATCTCCAGATGTGAAACTTTTCAAATTGAGTCAATGAGCTGGTCTTCAAAAGACCTTTGTTGTAACAATGCGAGCCTTCAAATCTGATTGATAAAATGTCACATCCAGATTTGAAGGCTCACATTGTTACAAACAAAGGTCTTTTTGAAGACCAACTCATTGACTCAATTTGAAAAGTTTCACCTCTGGAGATTTTGAGATCCTTTTCTTAAAAAGACTCCTGATGCAGGCCATTGGGTCGAAACACAGCGTTGTGTCGAGTCTTTGATCAATAAATCTTCTCAAAATTGTCCTCCTTGACTCTGGAGTCCGTGGTCTATTTCCCACTATCTCCCCTTCTGTACATCTTAAAAACAAACATATCCAAAAAAGACAATGTGTGGGATAAACCCAGTGGAACACTATATAGAAAAAGGATGGAATCCAATTAAAGCAAAACTTAAATGACCTCATAACTGGAGTGAGCTTTGACAGCAACTTCAGAGGTTGGGAAGTAGGACCAATGCTGGGCAGACTTCTATGGTCTGTGCCTCAAAATTGGTAAGGAGAGACAGAGAATAATGAAAAAGTGGAACCTATGAAGAGTGCCAAATTCAACTCTGGCCACCTTGTGGCAAACTGGCTAGTCCGTGCAGGTCTTTATCTGCCAACATTTACTATATTACTATGACAACAACAAGAAAAACCTCAAATCTAAAGGATTTATAAGGATTATAAGGATTAAAAAGCACCAAGAGGGTAATTCTATAAGGGGATGCTTAGACCTAGGTACTAGGAAACCACCTATTTGGTTTCTGTTTTCCTTTATAGCATACCAGTGTACATGGCTGAAAGCGTGCCTATATTTAAGGTGTAACCACTTACAACAGCCACAGAGCAGGCTGAAATGCTTGTACCTAGATTACAAAAGATCGTATCATAGATTATAAAATGTGGATAATTATGTGCCCCATCCATGTAAACGCACACCTGAAAAGTACATATTATCGCATCTAGGTGTGTACTCAGGGTCACCGAGAGACTGAGCCAGGCCCGGGGCAGGGCCGCTGCCACCCCCCCTCCATTACCACCACCCCCGGATCATCGTCGCTCCTGCCCCCTCCCCCCAGGATCACCGCTGCCAAAACTGAAGTACCTTGGAGCTGGTGGGGATCCCGAGGCCCTGGCAGCGGAAGAATCCAGCGCTCTTCACTTCATGCCTGCCCTGCCCCTGCGGCTGCTTTTTTCTGTCGTTGCTCATGCTCGGTTTCAAAACCTAGCATGTGCCTGAGGGGGAAAAGCAGTCACTGAGCACGGCGGTAGAAGCGAATGAAAAGCAGTGCTGGAGGGGGGCCCGGTGCCGGAGTTTTCTCTCTCCTGCTCCTGTTGGGACCCAATCACTCGGAGCACTTCAGGAGCAGGAAAGAGAGAGAGACCCCAGTGCGGGGCCTCCCTTGGAGGCTGGTTCCGAGGAATTCCCCCCCCCCCTCCCTTCTCAGCGGCCCTGTGTGTACTTACACAATACTGCTTAGCCGGAAACTGCTCATTTACACGCATGTGCAGGGCCAATTTTAGAGATGGTGGGGCTCAGGGCAGAAGTTAAGGAGGGGCCCCTGATTCCCCCTCCCCCCCTGATCAGTGCCGATAATTGCCACTTAAGCAATTATTTACATTAATTGGCGTTAATTAGAATTTAGGCGCAGAACTGTAAGCCCATTCTATAATGTGATGCACATAAATTCTGAGTCGCATAGTTGAAAAGGGGGTGTGGCCATAGCTATGGAATGGGCGGGTCATGGGCATTTCTAAAATCTATGCACGTTGTTATAGAATACAACCGGTCAGTGCGTAATTTAGCTGCCGGCATTTACACCTACTTGGCATAACTGCCCGTGACTAAATTTAGATGTGCAGACAGGTGCTCATCATATTTTTTTTTTAAATTACATTTGTACCCCGTGCTTTCCCACTCATGGCAGGCTCAATGCGGCTTACATATTATATACAGGTACTTATTTGTACCTGGGACAATGGAGGGTTAAGTGACTTGCTCAGAGTCACAAGGAGCTGCCTGTGCCTGAAGTGGGAATCAAACTCAGTTCCTCAGGACCAAAGTCCACCACCCTAACCACTAGGCCACTAAACTGTGTGGAATTTTAGGCTTATTCTAAATTTATGCGTACTTTATCGAAATGCGCCGTTTCGGTGCCAATTTTTTAGGCACGATATATAGAATCTAGTCCTAGGTTTTCCATTCCCTCTGTTAGGAGGGGATTGGGGGGGAGAGTTGGGGAAGAGGTTTGGGGAGTTTTCAAGGGGTCAGTGAAGGGGGAGGGATGGTTATATTCAAAACTAGTAAAAGAGGCCCGTTTCAGAGCAAATGAAACTGGCGCTAGCAAGGTTTTCGTCGCCAACACCCGCTCCCTCCCTGGCCAACCCCTTCATTGTTCTGCCACTGCTCCGCCCCCAACGTCATGACATTTGACGCGAGGGCGGGGCCCGGAGCGATTTCCTACCCCCCCTCCCCCCTCCCTGCCAACCCCTTTGTTGTTCTGCCATTGCTCCGCCCTCGAGGGCGGGGCCGAAACGATTTTGGTGGCTTCACCACCACGAACCTTCGAACCTTTTTGAAGGAAGTCAGGGCTTGGCTTCACTGACGTCAGTGTCCTCAGAACATTGAGGGTGAGTTTTATTATAGTAGATGTATTTGTCAGTGGTCCAGAGCTTGCTTTGATATTTCCAGTGCTGTATTATGGATTTTAGTGTTGCGCTATTTGCCTTTATTTTTTCTTTTTATAGAGAAATATCTTTATTGTCATTGTAAAAAAAATAAAGGCATATACCCCTGGATTCTATATAGCATGCCTAGAGTTACGCACGGTTCTGCATGTAAATCTAGGTCTATTCTATAACTAGATGCATAGATTAATTGTTTTAACAAGCTGTTGAGCACTAACAGCTCTTAACAAGCAATAATCCATCCTAAATACCAGACAACGAAACTGATACTAGAAATAGACAAAAATGACCGCTTAATACTTGACTACTTCACCTACTCTGTCTATTACTGAACTTTACCACTTGACTTCTCATTCCGAAAAAGAACCTTTAAAACTTGACTGCTTAATTTACTCTGTCATATACGAACTATACTGCAATACCACTCTGTATTTCTAATCCGGAAGTGGCGATCGCCATAACGGTACAATGTAAGCCACATTGAGCCTGCAAATAGGTGGGAAAATGTGGGATACAAATGCAACAAATAATAATAATAAGCACTAATTGGCAAAAACTAGAATTTAAGCACATATATTTCTAAGCATATTCTGAAATGTACTGCGCATAAATTCTAACATGCGCAAGCAAAAAGGAGCATGGTTAGGGGCGTGGATTTTGTGTTGTGGACATTCCAATATCTATGCGCACTGTTATAAAATATGGGCCAGTGTGTGTAAATCTACGCACAGTGATTTACACCAGCTTTTCACTGGCGTGAATAGATGCATGTAGATTTAGTCGCATGAACTATACCTAAGTGTACTCTAAATACTGCACGTAGATTTATACGTGATATTTAGAATATGATTAGGCATGATTGCCTAACACGCATTAATTTTAGGTGCCATAACAAAGCAAGTTCTGGAGTACTGACAAAAATCCATTTTGAAAATAACCCTCCCCCCTTCACTGACTCCTCGAAAACTCCCTAAACCCTCCCCCAACTCCCTTTACATCCCCCCCATCCAACAGAGGGAATGCAAAACCTAGGAGGTTTAATAAAACCTCACAAGTTTGCTATTGTTTTCAATAGCGATAGCAACTGTTTTGTTCTGGCCAATATGGCGGCAAGCTCCGCCTACTGCCTTTAACCCAGATAATGGGTGAGATAGACTCTTGCCGGCTCCTGTCATTAAACCTCCTTGGTTCCGAGCCCACCACTTCTATATCAGCTCCACCCAAGGCTTTTTTTGATGGGGTACTTGGGGGTACTAAGTACCGGCACCTTTTCCATTGTCTGCTAAAATTGACCCATGGAACCCAAGTTTTAATGATAGAGATCAGGTTCTACACACCAATTCTGTCGTCATAGATTCTGTGACTGGTTGCAGGAGGCCTGGCTATTATGGGGTGGGTCCCTCGGTGATCCTGAAGGGTGGCCTAGCATATGAGTTCTGGCACCTTTTTTGCTAGAAAAAAACACACTGGCTCCACCCCCAGTATTTCCTGCCCAGCGTCACTTCCTGTTTCTCCTTTATGCCATTACAGAATAGATGTGCACTGAAGCACCTTTACAGAAGGAATGTGGTGGAGAGATACAGTAGTAACATCATCTATCCACGTACCTCGGGCACAGATACACACACCCACGTCAAGTACAGCACAGACAACAGCAACGCAAGCTTCCCTCACACAATTAACCTCAATTTATGAGGGAGATTTAACAATGTAAACACCTTCTTACTGGGATGTGGACCCAGACCACCAACTCATTTCATGCTGTCCATCGACCCAAGCTGGAACTACTGACATAGAGTTTGATGACTGCCTAACACAGTGACAATTTCCACATGTCATCCAGTCTCCCACCTGTTTCACTTGCTACCCAGCAAAAATTCACTTTTCCACAGCGCTAATGCAGTGTTTTCCCTAGTTCAGCCATTTTTAAAAAGAATCTCCGATATTGAGCAATATGTTCTTTTAAACCAACTGTGCCCACTGCTACACTTGACCACAGATATAACCTTCAATTTTTTGTTTTCTTCTGTGAAGCATAATATCTTATTTTATAACACCAGGAGAGAATGAATACGGCTGCAGTTACAACGATTAATTGCATTTCACGAAACAGGCAGTACTTTACAACAGACAAGGAATCTGTATGCTGCTAAAAATTTACACAGTCTACAGCTATTCATGGCCGTGCTGTCTTGTTAGAGTAACTCAACATATGCTCATTGCTCAATGCCTCGAATTTTAAGGATGACGAAGGCGGCACATTAACAGGGGGTGCAGCCACGCTCTCATGTACTCCCACTATGCAGCAGCTGTTCAGGAATCTTGTCCTTCCAGTTGTGCTCTCTTTATGAACAGAGATGTAAACCTAGATGTGTTTTATTCAGACTGCAGCTGAAGTCTAAAATTAAAGATTACCAACTGCCATTGACGTCATGAAAATAATTCCGTTGGAAAAAAGGGAGAAAACGGAGGTCTGATCATATACTTTCACCGTGTCTGTAAGACATAAGCTGTACTGGGTACAAATGTATTTTTTAAGCATGATGTGTGTTAAACGGATTAAAACTGTACAGTACGTTTTTGAACGATGAATATTGTTTCTAGCATTAAGCAATGTGTGTAACATCATCCATCACGAACAGTGCTGCTATATCAGATCACTGAGACACTTATTAATCTAAATTCACTTATATTACATATGGCTCTTAGACACTATTTCCAGAGTTCTGTATAGAGCGACTTGTTGCATGCGTAAATCTAGTCACATTCTGGATTTGCGTGACAACTTTATTAGTTAACAAGCCAATCAGCGACAATAATTGCCAATTAACAAGCAATTAGTGACACTAATTAGCATTAATTAGAATTTATGAGCACAACTAAGTGTATTCTGTCACGTGATGCATGTAAATTCCAAGTTGCATAGTTGAAAAGGGGGCATGGCCCCGAGTGTGGAATGGGCGGGTCACGGGCAGTTCTAAAATCTATGCACGTTGTTATAGAATGCACCCCTAATTTAGACTAAATTTAGTTGTGCACACAGGCTCTTGCCGTATTCTATAAACTGCATGGAAATTTAGGGATCCATTTACTAAGGTGCACTGAAAAATGGCCTGCGCTAGTGCAGGCGCGGGTTTTGGATGCGTGCAGATCCATTTTTCAGCACACCTGTAAAAAAATGCCTTTTATTTTTTAGCCGAAAATGGACATGCGGCAAAATGAAAATTGGTGCGTGTCCATTTTGGGTCTGAGACCTTACCGCCACCCGTTCACTTAGCGGTAAGGTCTCATGCGTTAACCGGGCGGCAATCGTCAACATGCGTACAATGCCGATTACCACCCGGATAGCGCCACGCACCGGAAAATAAAATATATTTTCTGGCACGCGTAGCGGACGCGCATAAAAAAAAGAAATTACCGCCCGAGCCACGCTGTAGCCAGGCGGTAGTTCTGAACTGGCGCGCGTTGGGTGTGCGCAGGCGCCTATGCAGTTTAGTAAAAGGGCCCCTGAAGCGTACTTTATAGAATACGCCTAGCCGTATTTTGTTTCGGCGCCGATTTTTTAGGCGTGATACATACAGTCCTATACTTGAGAAAACCACATTTAAAACACTTTCAAACAAATTCTATACGTTAGATTCTCTCGCCGCTGCCATGGCTACCATGGATTGTAGAATATTTCCGATCTGACGAAGAAGGACAACCTTCGAAAGCTAATCAAGAAATGAATTAAGTTAAGTCCAATAAAAAAGGTATCATCTTATTTTCTTTTCTCTGTTTTATTTCTATAGAATATTAAAGTAATTTAGAGGGCTGTACCAGTTGCTCGGGTGGCAGGTATCTTGCACAGCCACATGGAAGAGCCTCAGTTTGACGTCCGCACTGGGTTTTCACTCCCCAGGTCAGCAGGAAGGGTGGGCTGGGGTGGGGAGGAATGTTATAGAAGCAGCATTCACAACCCCCCCCCCCCCTTCTGAGGGAATGGGGAAGATATGCATGGCCCATTGCTGAAGGATGACACCTAGGGGGGAATTGTACAACTGGGCACCAAAATTAGGTGCCAAAAGGAAGTCGGTAGAGTGCATTTTTTATAACAGTAATTATTTGCACAATTTCCATTATATGTAGAATAGTAGCATAAGTTGGCATCGATGCATCTACATTTAAGCACACCCACTTATGCCAGGTCTATGGATGGCATAAATTTTAGCACCTAAATGCAGGTCTTTAGCAGGTATCTTACCGTGTTCTGTAAATGAGCATGCAAATGTTGGCCATGCCTATGCCCCGCCCATGCTCCTCCCTAATGAACACCCCCTTCCAATGACATGCTATGGCAATCAGGCACGTATATTATTATTATTTGTTACATTTGTACCCCACATTTTCCCACCTTTTGCAGTCATACCTAAACCTCCACTACCCAAGCGGCAAAGGACTCAAATATAAATCCACCTAGGCAACCAGCTTTTCCTACCTAAGCGCACAACTATGGAACGCATTGCCAAAAGCAGTAAAAACTACGCTCGACCACCTAAATTTTCGGAAAGCACTAAAGACAGACCTGTTCAGAAGAGCATACCCCACCGACCCAACATAAAAATACCTGGACACTTGCGACACAATGTAACCAAAGACCGTAACGGACATTACCTGACTCTTCTTCCCCCTTTCCCTCCCTAAGTTCCCCCCAATTGTACCTACCATACATGTACCTCATTCTACCACAATATCACTTTGTATTCATTCATACCATGTATTTCTTCAGACCGTAATCGGTAACGCCATTAACGGTTATATGTAAGCCACATTGAGCCTAGAACACACTGCTCACACATACTTGAATAAGTACGCATTATCTCCAGTGGAGGAGTGGCCTAGTGGTTAGAGTGGTGGACTTTGGTCCTGGGGAACTGGGTTCCATTCCCACTGCAGGCACAGGCAGTTCCTTGTGACTCTGGGCAAGTCACTTAACCCTCCATTGTCCCAGGTACAAATAAGTACCTTTATATAATATGTAAACCCCACAGAAAGGCAGCATATCAAGTCTCATTCCCTATTTGAGATTCTACATGGAATGTTGCTACTGTTGGAGATTCTGTTGCTACTATTTGAGATTCTACATGGAATGTTAATGTTGCTATTCCACTAGCAACATTCCATGTAGAAGCCTGCCCTTGCAGATCACCGCGCAGGCTTCTGTTTCTGTGAGTCTGACGTCCTGCACGTACATGTAGGACGTCAGACTCACAGAAACAGAAGCCTGCGCGGCTGCAAGGGCAGGTTTCTACATGGAATGTGGCTAGTGGAGGAGTGGCCTAGTGGTTAGTGTGGTGGACTTTGGTCCTGGGGAACTGGGTTCGATTCCCACTGCAAGCACAGGCAGCTCCTTGTGACTCTGGGCAAGTCACTTAACCCTCCATTGCCCCAGGTACAAATAAATACCTGTATATAATATGTAAGCCGCATTGAACCTGCTATGAGTGGGAGTTCTTTGAGCAGGGACTGTCCTTCTATGTTAAATTGTACAGCGCTGCGTAACCCTAGCAGCGCTTTAGAAACGTTAAATCGTAGTAGTAGTAGTAGGAAAGCGCGGGGTACAAATGTAAGAAAAAAAACTGTATATAAGGGCCGTATGCCCCATCCAGTCTGCCCATTCTCAGTGACCACTAACTCCTCCTTATCCTAAGAGATTCCACATGTCTGTCCCATGCTTCCTTAACCTCCGAGACAGGCTTCGTCTCCACGACCTCCATCGGGAGGCCATTCCACGCATCCACCACCCTTTCCGTGAAAGAGTATTTCCTCAGATTCGTCCTAAGCCCTCCCATTCCAGAGGTTTCCTTCACTTGAAAAAGGCTCACCTCCTGTACCAGAATGCCACTGAGGTATTTAATCGTCTGGATCACATTCCCTCTCTCCTGCCTCTCTTCCAGCCTATCCAGGCCCTGGTTACTGAGCTGGAAACACAGGAGCTGTCTCAGTGGGTGCTAAGCACGGCCAGTAGTAAGAAAGCTCCTTCACCGTGTCCAGGGAGGGGTAAATTGTATCAGGTTTGGCATCCTCGATCATTTTGAAATGTTGGCACCTGTGGCTGGAAGTAGGAAGAAGCAGGAGGAAAATGGAGGGTCGAGCCCCCCTCCCACCACACACCAAACCAGCAATAAGTTACAAATCTTAGCAAGCGCTGTTCTGTGACTGTACCGTATATAGTAAATATCAAAAGCTTTAAATCATGTTTCCTTATTATTGGGGGAAGGAACAATTTATCAATGTACTGTGACAGAAAAGAACAGCGTTATCTGTACTTAATCTAGTCCAAGTGCAGTGTTTTCTTTGGCATTAGGACATTGTACAGTAAGGCCTCCATTTACTGGTCATTTCTTAGCTGGCATCTAAGAGCAGGGGGGAGAGGGGGGTCTTCTACTTAATACGGTCTTTAAACTAGTACAGACAGCCTGATATTTCACTGTAAAACATCTTATGCCCACTGTAAATAAAAACTGAAAATGATTTGGGATTTTTTGCAGTTCACCCAATAGTCAATGGAGTCTTTGGGGGTGCATCCCAGAGAAGAAGGGTCTCCTGAGCATTACCTGGGAAGGAGGGTGGATGGGGTTAGCTCATGCTATCCAAACAGAGCTCCTGCTGAGAACCAGGGCATCCCTGGGAAAGGAAAGAGAGGGCTGAGCTGGATTTCCCTCACCTGCCACCTAGAAATGACTAGCTCCCTGGCGAAAAATGTATTCCTGCTCTTTCAAAACTGCCAGCAGGCTCCCGGTTTAACAGATGGCTGTTTTATCAAAAGCCAGCAAAAGGATGCACCCGAAAGAGCCCTGAGATGGGCTTTAAAAAAGCAAGACCTTAAGCGTGTGCAGTTTTTGCAGCTGAATGCATGAAAGTTTTCCTGCCCAAGCCTGGGTAAAAAAATCCCATCACCCCTCCTCCCCCTGAACATCTTTCTACTTATAACAGAAAAGAAATAAGCTAGTGCCTGACAAAATCTTCTGATAATCGGATGAGTTGATTAACGCCAATTTAGGCGTCCCTCCCCCCCAAAAAGGTGGGGGGGGGGGGACACTTAGGAGGTTAGTAGTTCTAAAATACCTTTTGTAAAATCACACCGCTGAAATACATGGTTCTCCGTTTACACTGAATTCACCAACACGCCGAAGATCAGCATAAGAAATATGCGTCTATACGTATTTCTATGAACACATATATGGACAACCGCTGCACGTCTGCACTGCAGATCAGATCTTGTATCTGCGAGGGCAAAGCGGCATCACCTGCCCCAGCCGGGAAAGAAGGAGGAAGCCCCCCACCCCCATTCTTAAAAGAAAGCTCGGAGCAATGCTACGCACTTTTCTTCCCTTCATCCCTGTTGATCCTCACCACCCCCCCCCCCCCCCCCCCCCTGAGTCGGCGCAGGGGGAGCAGACGGGGGTCGGCGGTTAACCCTTTCTTACCTTTCATCCAGTCCACCACCTGACTCGGAGACCATTTACTGACGGGCTCCATGATCAGAGCCATGGCGAGCAAACTCCTGATGCCAAGCCGATAAGTAAAGCAGGCGACCACCTCCTGCGGGGTCTGCCTCTCCCCTCTGGGTGGGGGTGAAGTGTGGGGGGGGGGAGACAGGCGGTAAATCCTCTGGATAGAGCCCTGGGTTGTTGTTGCTGGTGCTGCTAGAGAGCTGTCACCTAGCCGATCTCCGGGGGGATCTCTCTCTTTCTCTCTCTCCTTCCCCCAACCTCTCTGTGCCTTGTGTGTGTGTCTCTCTCTCCCTCGTCCCTCCCTTTCTCCACCTCTGTGTCTCTCCCCCTCTCTGGAAGGGAGGAGCTTCTTCCTCAGATCTGGGCTTCCTCCACCTACAGGTCGGGGATCCCTCAGCCTTTTTCCCCCGGGGCACCCCCAACCCCTGGGGGGCTATATCTTCGCCTTTGCTTGTTGTCTCCCCCCACCCTCCTTCCCAGCTGATCCTTCTGCAACAGCACTGAGAAGTGCTCAAAAATCCGTGGTCCGTGGGAGGTAGAGCCAGTTGCCACTAGTTGATCGTCGGCGTTCAAAGCCTTCCCCGAGATTTAGGGACCCCCCCGCCCCCCTCCAACAGCTGCAGGGGAGGGGGCGCTGCTGAATAATGCAGCAGAAGGAGGGAAGGTTGCTCGGCTGGGTTGTAAATGTTTTGCATCTCCGTAGGGGAGCCGGGTCTGCACAAATTGACCTGAACTTCCACTTAACCTGTGTTGTGTTAAAATGTTCAGTTCTCAGTTATTTCAGACCTAGTTAAGGTGTTTGAAAAAAAATGCGTTTCTGGCTTATGTACCTGATTGCTCTGTTATTTCTCTTTTTAGTGTGTGATACAATATCCCTCTCCCCATACACACACAAACACACACTTTTTGGGGGCCAATCTGAGCAAATCTGGGAGAGTGGACAGGACTATGTGAAAAGGCTGTGAGTTAGAATTGCTTTAGCTGGGTGACATCTACTACTATTGATTCTAGTAAATGTGATTATAACAATACAGTCCCAATCTTCCCATCAGAGGCTTAGTCAGACCTCAAATTCTGGATGGGCCACTGGGCAAACTGGGTGGGCACATGCAGTCTCTACAACCCCCCCCCCCCTTCCTAAAACATTAAATACCTGAGCTGGCGGGGATCCCCAAGCCCCACTAACTGCAGAGGTGTTCTGGAGGCAAGAACATCTGCCTCTCCTATTTGCTCCTGTTGGGGGCACTGTTCACATGCTGCTCAGGGTTGCCAAAAAAAAAAAATTCCCACACAAAACAGCCCAAAACCCGCCCAAAAACCGCACACACCCCACCCCCTCCGTCATCACCCCACCCCCGCCGTCATCACCCCCGTCGTCATCCCCGCCCCGCCGTCATCAGCCCCACCCCTTCCGTCATCACCCCGCCGTCATCAGCCCCGCCCCCACCATCATCGCCCCGCCCAATATGTCAGCAAACCCCGCCCAAAATGTCACAAACCCCGCCTCTGTCGCCATTAGCCCCACCCCCCGCCAGCCGAAAAACCGCCCCAAAACCCGCACAGAAAAAACAAAACGAGCCCAAAAAACCGCAACCCGCCGCAGGCAAAAGTTTTCCACAGCGGGTTGCGGAAAACCGCCCAATTGGGCGGGAAAACCGCCCATCTGGCAACCGTGATGCTGCTGCTCTGCCCCACCACCTTGTGCATACTCAGTTTTCATGCATGTGCAGCAGGGAGAGGCCAGCACGACAGCTGTGCATACACAGTGGCGCTGGCTGCTGGAGCAAGTAGGAAAGGGAGCTGGTGTTACCTCTGGAGGACCTCTGCAGCTGGTGGGGCTTGAAGATCCCCACGCAGCTATAACAAGGGCGCTAGAATTTTGGATGGGCCACCTGGGCTACGCCACTGCTTCCCATTGCTTCAGTCACCCTGAACTACTTTCCACCCACACTTTGGTGAGAACAGTGTATGCTCTGGAGGAGGGGAGAAACGGGTGATATGATACAGACGTTCAAATATTTGACAGGTATTGAACCTTTTCCGTAGATGGGAAGGCGGTGGAACTGGAGGACATGAGATGACATTGAAGGGGGGGGGGGGCAGACTCAAGAAAAATGTCAGGAGGTATTTTTTCACGGAGAGGATTGTGGATGCTTAGAATGCCCTCCTGCGGGAGGTGGTGAAGATGAAAACGGTAACAGAATTCAAAAATGCGTGGGATAAACATAAAGGAATCCTGTTCCGAAGGAAAGGATCCCTAGAAGCTTAGCGGAGATTGGGTGGCGGAGGCAGGGCTAGTGCTGGGCAAGACTTCTACGGTCTGTGCCCTGAAAATGGCAGATACAAATCAAGGTCAGGTATGCACATAAAGTAGCACATACGTTTATCTTGTGGGCAGACTGGATGGACCGTGCAGGTCTTTATCCGACATCATTTACTATGTTACTATGTTACTCTTTGGGGTTTCTTCATGGAATGTTGCTACTAATTGGGATTCCAGAATCTTGTAACTCTTTAGGATTCCAGAATCTTCACAACTTTTAGTACAAGAACAGTGCTGGGTAGACTTCTACGGTCTGTGCCCTGAAAATGGCAGATACAAATCAAGGTAAGGTATACACAAAAAGTAGCACGTATGAGTTTATCTTGTTGGGCAGACTGGATGGACTGTGCAGGTCTTTATCCGACATCATTTACTATGTTACTATGTTACTCTTTGGGGTTTCTTCATGGAATGTTGCTACTAATTGGGATTCCGGAATCTTGTAACTCTTTAGGATTCCAGAATCTTCACAACTTTTAGTACAAGAACAGTGCTGGGTAGACTTCTACGGTCTGTGCCCTGAAAATGGCAGATACAAATCAAGGTCAGGTATGCACATAAAGTAGCACATACGTTTATCTTGTGGGCAGACTGGATGGACCGTGTAGGTTTTTTCTGCCGTCATCTACTATGTTACCATTTAATAGTGACACCCAACAGTCAGGAGCAGCGGAATGCCTTTTTGTTTTGAGGAGGAAGAACCCATACACCTGCCCCAACCCCACCCCAGCTCTGCTCCTAATCCCACCCCTCTAAAAAACAAAAATCCACAAAGGCACTATAAACACCAAAATGGTTCATCCAGTTATATAGTGAGCAAGTCTCCTATAACTGGCACCAAAATGTTGGCACCAAGATAGTAACATAGTAAATGACGGCAGAAAAAGACCTGCACTGTCCATCCAGTCTGCCCAACAAGATAAACTCATATGTGCTACTTTTTGTGTATACCCTACTTGGATTTGTACCTGTCCTCTTCAGGGCACAGACCGTATAAGTCTGCCCAGCACTATCCCCGCCTTCCAACCACCAGCCCCACCTCCCACCACCAGCTCTGGTACAGACCGTATAAGTCTGCCCAGCACTATCCCCGCCTCCCAACCACCAGCCCCGCCTCCCACTCCCGGCTCTGGCACAGACCGTATAAGTCTGCCCAGCACTATCCTCGCCTCCCACCACCGGCTGGCTCTGCCACCCAATCTCGGCTAAGCTTGCTGAGCACTAATTCTTGGCACCCAGCAGTGACGACCCTACCATTAGGCTATCTGAGGCAGAGGCCTGAGGTGCCACCTCCCCCCTGCCATTCCTTCCCCAACCCCCTTCCTCAAACTTACCTTTTTTGTTGTTGTTTTTTAAAAAGCCGACAGCGGCAGCAGCGATTCCCATAGGCTGTCCTGCCGCAGGTTCCGGCCCCTTCTCTCTACCGCGGCCCGCCTCAGATGAAACAGGAAGTTACTTCAGACAGGTGGGCCGCAGTAGAGAGAAGGGTCTGCCACCTTTTAAAAAACAACAACAACAACAACAAAAGTTAAGTTCGAGGAAGGGGGCTGGGGAAGGAATGGAAGGGTGAGATGTCAGATCATGGTGGGGGGGGGGGGGGTGGCAGAGCAGCAGCCAGGGTGGCAGCTCATTCCTTGCCTCCGGCAGAAGATTGTCTTGGGCCGCTCCTGGCACCCAGATTCCATTACAGAATACTGGCATAAGTTGGCATCTTCACGCCTACCTTTAGGCGTATCCTTTTACATCATGTCAACAGCAGGTGTAAAATTGGCGTTAGAGATGGCCGCCATTGGTTTCTGGCGATAATGGAAACTAATGACGGCCATCTCAAACCCCGCCAAATCCAATGCATTTGGTCCTGGGAGGAGCCAGCATTGGTAGTGCACTGCTCCCCCTCACATGCCAGGACACCAATTGGGCACCCTGGGGGGCACTTCAGTGGACTTCAGAAAAAGCTCCCAGGTACATAGCTCCCTTACCTTGTGTGCTGAGCCCCTCAATCCTCCCCCCCAAAACCCACTACCTACAACTGTGCACCACTACCGTAGCCCTTATGGGTGAAGGGGGGCACCTAGATGTGGGTACAGTGGCTTTCTGGTGGGTTTTGGAGGGCTCCCATTTAACACCACAAATGTAACAGGTGGGGGGGGGGGAATGGGCCTGGGTCCGCCTGCCTGAAGTGCGCTGCAGTACCCACTAAAAACAGCTCCAGGGACCTGCATAGTGCTGTCGGGGAGCTGGGTATGACATTTGAGGCTGGCATAGAGGCTGGCACAAAAATGTATAATTTTTTTTTTGTATGGGAGGGGATTGGTGACCACTGGGGGAGTAAGGGGAGGTGATCCCCAATTCCCTCTGGTGGTCATCTGGGGCACTTTTTTGAGGCTTGGTCCTAAAAATAAATGGACCAAGTAAAGCCAGCCAAATGCTCGTCAGAGCCGGCCTTCTTTTTTCCATTATCGGCCAAAGGCGGCCGTCTCGTAACCACGCCCCCGTCCCACCTTCGGTATCCTGCCGACACACCCCCTTTAACTTTGGCCAGCCCTGTGACGGAAAGCAGTTGAAGCTGGCCAAAATCGGATTTCGATTATACCGATTTGGCCGGTGTAAATCCAGGCGTGTGCATTTGTACCACATTTTCATTGCTGCTAATGTGGCGTCTAAATTTACGCACGACCTCCCCACTTAAGTGGTAATTCTGTAAACCGTGCCGAACTTTAGACATGGTTTATAGAATACCTTGTAAGCGGGGGGGGGGGGGGGGGGGGGGTTCGGCATCAATTTTTTAAGCGCCCTTTATAGAATCTAGCCCTAAATTTATATTATACTGCTTAGTGGCCAATTAGCAACTTATGTGCTCAAGCTCTAGTATTTTAATTCCTTATGCACGCACTCGATCTGTAAATGTAGGCACCAAGTGATAGAATGAGGGGGATAGATTCCCATATTCGACCTCACCCCATGCATTTTACATGACCTTCTCAACAGATTAGAAAGCAAATTGTGATTGGAGTTTTTTTTTCATTTATGGTTTTCATAAATGTATGTGTAAATTTGTTTTATTACAGAAGAAAAATATAATTCGGCAGAACTGGAAAACAACCCAGCCTCCCTACCTCCCCCCCTTCCCCACTCCCAAACTGTTAGAAAATGGGCAGGATGTACAGTACGTCTAGAGCAGGGGCGTAGCTAGGTGGGGCCACGGGGGCGTGGGCCCCTGCAGATTTAGCCCTGGCCCCCCCTGCTTTCAACCCCCCGCTGCCGACCATCCCCTGCCACATTCGACCCCCCCTCCCACCGCTGCCAACCTTCCACCGCAAGGTACCTTTGCTGACGGGGGTCCCCAACCCCCGCCAGCTGAAGTCCTCTTCAGCGCCGGTCTCCGGCGCATTGCTGATCTGGATTCTGTCTGTATGAGTCCTGATGTCCTGCACGTACGTGGACGTGCAGGACATCAGGACTCACAGAAACAGAATCTGTTCTTGCACTAAAAGTTCTGAAGATTCTGGAACCCTAAAGAGTTACAAGATTCTGGAATCCCAATTAGTAGCAACATTCCATGTAGAACCCCAAAGAGTAACATAGTAAATGATGGCAGATAAAGACCTGAACGGTCCATCCAGTCTGCCCAACAAGAGAATCTCATTTACATGGTATGTGTTACTTTATATGTATACCTGAGTTTGATATGTCCTTGACATTCTCAGGGCACAGACCATAGAAGTCTGCCCAGCACTCTTCTTATACTAAAAATTCTGAAGCTAACGTCGAAGCCCCTTAAAATTTACACTCCAGCCCATCCATATCTATTCAGTCACGATCAGCGAATGCGTCAGACTCGGAGACTGGCGCTGAAGGGGATGGGGACTTCAGCTGGCGGGGGTTGGGGACCCCCTCCAGCAAAGGTACCTGGTAGGGGGGGGGAGGGTTGGCGGTGGCGGGAGGGGGTCAAAAGGGCCGGGGAGGGGCGGTGGCGCAGGGGGGGTGTCAAAAGTGGCGGGGGGTCAGCGGCATCGGGGGGGCTAAAATGTGCCCCCTCACCTCAGGCTCTGGACCCCCCCTCCCACTACAGGCTTGATGAGGTAAAGTAAGCCAAAAGGATTCCCAAATGACATCATCACTGTACAGGGACAAGCATTCCAGGACATTTGGGAATCCTTTTGGCTTACTTTACCTCATCAAGCCTGTAGTGACCTTCTTAACCTTTGAATTTTCCTAGTGTCCGTTGTGCACTTTACCAGACTTTAGACCAGGGGCGTAGCCAGACTTTGATCCCCCTCCCGCCGCCGCCAACCCTCCCCCCCCACCGCCAGGTACCTTTGCTGGTGGGGGTCCCCAACCCCCGCCAGCTGAAGTCCCCGTCCCCTTCAGCACCAGTCTCCGAGTCTGGCGCATTCGCTGATCGTGACTGAATAGATATGGATGGGCTGGAGTGTAAATTTTAAGGGGCTTCGACGTTAGCTTCAGAATTTTTAGTATAAGAAGAGTGCTGGGCAGACTTCTATGGTCTGTGCCCTGAGAATGTCAAGGACATATCAAACTCAGGTATACATATAAAGTAACACATACCATGTAAATGAGATTCTCTTGTTGGGCAGACTGGATGGACCGTTCAGGTCTTTATCTGCCATCATTTACTATGTTACTCTTTGGGGTTCTACATGGAATGTTGCTACTAATTGGGATTCCAGAATCTTGTAACTCTTTAGGGTTCCAGAATCTTCAGAACTTTTAGTGCAAGAACAGTGCTGGGCAGACTTCTACGGTCTGTGCCCTGAGAATGGCAAGGACAAATCAAACTCGGGTATACATATAAAGTATCACTTACCATGTAAAATGAGTTTATCTTGTTGGGCAGACTGGATGGACTGTACTGGTGGTCTTTATCGGCCGTCATTTACTATGTTACTATGAGATATGCTTAAATGTCACAATGACTAAGACTGAACCTTTGTGAGCTAAATACTGCTCACCAGTTTCACACATATACCTACTCATTCTTTTTGCAATATGTACTGAAGTTCACTGGAATGATAAACCTTACAGCATATTATTTTTTTAATTCTTCACAGAGGAGAGAACCTGTTAAATCTAATGAGTGTGAAAATGTTTTAGAGGTAGACTGCTTAAAGTTCATAAAGATGAAATAGAAATGTATGTGAGCACAACAGAGAAACAGAATGACTGTCCAGCCTACAGATGAACATGGAAAAAGGAAATGTCAAAGTTACATAATGGTCTGAGCTGGAAATGAGGTTACAAAGAGCCCTGGCCCCAATTTGTGGCTCAGACATAAGTTCTGTCCACCAAGACCTGGGCTATTGCAAAAATGTAATTTAGACATCCAGGAGGTACTTTTTCCAAAGGGAGACCTAGGCAATGTACCTGAGTTATTATTTACTTTCCTATTGTTTTTTATTTGGATTTTGTTTTTTACATTAGTTTTTTTATATATATACTAGCCGTTAAGCCCATAAAAGCGGGCGAGATTTCCAGCTACCCTCCTCGCCGCCGCTTCCTCCCCCCTCCGTGCTGGGCCCCCTGCACTGACCTGACAGCGCCTCTCACCTCCGTGTGAAAGCGCTGTCAGGTCAGTGCAGGGGGCCCGATGCGGAGGAGGGCAGGGGAGGCGGAGGGGAAGGTGGAGGTTGGTGCGCACGATGTTCGTTTCCAGGCGGCAGCGTACGACAGTGATTCCGACTCCATTTCCCTCTCTGTTCCGCCCTCTGACGTCATCACGTCTTGATGCGAGGGCAGTACAGAGAGGGAAGTCTCTACTGCGCATTTGCAGGTGAGGCGGTCACTTGCCGTTTATATGTTTGATATTGTGTAATATGTAAAGAACATGATTGCTGAAATTTTACAATGTATCTTTTGTAGACCAATGCTTTGCATTTTTACATTAAAAAAATATGATTTTGGAGATTTTATTACCCATTTATCACCAACAGGTTAGTCTATACACATTTCCATTTATGTGTGTTTCTCTCTAGCCATGCATACACTATTATAATCAGGGGCGTAGCTACGGGTGGGCCCGGGCCCACCCAATTTCAGCTCTGGCCCGCCCACCCACTTTTCCTCCAGGCCCGCGCCAGCCCCAGCTCCCATTGCCGGCCACTGCTGCTTTTCCTGTTGAGCAGCAGGGCCGGCGCTACAAAAAGAAGAAGCGCTCAGCTGACTGAACTGAGCGCCAGCGCTAACGGTGAGAAAAAATGTTTAAAAAAAAAAGCGCGGCACCGTAGGCAGCCTCGAAGCATTGGCTGCTGGCTCTGCAGGCTCCTCCCGTCTCTTACATCACTGCCCCTGGAGCGAAACAGGGGCAGTGATGTAAGAGTCGGGAGGAGCCTGCACAGCCAGCAGCCAATGCTTCGAGGCTGCCTACTACTACTACTACTTAACATTTCTAGAGCGCTACTAGGGTTACGCAGCGCTGTACAATTTAACAAAGAGAGACAGTCCCTGCTCAAAGAGCTTACAATCTAATAGACAAGTGAACGGTCGGTCCGATAGGGGCAGTCAAATTGGGGCAGTCTGGATTCACTGAACGGTAAGGGTTAGGTGCCGAACACAGCATTGAAGAGGTGGGCTTTAAGCAAAGACTTGAAGACGGGCAAGGAGGGGGCTTGGCGTAAGGGTTCAGGAAGGTTGTTCCAAGCATAGGGTGAGGCGAGGCAGAATGAGCGGAGCCTGGAGTTGGCGGTGGTGGAGAAGGGTACTGAGAGGAGGGATTTATCCTGTGAACGGAGGTTACGGGCGGGAACGTAAGGGGAGATGAGGGTAGAGAGGTAGTGAGGGGCAGCAGACTGAGTGCATTTGTAGGTAAGAAGGAGAAGCTTGAATTGAATGCGGTATCTGATCGGAAGCCAGTGAAGTGACCTGAGGAGAGGGGTGATATGAGTATATCGGTTCTGGCGGAATATGAGACGTGCAGCAGAGTTCTGAACAGACTGAAGGGGGGATAGATGGCTAAGTGAGAGGCCGGTGAGGAGTAAGTTGCAGTAGTCCAGGCGAGAGGTAATGAGAGCATGGACGAGAGTTCGGGTGGTGTGTTCAGAGAGGAAAGGGCGACTTTTGCTGATGTTAAAGAGGAAGAAGCGACAGGTGTTGGCTATCTGCTGGATATGCGCAGAGAAGGAGAGAGAGGAGTCAAAGATGACTCCGAGGTTGCGGGCAGATGAGACGGGGAGGATGAGGGGGTTATCAACTGAGATAGAAAGTGGAGGAAGAGGAGAAGCGGGTTTTGGTGGAAAGACGATAAGCTCGGTCTTGGACATGTTCAGTTTCAGGTGGCGGTTGGACATCCAGGCAGCAATGTCAGATAAGCAGGCCGATACCTTTGCCTGGGTCTCCGCGGTGATGTCTGGTGTGGAGAGATACAGTTACGGTGCCGCGCTTTTTTTTAAACATTTTTTCTCGTCGTTAAGCTCACCTACCGGCAAAGAGGATTCATTGAGAACAGGAGATGAAGTGACGTCAATAGTTGAAGCCACTTAGGTTAATCTGTGTTTCCCCTTCCTCGTGCAGGTGTCGTTCTGCGTTCGCTCAACACAAAGCAAACCGATAGCTGCTTCATCCCATGTTGTTGTTCTTTATTGTTGGTAGCATTTTTATTTTTAATCTCATTTATATTTTCAAACATTCCAGCTTGTGCAGCATACGGATGTACACAGAGGAAGTAGTTTGTTATAAATCTTAATCAGTGTGTCATTTAGAGGGGCAGGTTATTATATTCTTGCAGAGATTTTTTTTCTCCTGGTAAAGGGCCACTAAAACAGACATCATGTTATGAGAATCAGGTGCTCAACATTCAGCATTTCTATCTATTTATTTACTTATTTATGACATTTATATCCCACATTAAACATGAATTAGGTCGAAACCTGGGAGCATTTAAAATCTTTTTAAAGGATGGCAGAGAAAGAGGGAAAACGGAAGGATGGGGAGAGAGACACTGGATGGAAGGATGGGGAGAGAAAGAGGGGAGATGGATGAAAGGATGCAGAGAGAAAGGGGAGAGACTGGAAGGATGTGGAGAGAGAAGGGACACTGAACAGAAAAGGGTAGAGAGAGAGACACTGGTTAGAAGGAGGGAGAGAGACATTAGATGGAAGGATCAGGAGAGAGGGTGGATGGGGAGAGAAAGAGGGAAGACGCTGGATGGAAGGGTAGGGAGAAAGAGGTGACACAATGGAAGGATGCAGAAAGAAAGAGGGGAGACTATTGGAAGGATGAGGAGACAGAGGGGAGAGACTGGAAGGATGGGGAGAGAAAGAGGAGAGCTGCTGCATGGAAAGGGGGAGTAGTGAAAGATTGGAGAATAAGAGGAAGGGGCATGGAGAGAACAAGGGTGAGAAAAAGATGAAAAGCCATAAGTAGATGAAGGAAATTAAAGAATGGATGGTAAGAATGAATTAAATCTGGACACAAGAGAGAGGCAGAAAAATATTGAAGAAAGCAAAGAAAAAGGAGAGAAAAATGACAAATGGCCAGGAAACCCTGGCAGAAGAGTTAAGCGAAAACGAAGGAAAGCAGAATCTAGAGACTGGGAGCGACACAATGAGAAAAAGTAAATGGCCATACAAGAAAGGTAAAGAAAATAATTTTATTTTTAATTTAGGATAAAGTAATATGGTGTTAATAAAGTTTCAGAGACCAATACTTCCTTCCTTAGGTCAGGAGAGGATACCGTAACAGCATTATACTGATCTGAGGCAGGAGGTTTTGGCCTCTGAAAGCTCACTGAAAAGGGTGTTAAGGCTATTAAATAAATTGTCTGAAATCAGATGCACTGAAAAGCAGCACTTTACCCTGTGTGACAAATGCATCTGAGTGTGACTAAATTTTGCTGGGGGGGGTGGGGTAGAGAGAAAATTTTGTGCCCACCCACTTTGGGTTCAGGCCCACCCAAAATTGGCAATCTCGTTATTATGCAACATATGTATTTTTAAGAAATAATGTTTTTTTGTCCATCACGATCTTTTATGTATATAGTGTATGGATATTTATTGATTTTCTGTTTGTATTACACTGTTGTATTATATTATTTTCTTTTTTATATATATATATATATATATATATATATATATATATATATATATATATACTAGTAAATAAGGCCCGTTTCCGAAACCAATGAAACGGGCGCTAGCATGTGGCTTTTTTTGTGTGTGTGTGTGTATGTGTCACAGAGTTATTTTGTGTGTGTGTGTGAGTGAGTGAGTGTTTCTCCCCCCCCTCCCCCCCCCCGGTCTATTTTTGCACATACCCACAGCAGGAATATTCTTCTCTCGTTCCAGCGGTGGTTCTGTGCTCTCCGTGCTGCACAGATAATGAGCCGTTCTGCTGGGGAATGCTCCTCCCTTATTATCACGTAGTTTCCTCTGATTGGTCCGTCTTACGTTGCCTAGTGTTGCCTGGGAACGGTGTTGTGATGGTCCTTTGTGTTTCAGAATGTTGAGGGTGTTTTTTCTGATTGGTCCGTCATGCGAGGGCAGGGCAGAGAGACATGGTCAGTGTTGTGGCTTCACCACCATGAATCCATGAACCCTTCAGGGAGTGACTGAGTGACTTCAGAATGTCTTCAGAACATTGAGGGTGAGTTTTATTATAGTATATATATGTTTTTAGATTCCTGAAGCAGGTCACAGGCTGAAGTACAGTACTGTGTTGAGTCTTTGAATAATAAATCTTTCTAAAGTATCCAGGTTATCTCCCTCATCTCTGGAGTCCGTGGTCATTTTCCTACTTTACTTCTCTTCCTACAGATTACTGACCGATTACTATATGCTCAGAGTTTACAGGATATTTAGTGTAAAGATGCTGACAGAATGTATATTTGCAGGGGCACTAAAAATATCAGGGCAATAGAAAAGGGTAACAAGAGGAACACATGGAATCAAAGATCAGTACTGTAGATGCTGAATAAAGCAGTGGCGTTCCTAGCGGGGGCGGTAGGTGCGGTCCGCCGCTGGGGGGGTGCCACGCGTGCCTGTCTTCCGTTCCATGCTTCTTGTCTGCCCCAGAACAGGTTACTTCCTGTTTTGGGGCAGAGAAGAAGCATGGAACAACGGAGGACAGGTGCGCGCGGCACCCCCCCCCCCCAGCGGCGTGTACCCGGGGGGGTTCCTTCGCGGGGGGTCCTTTCACCGGGGGAGGGTCCGCGCTGCATCGGGGGGGGGGGTGCTGCACCCAGGGGGCGGGGCGCATCAGCAATCCGCCCCGGGTGTCAGCCCCCCTAGGAACGCCAGTGGAATAAAGCGATGAACAGTTGAAAGGAAAATACTTCAGTACAGCATCAACTGACTGTAAGAAGCTTTTGACAGTATCCCACAATCCTGGATAATAAATTGCCTAAAAATATATACAAAATAAACTGTAGATTGATCAAGAACATAAAGTTCACCAAAACAGTTGTCCGTCTAAATTATGAAGAAGTAGAGGAAGGAACAACAATCTAACTCAAAGCACTGAGAGAAGATCAGTAAAAAGAAAAACCCTGCAGGAACCTGAAGTTGATAATGAAAAGTGCTTTAACAGCACAGAATATAATACCAGCCGTCAATCAGCTTGCAGTTGCTATACTGTCATACATACAGCTTTGGAGTAACAGACTAGCCCCATAAAGATCTTGAAAAATTGGATGTACAAACAAGAAAACTTCTCCATGCCCATAAGGTAATTTTTAAGAATCAATGTACATGAGATCATACATCCTAAAAGCCAAAGGAGGAATGGGTCTTATGGAAATAGACATAGCTATTAAACTGTACAGCGCTGCGTAACCCTAGTAGCGCTCTAGAAATGTTAAGTAGTAGTAGTAGCTATGTATATTTCATTTAATGGTGAGTTACATTAGGTAATATCCAAAATAAGACAGGGGTTAGAGTGTTTGGAGTCATCGGCGAAGTTTGTCAGATTAAAATTGAATACAGACAAGACAAAATTCTTGCTTATCAGTCATTCCCATTGGAAGTGTTCCACCAAAGACTTTTCAGTTGATGGTATCACCTATAAGTTGGAATGTCAAATCATCTTATACATCTCAGTTTTGATTCTATTTAATTCCATTTCTGATAATGATACTAAGTTGATCCAACAATGTATACCAGTAATACTAAATACTAAATGGACTTGGGAAAAATCCACAATTCCAGGAATAACATGTATAGAATGTTTGTACGTTTGGGAAGCTTGCCAGGTGCCCTTGGCCTGGATTGGCCGCTGTCGTGGACAGGATGCTGGGCTCGATGGACCATTGGTCTTTTCCCAGTGTGGCATTACTTATGTACTTATGTAATACATATTTGGATGTTCTCTCATAAACTGAAACTGAACACTAAAAAAAAACAAAATTTGATACTAATTTAGAAAATATTCCAAAATCAATCAATATTGACCAAGTTACTTTTGTATTATCTCTGGTAATTAAAATATTGGGTGTATCGGTTGATTGCTCCATCACGTTGAAAAATCAAATATCTTTATTAGTGAAGAAATGTTTCTTTCTAATGAAGCAATTATGATGTGTGTGCAGTTACTTTGAACAAGATCAATTTATTTATTTTATTTATTTATTTATTGCATTTGTACCCCACATTTTCCCACCTATTTGCAGGCTCAATGTGGCTTACATAGTACCGTCAAAGGCGTTTGCCTAGTCGGTTGATAACAGATACAAGGTTGTATAGTGATCAAATGAGTTAAAGTAGAGGGTCGGACGGGATGAAGGTTGCGTGTTGTCCAGTATGACTATAGTCATGCTGTGTTGCTGAGAGAAGAGGTTTACGTGGGTTCGTTGGGGTAGGCCGTTTTGAAGAGGTTGGTTTTAAGTGATTTCCTGAAGTTCAGATGATCGTGTATTGTCTTCACAGCTTTTGGGAGACCATTCCATAGTTTTGCGCTTATATAGGAGAAACCGGATGCGTAAGTTGTTTTGTATTTCAGTCCTTTGCTATTTGGGTAGTGTAGGTTTAGGTAGGATCTTGACGATTTGACTTTGTTTCTTATTGGCAGGTCTATAAGATCCTGGGACAACGCCGTATATGATTTTGTGGACTAAGGTGCAGATTTTGAAGGTGATCCGTTCTTTGATTGGGAGCCAGTGCAACTTTTCACGAAGGGGTTTAGATGACTGGTTCAGTCACTTTTGCTTTCTCAGCTTGACTACTGTAACCTTTTGTACTTAGGCTGCAACAAAGGTCTCATTCGGAGATTTCAGACGATATGGAATACTGCTGTTCGTTTAATCTTTGGATTATCTAAATTTGATATGTCCCCTAGTTATTTGAAATTGCATTGGCTGCCAGTTGAAACAAGAATACACTTTAAGCTGGCCTGCTTACTGTATAAGGTATTATATGGTCTGGCACCTGATTATCTATATTTTCATTTACTCAGAGATCTAGACCTCGAGGTGCAGTAAGTTATGAATTTCCTTTGGTAAAGAGAAAAAAAAAGACTACGCTTATTTGATTCTAGTTTAGCTTTTCAAGCAGGTTCTGGAATGAGATTTCTTTCATTTTTTACTCTTCTGATTAATGTGTTATCTACAGAAAAATGATAAAAACGTTTTTGTTCCAAAAACATGTATCTCATTCAAACTGATGATAAAAATATTTTCTTTTTCCATTTTCTCCCAGTTAAATGGTACTGGTCTCTTATAAAGTGTTACCCACTTCGAACTGAAAGGTATTAGCGGGATAGGAACTGATTTATAATTATTTATTTATTTTATTTGTATCCCACATTTTCCCACCTCTTTGTAGGCTCAATGTGGCTCACATAGTACCGGAGAGGCCTTTGCAGACTCCGGTGTGAACAAATACAGGGTGATGTTGTGGTAAGATCAAGTTCATGTGGCACAGCCACATTAGGCAATCGGAGAACGGAAGAGTTGTGTTATGTCCATTACGTGCTTTAGTTTGGTTGTGTTGCAGAGATTAGACATTTAAATTGGATCGGTAGGGTATTTCTTTCTAAACAGGTTGGATTTTAGTGATTTCTGGAAGTTTAGGTGGTCGTAATGCGTTCCACAGTTGTGTGCTTATGTAGGAAAAACTAGATGCGTAAGTTGTTTTGTATTTAAGTCCTTTGCAGCTTGGGTAGTGCAGATTTAGATAGGATCGTGTTGATTCGGATGCATTTCTAATTGGTAAGTCGATCAAGTCTGTCATGTAACTCGGGGCTTCTCCGTAGATGATTTTGTGAACTAGGGTGCAGATTTTGAAGGCGATGCATTCTTTGATTGGGAGCCAGTGTAGTGTTTCGTGAAGGGGTTTTGCACTTTCAAATCGCGTTTTACCAAATATAAGCCTAGCTGCCATGTTTTGAGCAGTCTGAAGTTTCTTTAAGGTTTGTTTTTTACATCCTGCATTATCATTTGAAAATCTTGAGTATGACTCTGGATAGTTCTCTGTGCTTTGGACCTAGAGTACAATTATTGTCACCAAATGTATTCAGTTTATTATGGAAGTTAAGAAACTTTAGGTCCTGTTTTGATTCCAGAGCATTTCAATTGATTGTTTAGATGTTATTGATGGGGCACTTGGATTATTAGGGAAGCCACAGAAGCGGAAGACTGTAGCTCACTGTGTATGAAAGTACTCACAGAATAAGTAGTGTAGCCAGCAGGCGGATGCTTACATATTTTCCTTGGACTTGTTACCCTACTTTCAACTTTGTGTCTTTTTCAAGACAAAGTGTGTAAGTTCAAAGACATTGACAAACTGTATAAAGACCTCTGATGCAGGCACTTAGCCGAAACACAGTGCCGTGTCGGGTTCTCTCAAGAACAAAGACTTTTATCCCTCTTTCGTTCTCCTGTTGTGTTTTGGAAGAACCCTGCTGCCTACACTACTCATTCTGTGAGCACTTGGATTATTGCAACGCAGTCATCTGTCAAAGGCTGCAGACATTGTAAAACACCGCAGCCTGTTTAATTTACAAAACGTCCGGATTTGAAAGTGCTAAGCCACTGTTGAGTAGCCTCCATCGGGCACCAGTGGATGCTCTCTCTCCATTTTTAAATTATGTTGCCTTTCCTTTTTAATTCTTTATGGCAAGGTTCCACGATAGATGGTGCCACTGCTCATAATGCAGGAAAAGAACTAGGCGGTTGATTCCAGGCATTTTTTCAGGTTCCAATTTCCTTCTCCATTAAAGGTTGTAAATAAATCCAAATTGGTTTTGACGTTCTCCTACCAAGTAACTAATCAGTGGAACATGCTTCCTAATTATGTATGACAGACTAATTCTATGTTGTTTAGAAAACGGCTTAAAACATGGCTATTTCACAAATTTGTTTTATTTTGATTGATGTTGGGTTTTATATGGTACTGTTATATATATTCAGGGATATATGTTCCCTACTCTTTACTGATTAAGAGCCACGCAGATCTAACTTTTGGTATGCGCGACATACAAATATTGATTGTAATGTAATGCACTTATGGAGCTACAATTTTAGGCTTCCAACCAACATAACAGCAGCAACAGATCCAATTACAGAAAAATTACAGACGTACCAAAGTAAGCGTCCACAATCAGATCAGCACACAAAAACAAACAACCCCCCCCCCCCCCCCAATTGACTAAAGCACAAAAACAGTGGAAAATAGTTATTTATGTAGATCAAACCCTGACACGGGAATGGTTAAAGAGAGATAAACTTAAAACTAAGGGGGGGGAGGGGTTGACAAAAGGGGTCCCAGCATGCACAGAAAAATCTTTTAAAACAAAGACAACTGCAGGTTCTGTAAAACAGACCTTGAAGCCATTACACTGTGCACACCTCCTTCCTGGGTAAGCCTTACTGATGTCAGAAGGCCTGTATGCATGCCTCATCCACTGAAAAGTCTGTAAACATTATAACATTGCTGTCCCAGAAAAACATTGGCATCACAATCCCAGACTTAAAGAGAACGAAGAAGGTGTGATGACTTGGATATTCATACTTTAGCTGATCAAAAGCTTGTTGTAAGAAAACCTGAAACAGAAGTAAAGATGAAAACCACGTCAAGCAGTGGTTTGCTTGGGCCATTGCTTAGTGTTAGGGGGTGGAGAAGGAGCAGGACTCGTAGGGTTACCATATGGCTCCAGAAAAAGGAGGACGGATTGAGCCAGCCGGGTTTTATTTCCATTGCTTTCCAAGCAATGGAAGTAAAACCCGGCTGGCTCAATCCATCCTCCTTTTTCTGGAGCCATATGGTAACCCTAAGCAGGAGCAGCCTCCCTCCGTCTCTTGTTGGTGGATGGGGGAGGCATATCCTCAAGGCCTTAGTTTGCTGACCGGACTAAACCACCACTCTCTTCATTCTTATTCTCCACAGAAGATAAGACGCGTCTATAGGTGGCTGGGTTGCCCAAACAATACAAATCTGCAGGCATACAGATAGAGAAAGATCTAAAATACGTACACACACCTCCAGATTCTCCTATATATGCACCCAGCTATGGAACCCATGGAGGGGCATAATAGAAGGAAAACGTCTATCTCCATGGGCGTTTATCTCCGAGAACAGGTCCGTGAAGGGGCGGACCGAACCGTATTTTCGAAAAAAATAGACGTCCATGTTTTATTCGACAATTTGTGAGCTGGGCGTTTTTGTTTTTCAGTGATAATGGAAACCGAAAGCGCCCAGCTCAAAAACGAATAACTCCAAGACATTTATTTGTGGGAGGGGCCAGGATTCGTAGTGTACTGGTCCCCCTCACATGCCAGGACACCAACCGGGCACCCTAGGGGGCACTTTTACAAAAACAAAAAAAAAGGTAAAAGAGCTCCCAGGTGCATAGCACCCTTCCCTTGTGTGTTGAGCCCCCCAAATCCCCCTCAAAACCCACTGCCCACAAGTCTACACCATTACTATAGCCCTAAGGGGTGAAGGGGGGCACCTACATGTGGGTACAGTGGGTTTGGGGGGCAGTTTGGAGGGCTCTCATTTACCAGCACGTGTAACAGGTGGGGGGGGATGGGCCTGGGTCCACCTGCCTGAAGTCCACTGCACCCCCTAATAACTGCTCCAGTGACCTGCATACTGCTGCCAGGGAGGTGGGTATGACATTTGAGGGTGAAAATAAAAAGTTGTGAAACGGCATATTTTGTGGTGGGAAGGGGTTTGTGAACACTGGGGGAGTCAGGGGAGGTCATCCCTGATTCCCTCCAGTGGTCATCTGGTCATTTAGGGCACTTTTTGGGGCCTTATTCGTGGAAAAACAGGGTCCAGGAAAAGTGCACTAAATTCTCGCTAAAAACGCATATTTTTTTTCAATTATCGGTGAAAGGCGCCCATCTCTGATCGCCCGATAACCACGTCCCAGTTCCGCCTTCACCACGCCTTTGACACGCCCACATCAACTTTGTCCGCATCCGCGACGGAGTGCAGTTGAAAACGTCCAAATTCGGCTTTCGATTATACCGCTTTATTTGTTTTTGTGAGATAAACGTCTATCTCCCGATTTGGGTCGCAATATAGGCGTTTTTCTTTTTCAATTATAAGCTGGATAGTCAAAAGACCTGAAAATCATAAACAATTACCTAAACTTCCGAAAAAACCCGAAGACCCACCTTTTTAGGAGCCAAACCCCCACAGAACCAACTTAAACTCCCAGACTACCGAAACACAACCTAAACAATCGGGAAAATGGACAACAATACAAACCTTTCACCGCTCAACTGCACCCCGTATAAACTGTATCGGGCAAACCACGCAAGCTGCAACAGATTACACTATGCATTCTGTATTCATTTACCCTGAAATCTGCAACCATCTCTCTGGAACCACGTAAACCACATTGAACCTACAAATAGGTGGGAAAATGTGGGATACAAATGCAATCAATCAATCGATAAATAAAACACCACCAGATCCCAAACTTTTCAATATGATTGAAATATTCCATTCATCTATTTAGAAACGACCAGGGAGATCAACATATACAATCCCGTTAAGAACCATTAACTCAAGTTGGCTTGAGAGAATTTATTGGCTAACATCCAGTGTTTGATAGCAGCCAAACATTTTCTTAGAACAACAAATACAGCATCCAAAATGGATGATACAGGAATAAAAAATGTGTATGTTGGAGTCTATAATAGAAACCCAAATCTCTGAAAATTCCACCAACGGGACAAATATAGAGGTTGAACAGCGTGACAAAAAGAACAAATCCTACACGGCAGCTCTCTTACTTGTCCAGGCCTCATTGGCCCTGGCACCAAGAGCTCCCCTCTTGCTTTCATCTGCAGAAAACGTCAAAATCTCCCTTCTCTAAACTCTCAGCATCTTTTATAATCCCCTCCAAAATTACCAAAAAGGAAACACACACTTTACAAGCCTGACATAAAAACCCAATATGATGGATCTCAGCAGTAGAAAGATTCTGAAAAGAGAGAGCAGACTGAGGTCCCAGGATATAACAAGCCACTAGATAAAAACCCTTGGAGTGTGGTCTTCTGCCTGAAGCAACCGTCCTTCCTTTTGGTTGAGTTGTGTTGTACCGGCGGCAACCAGGCCTTAGTTGCACAAAGCTAGAGCCCAGGGTAGGGTCTGAAGGAACCCAAAATAAGATAAGAACTGCATAGCACACTTGACACTCACTAAGAGGTCCTAATTGAGGAACAAGGCCAACTCACAGCAGGGAAACAGATTCAGAATTAAGGAAGATTTCACAGCACAGAGTCGAGATCAGGAATGCCGTAGAGTCACAGCAAGGAATCACGTATCAGAAAGCAATGCTAGGATGTGCAAGACCAGGCTCTGGAAAGGAAGCCAGGCAAAGATGGAGCATATATGTATATCTAGACAGGGATAAGATGGCCCCCATGAAGACATGGAGTAGATAGGAGTACTAAGTACTTCATCTTTTTAGTTCAGATTATCCTGAATGGTGTTCCCGCGATATAGTTTCCTTTTGTCTTGATTATTATTTTTCCGATAATACATAATCAAGATATTACTTGTGCATATTGTATAGGTATTTATTATTATACCACCCTCCATTTTTTTACTGCAGATTGACACAGTGATTACATTCTGCAGGTTTTTTTGGAGGTGGCGGGTGGCCTATTATGTAAGCCCCTATAGGTGTGTCAACTGAGTTGGTACCCTAGGCTTGTGAGGCCTTTATTTAATATCGTCTAAAGATATAACCCTGTACATATGCACCAGTGATATTTTTTGTTATTTAGAGCATTTATTTACAAGTTTCTTAATTTATTGCTCTAAGCAGATTTGCTAATTTTTTGTGAGTAGATAGGAGTGGCCATACCAGCCAGATGGAACATGCCGACATCTACTAGTAAGAAGACAGAGGTTCACCCCAGTGAACGTTTCTTAGAGAACGAGCCACCTGGAAGCTGGTTATGGAACCTCACATCCAGCCTCCATTACAGAGAGCAAGGAGCGCCAGAATTTCATTAAACCAAATGTACTTATGGGAATTTTGAGGCCTTGCTACATACAAGAACAGCATTGCTTACAAAAGTGTCAGTACCAAGCAACTCCTCAAGTTCCAAGGATTACAATCGGAGACGAAGAAAATGTGGTAGGAAGATACAGAAATAATCCCATCTGTATTGGATGCTACTAGCCTGATTAAAAACAACTGATATATTACCTATACATATTACACCATATGAACTCTAAAAGGAAGCTCTCGGTAGCCCCTTATTAAGGCAACACTAGCAGGAAACCTGAGAGAGGCCAAGATTCTCTGTGTCTGTGGAGAACACTTTCATCCTCCCTGTCTCATCAACTTGTAACCTTGGGGTCATCTTTGACTCTCTTTCTCTGCACCTGTCCTACAGACTGTAAAACCTGTCGTTTCTTTCCCTATAACATCACCAAACTTCATCCCTTCCTTTCTGAATACACTACCAAAAACCCTTATCCACACTCTTATCACCTCATGCTGAAATTACTGCAACTTCTCATGGGTCTCCCGTTAAACCATCTCTCTCCCCTTCAATCTGTTCCAAATTCTGCTGCACGACTTACATTACTACTACTACTTAACATTTCTAAAGCGCTACTAGGGTTACGCAGCGCTGTACAGTTTAACAAAGAAGGACAGTCCCTGCTCAAAGGAGCTTACAATCTAAAGGACGAAATGTCAAGCTGGGTAGTCTAGATTTCCTGAGTAGAGGTAAAAGGTTAGGTGCCGAAGGCGACATTGAAGAAGTGGGCTTTGAGCAAGGATTTGAAGATGGGCAGGGAGGGGGCTTGGCGTATGGGCTCAGGGAGTTTTTTCCAAGCATAGGGTGAGGCGAGGCACTCTCCTCAAGTCACTTCATTTGCCCCCCCCCCCCCTAGTTCCGCCCAAGGGGGATGTGACATAGGAGGGGAGGAGCCAAGAAGGCATGACCTAGGAAATATAAAAGGCCAGGCCAGAGCTAGGTTAAGGGATTCCAGAGAGAAGCAGCAATACCTACTGCAGATACCCCACCCTGAAGCTGAGGAACTATAACCACTACGTTCAGGTAAGCAAAGTTTAGCTTGAAGCCTTGAAGAGTTTGTGTTTTAACCTGGCTGGCTGCAGGCCAGCCTTGTGTGCCTGATAGAGGCTGTACTGGTATCTCTGGATCCAGAGAACAGGCCACAGACCAGTAAGAACTGCAGCTGAGAGCAAGACACTCATGTACGCTGTGGCCCTGCAGGAGCAGGCCACCCAAGGACCTTGTCATATTTACAGAACTAGTTTTGAGTATTGATTCTTCCTTTCCTGTGATTAGGGTTACCATATGTCCGGATTTATCCGGACATGTCCTCTTTTTGAGGACATGCCTGGGCAACCGGACGGGTTTTGCCAATCTGCCCGTTTGTCCGGATTTCTGGACAAACGGGCAGGCTGGTGGGTGGGCCGGACAAATGGGCAGATTGCTAGCCTCCCCTCTCCTTAGTTACTACTGCCCTGGTGGTCTAGTGACCTCTTCCGTCTTCGGGGCAGGAAAGAGCCTCTCGGCAGCCATTTTGAATCGGCGCCAAGATCACCAACAGGAAGGATGCGTGCAGGGCAGCGCTCCAGTCAAGAAAGAGGGGGCTCTTTCCTGCCCCGAAGAGGTCATTAGACCACAAAGGCAGTAGTAAGGTAGGAGGAGGGGGATGATGGGGAGGGGGGTGATGGGGTGTGTGACAGTGGGGAGGTGAAAATGTGACAGGGGGCAGAGCGAGGGCGTGAAAGGGGATGGGGTGGGGTGTGTGGTAGGGGCGGGGCATGTGTTCTTTTGGGGGACAAAATATGGTAACCCTATCTGTGATCAGGAGCCCTTAACCTGATACCTTTAATAAGTATTTGTTTTCACTGTAACTGGCTGAGTGTGCCTGGCTTGTCTTACCAGTCTCCACAGCCTGCCCTCGTTAATGTTACCACAGAGCCATTCTATCCAGATAACTGCCACTGAATATTGGGTCCTTTAATTTTTAAGGTCAAGAGATTTTGGTATGTTTACTTACTTAATTCATTTATTTTATTTTTTTCAGATTTATTTACTGCCTTTATGAAGAGATTCACCCAAGATGGTGTACATTAACACATAGAGCCTGATGTAACCAATTTATACTTCCTGAGCCCCTACGTCTTACCCCATCCTTGGCCACCTTTAAATCTAGACTGAAAGCCCACCTCTTTAACATTGCTTTTGACTCGTAACCACTTGTAACCATTCTCCTCTCCTACCCTCCTCTCCTTCCTGTACACACTAATTGATTTGATTTGCTTACTTTATTTTTTGTCTATTAGATTGTAAGCTCTTTGAGCAGGGACTGTCTTTCTTCTATGTTTGTGCAGCACTGCGTATGCCTTGTAGCGCTATAGAAGTGATAAGTAGTAGTAGTAGTCTCTTGTAACCAGAGCTAATATTGTGATGTCATAATGCCTCAGGCCACCAATAAGAGCCAACCTCATCAGTGATGTCACAATGGCTTGATTGTCCTATACTTGGCTCACTTTTATTACATAGCTCTTTGAGCAGGGACTGTCTTTCTTCTATGTTTGTGCAGCGCTGCATATGCCTTGTAGCGCTATAGAAATGCTAAATAGTAGTAGTAGTAGTAGTATACTCTGTTTGCAGCATAAACAACAAATACATAGTAGATGATGGCAGAAAAAGACCTGCACGGTCCATCCAGTCTGCCCAACAAGATACAGTCAGTGAGGTAAACTTGGAGACAGGCAAATTAGTTTAGGAATAACATAACTAACTAACTAACTAACTAACTAACTAACTAACTAACATTTCTAAAGCGCTACTAGGGTTACGCAGCGCTGTACAATTTAAACATAGAAAGACAGTCCCTGCTCAAAGAGCTTACAATCTAAAAGACAAGAGAACAATCTAGAGGACGAGTGAACAGTTAATCTGATAGGGTGGATAGATTGGGGCATTCTATATTTCTCGAGCGGTTAGGCGCCGAAGGCAGCATTGAAGAGGTGGGTTTTAAGCAGAGATTTGAAGATGGGTAGGGAGGGGGCATGGCGTATGGGTAAAGGAAGATTGTTCCAGGCATAGGGTGAGGCAAGGCAGAATGAGCGGAGCCTGGAGTTGGCAGTGGTGGAGAAGGGTACTGAGAGAAGGGCTTTGTCCTGTGAGCGGAGGTTACGGGCGGGAACATAGGGGGAGATGAGGGTGGAGAGATAGTGAGGAGCCGCAGACTGAGTGCATTTGTAGGTAAGGAGGAGGAGCTTGAATTGTATGCGATATCTGATCGGATACAGTATCAGAAATATACATATTAAAACTGAACAGTAAAACATTCATATAACAGAAATATGACAAATATTGGCAGAATATAGACATGATACACAGAATGTCAGTACAACACAAATGAAAACACTGTATAATGCAACACAGAGCATTCGTACAACACATATGATGCTCATGATGTCAGTACAACACAATGAAACATCTAAATTCGCAAGTGAAGTTCATATACGTAGAGAAGATGGGTAGGACAAAGGCAGTGGAATACATAAAAGGGCAATTGAAGTGGTCAGATTATAATATACAGTTGAAAAATATGTATAGAACTGGTCATAGTTTCAGTAAATGGTGCTCAAAAAATCAGTACTGAAAGAAATCGGCACACAATGCTAGTCTATAGAATTAATATAGAGTGCCGATTTTGGCACACAGATTTGGACACCAGGACTTACGCCTTGTCTAACCAGGTATAATTCCCAGCGCAAAACATAATGTAGTTGTAACATGACGTTCTCAAGATCCGCATCCGCCATCTTGCTCTCAGCTGGCCTGGCTTTCTCCTATTTTATAAGCCTCTGAGGTTTATCAGACATTTTTGGCTGCAATCTGGTAATACATCTGTCCATTCTCCATCTACCCAACCGTAACTTCCAGCCAACGGTAATTTTGTACTGTAAACAGAAGTGATGAGAGTAGTTTGTTGGGTGAATAGAAGAGCACCAAGAGTTTACATCCTCCCATGTTTACTGCATCTTGTGACCTCACCAACACCCATTTAATCAGTGATTTTGTGTGTGTGTGTGTGTCATCTAGGGGATAGTGGATGGATTTGCAGTAGCATTGTGGTACTTATTTAATCCTCTGTGTTCCTCTGTCTATACTCATCTGCTCCAGCACCTGATGGTCCCCTGCTTCAAAGAGTTTACAGATTACTATGAATAATACATTAATTCACAATATTCACAATTGGAGTGGAGGAGTGGCCTAGTGGTTAGGGTGGTGGACTTTGGTCCTGAGGAACTGAGTTCAATTCCCACGTCAGGCACAGGCAGCTCCTTGTGACTCTGGGCAAGTCACTTAACCCTCCATTGCCCCATGTAAGCCTCATTGAGCCTGCTATGAGTGGGAAAGCGCAGGGTACAAATGTAACAAAAATAAAATAGATACTATTGGAGATTCTACATGGAATGTTGCTACTATTGGAGATTCTACATGGAATGTTGCTATTCCACTAGCAACATTCCATGTAGAAGGCTGCGCAGGCTTCTGTTTCTGTGAGTCTGACGTCCTGCACGTACGTGCAGGACGTCAGACTCACAGAAGCAGAAGCCTGCGCGGCCACATTGGTGATCTGCAAGGGCCGACTTCTACTTGGAATGTTGCTAGTGGAATAGCAACATTCCATGCAGAATCTCATATAGTAGCAACAGTGGAGGAGTGGCCTCGTGGTTATTGTGGTGAACTTTGGTCCTGGGGAACTGAGGAACTGAGTTTGATTCCCACTTCAGGCACAGGCAGCTCCTTGTGACTCTGGGCAAGTCACTTAACTCTCCATTGCCTGCTGCATTGAGCCTGCCATGAGTGGGAAAGCGCGGGGTACAAATGTAACAAAAAATATATATATATACACAAAGTAAGAGTAGCTTTCTCCTTACCGTTGATCTCCTTTTCTTTTTAAAAGAGGCAAAAGGAGGCCCAAGCAGCACCAAGAAGGATGCAATGAAAAGAATAATGTGTTTCTTAGCTTCACTAACTCTCCGCACTACTTTCTACTCCCGTTGATAGACATGTTGGCAAGTTGGTGATAAGAGTGTGTCATCTGGGCTGTCAGCGCCATTGGCAACGTTTTATAGCACACTAAATTAACTGACTTTACTCAGTGCAGGATCAAGTTTTGTCCACAGGCTGATAGAAGAATAGACTGCCAAACCAATATATCCTGCAGTACTGTGAGCTTTCACTCACTCTGATAGCTGATATCCAGCACACCTAAATATAAAGACTAGTATCAGAATATATATATATATATATATATATATACACACACAAAGCTTGTTTTCTGCCTAACTGTTAAAACTTACATAAGTACATAAGTAATGCCATACTGGGAAAAGACCAAGGGTCCATCGAGCCCAGCATCTTGTCCACGACAGCGGCCAATCCAGGCCAAGGGCACCTGGCAAGCTTCCCAAACGTACAAACATTCTATACATGTTATTCCTGGGATTTTGGATTTTTCCAAGTCCGTTTAGTAGCGGTTTATGGACTTGTCCTTTAGGAAACCGTCCAACCCCTTTTTAAACTCTGCTAAGCTAACCGCCTTCACCACATTTTCCGGCAATGAATTCCAGAGTTTAATTACACGTTGGGTGAAGAAATATTTTCTCTGATTTGTTTTAAATTTACTACACTGTAGTTTAATCGCATGCCCCCTAGTCCTAGTATTTTTGGAAAGCGTGAACAGACGCTTCACATCCACCTGTTCCACTCCACTCATTATTTTATATACCTCTATCATGTCTCCCCTCAGCCGTCTCTTCTCCAAGCTGAATAGCTCTAGCCTCCTTAGTCTTTCTTCATAGGGAAGTCGTCCCATCCCCGCTATCATTTTAGTCGCCCTTCGCTGCACCTTTTCCAATTCTACTATATCTTTCTTGAGATGCGGCGACCAGAATTGAACACAATACTCAAGGTGCGGTCCTAATAATACCCAACATTCTATTCGCTTTCTTAGCCGCAGCAGCACACTGAGCAGAAGGTTTCAGTGTGTTATCGACGACGACACCCAGATCCCTTTCTTGGTCCGTAACTCCTAACGTGGAACCTTGCATGACGTAGCTATAATTCGGGTTCTTTTTTCCCACATGCATCACCTTGCACTTGCTCACATTAAACGTCATCTGCCATTTAGCCGCCCAGTCTCCCAGTCTCGTAAGGTCCTCTTGTAATTTTTCACAATCCTGTCGCGAGTTAACGACTTTGAATAACTTTGTGTCATCAGCAAATTTAATTTCCTCGCTAGTTACTCCCATCTCTAAATCATTTATAAATATATTAAAAAGCAGCGGTCCTAGCACAGACCCCTAAGGAACCCCACTAACTACCCTTCTCCATTGTGAATACTGCCCATTTAACCCCACTCTCTGTTTCCTATCCTTCAACCAGTTTTTAATCCACAATAGGACATTTCCTCCTATCCCATGACCCTCCAATTTCCTCTGTAGCCTTTCATGAGGTACCTTGTCAAACGCCTTTTGAAAATCCAGATACACAATATCAACCGGCTCTCCTTTGTCCACATGTTTGTTTACTCCTTCAAAGAATTGAAGTAAATTGGTCAGGCAAGATTTCCCCACACAAAAGCCGTGCTGACTCGGTCTCAGTAATCCATGTCCTCGGATGTGCTCTGTAATTTTGTTTTTAATAATAGCCTCTACCATTTTCCCCGGCACCGACGTCAGACTCACCGGTCTATAATTTCACGGATCTCCCCTGGAGCCTTTTTAAAAAATGGGCGTTACATTGGCCACCCTCCAATCTTCCGGTACCACGCTCGATTTTAAGGATAAGTTGCATATCACTAGCAGTAGCTCCGCAAGCTCATTTTTCAGTTCTATCAGTACTCTAGGATGAATACCATCCGGTCCAGGAGATTTGCTACTCTTCAGTTTGCCGAACTGCCCCATTACGTCCTCCAGGTTTACCGTGAAGTCAGTAAGTTTCTCCGACTCGTCCGCTTGAAATACCATTTCCGACACCGGTATCCCACCCAAATCTTCCTCGGTGAAGACCGAAGCAAAGAATTCATTCAGTCTCTCCGCTACGTCTTTGTCTTCCTTGATCGCCCCTTTTACCCCTCGGTCATCCAGCGGCCCAACCGATTCTTTTGCCGGCTTCCTGCTTTTAATATACCGAAAAACATTTTTACTATGTTTTTTTGCATCTAATGCTATCTTTTTTTCAACAAAAATTGGACTATATCCTGAATAAATTTGCAATAAGTCTACACTCATTCTGACCACCTCACCTAAAT
Organism: Microcaecilia unicolor; assembly: GCF_901765095.1. Classification (NCBI taxonomy): domain Eukaryota; kingdom Metazoa; phylum Chordata; class Amphibia; order Gymnophiona; family Siphonopidae; genus Microcaecilia; species Microcaecilia unicolor. Next base: position 354,597,741 of record NC_044034.1, read on the forward strand.
GACATCACTTCACCACCTGGCTCTTCAACCGTCATGACATTTTCTTCCGTGTGAACTGATCAGGCCCTGCCCCTTCCTGTCTGGCAATCAGTAAAGCCCATTTTTCTCAATTTCTTCAAAACATATTCAGTGCTTACCCTCTTCCACCTCTCTTCTGGAAACTCTTGTACCAGTCTATGAGAAAAATAACCTTTCTCCAGATACAAATTTTTAATAAGGATCAGATCCTCCTGACTGAAAGCCACGGTAACCATGTTTAAAGCAAAATGGCGACTGCGCATATCATGATGATAATCGCTAGGTGGTGGTGATTTCGAGGGGCATAATCGAATGTCGCTGGCCAAATAGGTCGCCGGCAATCTATTTTGGCGGTGGCGCAACAGCTGGCCGGAACCGTATTATCAAAAAGATGGCCAGCCATCTTTTTTTTTTCGATAATACGGTTTAGACCGGCCAAATGCCTTGGATGTCGCTGGGTTTGAGATGGCCGGTTTTGTTTTTCAGCGATAATGGAAAAAAATGTTGGCCATCTCCAACCCGGCGACATCCAAGGCATTTGGTCGTGGGAGGAGCCAGCATTTGTAGTGCACTTACATGCCAGGACACCAACTGGGCACCCTAGGGGTCAGTGTGGTAGACTTCAGAAACAGTTCCCACATGCATAGCTCCCTTACTGTGGGTGCTGAGCCCCCCCCAAACCCCCTAACCACAAATGTGCACCCACTAAAAGTGCTCCAGGGACCTGCACACACTCAGGCCTCTAGGACTTGTTGCTGCTGTATAACCTTGGCACAGCAGTTGACACTTGAAGACTAATGTCTTTGAAAACGTGCTTTATTTGAATAAGCACCTTTACTCACAGTTAACTGCAGATCAGAGGTTGTGCCCCACTGGCAAAGAGTCTTCCTGATACTGAGATTAGCAGTAGGTCCGAGCTGGCAGAATGCTGTACAATGCCCTCTTTCAGCAACATTTAAGGTAATAACGTTTTCTAACGTGGGTAACACATGAAAGGGATCTAAAACTGGCTTACAAAAATGGCCACTACCTCATGGACTACCGGAAAGAAAGCAGGGCACACTCTGACCCAGTTAGCAGGGGGGAAAAGCACCATGGGAGTATAGCCCAGTACCCTACACCCACCACAATGCATTGCTGATGTGACTCTGCATGGCACCTAACAGAAAAGGTGTCACACTCACCCGAGAGCCACATCGCAACCACGAAAAGGCTGTCAGACAATACAACACATTCTGCTGTCATGGAGGTGGGTATGGGATTTGAGGCTGGCACACAGGCTGGCAAAAAAGGTTTTCATTTTAACTTTTGTAGTATGGGAGGGGGTTGGTGACCACTGGGGGAGTAAGGGGAGGTCATCCCCCATTCCGTCCGGTGGTCATCTGGTCAGTTGGGACACCTTTTTGAGACTTAGTCGAGAAAATAAAAGGACCAAGTAAACCTGGCCAAATACCGCTTAATACCGCTTTTTTTTTCCATTATCGCCGAAAGCCAGCCATCTGGTAGCCACGCCCATGCCCCGCCTTCGCTTCGCCGGCGACACGTCCCCTTGAACTTTCGCCGGCGAGGCAACGGGAAAGCAGCGATGCTGTTAAAAAGCCAGCTTTCGATTATACGCTTTTAGCCGCTTTTGTGAAATCGCCGGCGTTCTCCCGATTTTTGTCGGAAGATCGCCTGCGAAAAGTTTCGATTATAAGCTGTTTCATGTGGCCAAATAATTTGTCATGCAATTAATTTGTTCTGTGAATCTGTATTGTGGTGTACTTTTCTGTCTTCTAACCCAGACCCCAAAAAGACAAAAACAAAGCAATAAAAACTTTCCCTCCCTTTCTACCTATCTCTGATCATAGGCTTTTCAAACTGTTTCGTTTACTTTACCCTGCTAAATCTTGCTGTAGCTTTCTACCTTTGGCTATATACTGTGGACAAGTTCTGCCAGGTTTATTTTCCATTGCTAGTCCTATGTAAAAAAAGCAGTTTTAGTTTTACAACTAGCTTAATTTGTATTTACATTGCAGAGACTGCTATAATTATTGGGAATATTTAGATTTACAGGGAAAAAGTTAGTTTCTAGTTGAATGTACCAAACTGAATTTGATTATTTTAGCAAACTGTGTCATTACTTGCCCCAGAACTTTTTTGATAGAGGACTTGGCTGACTCACTGGGACTTACGAGTTCCACCCACCCTCACCAGGGTTTTCTAGTCATAAATAGACAACCCAAAAGTCATTAACATTACTCCTCAGTCATACACAGGTAATCTTACAGACTGTTAACCCTATCATAGTACACCTGTTCATACCCATTCCAGCCAATCAAGATGACTTTTATTCTGTGTAATAATTAGCGGTGCTTTAGCTCCAAGGCACACCATCTGGAGGCTTAAAGCTTGTCCTATCTGTCTTCAGCTTGCTACTGTAAAACAGGAGCTCTGCAAACTAAAGCAGGAATTGGATGCAATTAAAGCAGCTTCCATCACTGTACAGAATCATACCAATTTCTCACCACTGCCTCAAAGAGTAAAACCATCTAATAGATGGATCACAGTAGGCTCAGGTAGACTATGACATGTGGCACAGAAGCATCCACCCTCACAACTGTTGCCCCTACAGAATTCTTTAACAGAGATTGACACAGGGACAAGGACCCGCAGTAACCGTGGGGATGGAGGTGGGGACAGAGCTCATGGGGACGGGGTAGGTACAGATACCGCGGGGATGGGACAGGGACAGATCCCATGGGGACGGGGCAGGAATGGGGACAGAGCCCACGGGGACAGGGACAAACTTTGTCCCCGTGTCATTTTCTACTTTGAAGCCTGTTAATGAACTGGACTGTTATTTATGTTTGAGTGATGCCTACAACAATGTTTTAATTTTTTGGAAAAACAAGCAAACATGCTGGCCACAACTAGCAAAATTTGCACTGGGGATCCTGTACATCCTGCTACCAGCACATCTTCTAAGAAGACATCTTCTATTGCAGGAAAGACTGTAGAAGACGGGAGAGCTAGACTGAATCCTGAGATTGTTGATGACTTCTTATTCATCCGCAGATTAAAAAATCATAACAGTGCTTCATAGGGCATATTTTCCCCTCTAGGGCATACAGAACGGGTTGTATTTTATACCCCTAGACTTTTTAACAGGGTGGATTAGGATTCCTTGGTGTAGTAGAAATCAGCTATTGGGGTTGGAAGGGTAGAGGGTGATGGTGGGAAGGAGGGTTATTATAGTTGCTCGTTGTTATTATTGTTTTCTATTTGTAATTTATACACAACAGTTGCACAGTATATTGTTCCTTTTTATACTTTAATACAAAGATTTAAATATAAAATCATAAGCGTTTGAGGCTTCTGCATATGAGGACAGAGCCTACGGGGACGGGGACAAAACCGGCGGGGACGGAGACAGAACCCAAAGGGATGGGGTGGGGACGGAGACAGAACCCAAAGGGATGGGGAAAAACTTTTCTATTCTTTTGCTCCATTACAGCACTGTGATACTCCAGAAAATAGAACTGAAGTGAAACAAAAAGCAATCAAGGTATCCCAAGGAAAAAGCACCCCCCCAAGCACTAGTAATGAATCTCAATCCAGAAAACGTTTGCTGCTAGGGGATTCTATTATCAAAGGCATTAATTTTGAAACAGAGTTCAAGGTGCCCAACAAAATGAAATGCCTTCCAGGCTCCTCATCGACCAGGAGTACCAGACAAGAACTGACTGTAATCAGAGAAGAAACTAAGGAGTCTAACACTGATGCTGTTACCCGCCTGGGAACAAATCACCTGGCCAATAATACCCCACTTGCAGCGCAGAGAGCTTTTCAGGAGCTGGGGGAGGAGTTAAAACTTTTGGTGCAAGCAGTAGCTTTTTCTGAAGCACTACCTGCTTTTGGAAAGGGAGAGAAAAGTTTACCAAATACCGAGAATTTCAATAGGTGGGTCAAAACCTGATGTCATCAAGAAGGTTTTAGGAGGATGGGGCAATACATGGAAAAACAAAAGACTATATCATAAAGATAGTCTGCACCTCACTGTGGCAGGAAAAAAAAATCCTTGGAGAAAAACTCAGACAATATGTATAAAGGCATTTAAACTAGAAGGTGGAGGTGGCATATGGAGGCAGGTCAATTTCAGTGGTCACCCCCCAGCTGAAGACAAGGTGTGACAGTAGTAAAGAAAACAATGAAAACAACCATCTTAGCAAATCACTTCTTACCAACACAGCAGGAAGTGAGACTAAATAAAGAACTAAACAAAAGATGAGACTGCCACTGAAATGTAGCTGGAAAGCGATGATGGCCACAAATGTTCGCAGTCTAAACAGCAAAGTTAATGATCGGCAAGCCCTAAGGTTAGAGACAGACTAAGACATTGTTGCTATCACGGAGACATGGTTCAATGATTCCCATGAATGGGATGCAAACATACCAGGCTACACTCTATTTAGGAAGGATAGAGATGGTCGTAAAGGTGGAGGAGTAGCTCTGTATATGAGAAACCATATCACAGAAACTGAAATGCCAGGGGCCTGGGGAAAGGAAGAAGTGATATGGATCACCTTGAAAAGAAATGATGGAACCTCTGTCCATATGGGTGTTGTCTACAGACCTCCGACACAATTGGAGGAACCAGATAAAGATCTGGTTACAGATATCCAAAAGTTGGGAAAGAAAAGAAAGGTGCTATTGTTGGGAGATTGCAACATCTGCGGAACTGGAAAGAAGTAAAGAGATCGTGGATGTCTTACAAAGTGCTCTGCTCTGACAAATAGTGGCGGAATCCATGAGGGGAGCAGCGATGCTAGATCTGGTGCTCACAAATGGGGAAAGTGTGTCTAATGTCCAAGTGGGTGCCCACCAGGGCAGCAGTGATCATCAAACAGTTTAGTTTGATATAACAGCTAAAGTGGAGGGCAGTCACTCAAAACTCAATCTTGGATTTCAAACATGCTGACTTTAGCAAAATGGGGGAATACCCGAAGAAAGAGCTGATGGGCTAGGAGGACATACGAGAAGTGGAAAGGCAGTGGTCCAGGCTGAAAGGAGCTATAAATATGGCTACTAACATTTATGTAAGGAGAGTAAATAAAAGCAAGAGGGAAAGGAAACTGATATGGTTCTCCAAGCAAGTGGCTGAGAAAATAAAGGCTAAAGAGTTGGTGTTCATGAAATATAGAAAAACTGCACACTTCCTATCTCAGAAAATCTGAAAATTCTTGGAGTCACCATTGATCGAAACCTCACTCTTGACGCCCATGTGAAGAATACAATGAAAAAAATATTCCAATCGATGTGGAAACTCAAAAGAATAAAAATTTTTTCCCAAGAAACATCTTCCGCACCCTAGTTCAGTCATTAGTAATAAGCCACTTGGACTACTGTAACGCCCTATACGCAGGCTGTAAAGAACAGACCATCAAAAAACTCCAAACAGCCCAGAACACCGCAGCCAGACTCATTTTTGGAAAACCAAAATACGAAAGTGCGAAACCCCTAAGAGAGAAACTGCACTGGCTCCCGCTCAAGGAACGAATTGAGTTCAAGATCTGCACGACTGTACACAAAATCATTCACGCAGATGCCCCACTATATATGTTAAACCTAGTGGACTTACCGCCCAGAAATGCCAAAAGATCGGCCCGCAAATTCCTCAATCTGAACTTCCCCAGCTGTAAAGGAATAAAATACAAACAGGCTTATACTACTACCTTTGCGTACAAAAGCACACAGTCTTGAAACGCACTACCAATGGCCCTGAAAACCATGATTAATCCAACCAGCTTTCGCAAAGCTTTGAAAACACATCTCTTCAACAAAGCCTACAAAAGTCACCCTCAATGAAACAAATCATTCCTTAAACCACCCAAGTACACCAAAAAACACCTCTCATACGACCTTACCTAACACCTTTCCATCTAAATCCTCTTGTACCTCAGTTTATGATTGACTGTTTTTAAATCATGTAACGACGTTATCATAACTATACTCTGTAAGCCACATTGAGCCTGCAAAAAGGTGGGAAAATGTGGGGTACAAATGCAATAAATAAATAAATAAATAAATAAGAAGAAGAACACAGAGAGGAATACCGGATGAAACTGAAAGAAGCCAAGAGAGAGAGAGAGAAAGATGTCTGGCAAAAGAAGAACAAATGGCTAGAAATGTAAGGAGGGGTGACAAGAATTTTTTCAGATATACTAGTGAAAGGAGGAAGAATAGAATTGTGAGACTGAAATATGCTGTGAACTACTATGTGGAGAACGATGAGGAAAAAGCAAATGTGCTAAACAAATACGGAAGAAAATTCTGGAGAAGGACCACCATTGACTGGCAAAGGTACATATGAGAATGGAGTGGATATAGCATCGTTCACGGAAGAAAGTGTTTAAGAACAACTTGAAAAATTGAAGGTGGACAAAGCCTTGGGTCCGGACGGGATCCATCCCAGGATATTGAGAGAGCTCAGAGAGTTCTGGCGGATCCTCTTAAAGGCATATTTAATAAATCCTTGGAGACGGGGGAGGTTCCTTGGGATTGTAGAAGAACAGATGTGGTCCCCCTTCACAAAAGTGGTGACAGAAAAGAAGCTGTAAACTACAGTCCGGTAAGCCTCACTTCAGTTATTGGAAAAGTAATGGAAGCGATGCTGAAGGAAGGGATAGTGAATTTCCTGGAAGCCAATAGGTTACAAGATCCAAGAAAACATGGTTTTACCAAAGGTACATTTTGCCAAACAAATGTGATTGAATTCTTTGACTGGGTGACCAGAGAATTGGATTGAGGACATGTGCTTAGATTTCAGCCAAGCCTTTGACACGGTTCCTCATAGGATACTCTTGAATAAACTTGACAGGCTGAAGTTAGGACCCAAAGTGGTGAACTGGATTAGGAATTGGTTGACAGACTGATGCCAGAGGGTGGTGGTTAATGGAATTCACTCGGAGGAAGGAAAGGTGAGTAGTGGAGTGCCTCAAGGATCAGTGCTGGGGCTGATTCTGTTCAATATATTTGTGAGCGACATTGCCGAAGGGTTAGAAGGTAAGGTCTGCCTTTTTGTAGACGATACCAAGATTTGTAACAGAGTGGACACTTTGGAGGGAGTGGAAAACATGAAAAAGGATCTGCAGAAGTTAGAAGAATGGTCTAATGTTTGGCAATTAAAATTCAATGCAAAGAAGTGCAAAATGATGCACTTAGGGAGTAGAAATCCAAGGGAGACATATGTGCTAGGCGGTGAGAGGCTGATATGCACAAACAGGGAGAGGGATCTTAGGGTGATATATCTGAGGATCTGCAGGCGACGGAATAGTGTGACAAAGCGGTGGCCATAGCCAGAAGGATGGTAGGCTGTATAGAGAGGGGTGTAACCCTCAGAAGAAAGGAGGTGTTGATACCCCTGTACAAGTCATTGGTGAAGCCCACCTGGAGAATTGTGGTCAGTTTTGGAGGCTGTATCTTGCTAAAGATGAAAGAAGACTTGAAGTGGTCCAGCGGAAGGTGACAAGAATAATTCCTAACATTCAGTTTGCTTTCTTAACTACCACTGCACATTGTGCAGAGCGTTTCTGCTAGGAGGAGACCCAGAACGTTCTGCACTAGTGGCGATACTGCTATCTGTCAATAAAGAGGAGGCACTCCAAGCTCTGGAGCCCTTTTACAAAGGCATGCTAAAAAGTGGCCTGTGGTAGTGTGGGCGCATGTATTGGATGCGTGCTGGACAATTTCTCCACCCCATCTGGAAAAAAGGGGGTTTTATTTAGACCGGGAAATGGGCTCAGCCAAGGGAAGTCTTGCCTCACCCATTTGCTTCATTTCTTTGAAGGTGTAAATAAACATGTGGATAAAGGTGAGCCAGTTGATGTAGTGTATCTAGATTTTCAGAAAGCTTTTGACGAAGTTCATCATGAGAGACTCCTGAGAAAATGAAAAAGTCATGGGATAGGAGGTAATGTCCTTCTGTGGATTAGGAATTAGTTATTGGACAGAAATCTGAGGCTAGGGTTAAATGGCCATTTTTCTCAATGGAAGAGGGTGAATAGTGGAGTGCCGCAGGGATCTGTGCTGGGACTGTTGATATTTAACTTATTTATAAATGATCTGGAAAACGGAACAACAAGTGAGGTGATTAAATTTGCAGGTGACACAAAACTATTCAAAGTTGTCAAGACACATGCAGATTGTGAAAAATTACAGGAAGACCTTGGGAAACAGGAAGACTGGGCATCTAAATGGCAAATGAAATTTAATGTAGACAAATGCAAAGTGATGCACATTGGGAACAATAATTCAAATCATAGTTACCTGATGCTGGGGTCCACCTTACGAGTCAGCACTCAATTACATGGAAATACTTTATAGGAGGAAATATTTATTCACTCAAAGAATAGTTAAGCTCTCAAACTCACTGCCAGACGATGTGGTAACAGCGGTTAGCATATCTGGGTTTAGAAAAGGATTGGACAAGTAACTGGAGAAAAAGTCCATAGTCTGTTATTGAGATGGACATGGGGGAAGCCACTGCTTGCCCTGGGATTGGTAGCATGGAATGTTGCTACTCTTTGAGACCGCATGGAATGTTACTACTAATTAGGTTTCTGCCAGGTACTTGAGACCTGGATTGGCTACTGTTAGAAGCAGGATACTGGGCTAGATGGACCATTGGTCTGAACCAGTATGGCTATTCTTATGTTCTTATGACTTTGCCAGTGGGTAAACACATTGGCAGAGACTATGTGGAGCACACAATTACACAGATTGTAAAATATTATGATTCAGGGACAGACTCTCAGGGAAATAAGGGCCATGAGCCCCTAACCACATAACAAAAGTGATTAAAATAAATGGAGGTTGGGGAGAGTGGGCCCCCTATTGCTATGGACCCTTGGGCACTGCCCTATTGTCCCAATGATCAGTCCAACTGTGATATAATTTGTGCACATTCTTTAGAAATCTATATGCGAGCATTTACACTAGCTGGTAAAGAAAAGCACGCGCCAACGTTTCTTCCTAAAAAGTGCCCAAGTGGGCACCTACTTTCAAGCTTAAAGCATGTGCCACCGTATGAAATGACTGCCTTGATATATGATGTACTACAAGCTACTTCGGAAAGAACCGAAGAAATGAGACATTGAGGGGCATTTTCGAAAGAAACATCCAAGTTGCGATTTGGACGTCTTTGCAAAATGTCAAAATCCGGGGGCGGGGAAAACCTTATTTTCGAAAAAAGATGGACGTCCATCTTTCGTTTCAAAAATACCGTCAGAGACGTGCAAATCCAAAGACGTCCTTAAATTTGGACGTCCCTAGATTTGGATGTCCCTAGATATGGATGTCTTTGACTTTCGGCAATTTTCGAAACCAAAGACACCCAAGTCAAAAACGTCCAAATGCAAGCCATTTGGATGTGGGAGGAGCCAGCATTTGTAGTGCACTGGTCCCCCTGACATGCCAGGACACCAACCGTGCACCCCAGGGGGCACTGCAGTGGACTTCATAAAATGCTCCTAGGAACATAGCTCCCTTACCTTGTGTGCTGAGCCCCCCAAACCCTCCCAAAACCCAGTACCCAAAACTGTACACCACTACCATAACCCTTACGGGTGAAGGGGACACCTATATATGGGTACAGTGGGTTTGTGGTGGCTTTTGGAGAGCTCGCTGTTTCCTCCACAAACATAACAGGTGGGGGGGGGGGGGGTATCGGCCTGGGTCTTCCTTCTCTGCAGTTCACTGCAGTACCCACTAAAACTGCTCCAGGGACCTGCATGCGCTGTCATCTATGACATCTGAGGCTGGCATAGAGGCAGGCAATCAAGATTTTTAAAGATGTTTTTGAGGGTGGGAGGGGGTTAGTGACCACTGGGGGAGTAACAGGAGGTCATCCCTAATTTCCTCCGGTGGTCATCTGGTCATTTCGGGCACCTTTTTGTGCCTTATTCATAAAAAAAACACGTCCGGGTGAAAACGTCCAAGTGTTCGTCAGGGACGTCCTTGCTTTTTTTTATTATGGGTCAAAGACGCCCAAGTGTTAAGCACGCCCAAGTCCCACCTTCACTATGCCTCCGACGCCCCCTTGAAATTTGGACATCCTTGTGACGGACTGCAGTTGGAGACGTCCAAAATCGGGTTTCGATTATACCGATTTGGATGTCTCTGTGAGAAGAACGTCCATCTTCTGATTTATGTCAAAAGATGGGCGTCCTCTTTTGAAAATGAGCCTGATTGTAACATAGTAAATGACAGCAGATAAAGACATGAATGGTCCATCCAGTCTGCCCAACAGTCATACTCATTATCAAATCATGATTAAATCAACAATGAATATGATATTATATATTTTATCATGAGTCTTTCTTTGGTGTTTCTGGGACATAGACCATAGAAGTCCGCCCAGCTCTGTCCTTACGTTCCACCTACTGGAGTTGCCATCAAAACTCACTCCAGCCTAGTGTCATTTGCGAGACCCAGCACTGTCCTCGGTTCCAGCTACTGAAGTTGCCTTTCCAGCCTATCCTAAACTGGATTGCCTTAAACAGACACAGACCTACAAAGTCTGCCTGACACCAGCCTTGGTTCTTCACAACCGGAGTAGCCTTCCAAGTGTCACTTACACATCCACCCCCTGCAGTCATTTAAGGGTTTTTCTTAAAATTTATTTTTGTTTTCTACCATCTATTTTCTAAATAGGGTTCTTCAGTGTTCATCCCACGCCTTTTTGAATTCCGTCACTGTTTTTGTCTCTACCAACTCCCAGGCATCATCCACCCACTCCGTGAAAAAGCATTTCCTGACATTACTCCTAAGTCTACTAAGAATTTACTAGGACTTTACTAAGACTTTACCCGAGGTCATACTGCCAAACTACCACTGAATACTATTTATGATCAAATAACAGCTGATTCAAAATTTTAAAATATAATCATTTTCCAGCAGTAGAAGGAAGCATTTTTGTGCTTGGGGCATGCAACAGGAAACATGACCGCTGGCCACTTCAATCGTCCCCCTGCAAATGAAGACAGAAAAAAACAAACCATTAGCAATGGGACAGATTGTTCATTTATGGTATTAGTTAGTTCAACTTTAATTGAAAATCATACTTATTCTAAAATAATGTTACTACAGAGTACAACTTTCAATATAATTATAAAGTAAGGTATATCTTGCGAGGGTTTGTTTGATGTCCCTTCACACAGAAATGTTTGTTATGTTGTTAAAAGGAAATAAAGCAGATTAGAACTTGCAAACTAAAATGACCATAATAATTATAATGACGTTCCATTAACCTTTGTCTTATTACTGTCTCTCATATTCTGCAGAAACATTATTTTAAAATTATAATCCTTTGAAATGTAAACTGTTTTGTAAGTATAATCACAGCAAGTCTGACTCCAAATGTATTTGTGCTTTGCAAGGATGCTGAAGCTTCCATGGCAACGGGAAAAAAATGTCCAAAGAACGTCTTATTAATGTAGTTATTACAGAAGCATATATAACTCCTGTAACTACAGTATATCTGCAGGAAAGGGTGGTAGAAAAAGGAATGATGACTCCTTAATGCATCTTAATTTTCTGTTGGTGCATTTTTATAAACATACGTTGCTCAACAGTCAAGTCAGAAGATAACACAATCTGAAACATGAAAATTAGTTGGACTCTGTGGGCAGAGACCCATTGGTCTATATATCATGTATATTGTAACAGATATAGGAGCCGGGGTTGGTGGTTTTGCTATTGTGCAGGTTATTTGTTGAAAGAGTTCTATTTAGTTAACTAATTTGATGATCATTACAGCATATTGGAACACAATGGATAGTATTGGGAAGTGGAGGGGAGAAGGGGAAGAAACTTTATATAACTGTGCTGTCTACACGATGTTAGCCTCTCGAATGACATATGGCTTTGTAATTCATGATGAGCATTGTATCTAAGTATTTCTGATGTCATTTATCAATAAAAAAAGATTTAAACATAAACACACGTTGCTGTAAACTACAAGACCATAGACTGACTAACTGGTACAAATGGTATCGTGAAGCGACTGTCAACAGAGCATTAATATCTGAGTTGAATTACAGATTGTGGACAAATCAAAATGCTATGGCCTCTACTGATTAGGTCACCAAAGGAGTTCAGCCCAAGATGACCCCTCCAACATTCCGTCATGTTCATCAAAGCACACGAGTCACGAGGTCTCTTTTGAAAAAGGCAAATCCTCTTCTCCACATGAAATCCTATATAATAATTCTCACCTCCAACATTCTGAGGCTACCTGGAACCGTGGATCATGTTGGAGTACATAATAGTGATGTCACACAACCCACACCAGATTGGCCAGTAGAAGGGAGAGGGGCGGAGCCACGATACAGGGAGCAGCGAATCAGCACAACACGGGGAATGCACAGCAGCAGGAACAGAAGCCTCTCTCACACAGTCACTCTCTCAAACATACACACTCAGAGGAAAACCTTGCTAGCGCCCGTTTCCTTTCAAACAGAAACGGGCCTTTTTTTACTAGTATTCCATATTTTTTCTTTTTGGAAAGTGCCGTTAGTGAAGGTGTACAGTGGTATAAGTCACGTTCTCTGGCCATTTCTCCCTTCTGTTGCAACACTGCAGACCCTACTTGATCTCTGACGTTTCTCTCCCATAAACTAATTCCCACCCCTTCTTCAATTCCTGCATATATTTCATGCTTTCTTGAATTCCCTTCTTTACCTCCACTATGTTCACTGGTATGTTCACTATGTTCTGTGTAAGTTACTTAACCCTCTGTCGCCCCAGGTACAAAATAAGTATCTGTATTTAATATGTAAACCGCTTTGATTGTAATCACAAAAAGGCAGTAAATCAAATCCTAATCCCATAAGAACATAAGAGTAGCCATTCTGGGTCAGACCAATGGTCTATCTAGCCTAGTATCCTGTTTTCCAAATAGTGGCCAAGCCAGGTCACAAGTACCTGGCAGAAACCCAAATCATGGCAACAGTCCATACTACGAATCCCAGGACAAGCAGTTGCTTCCCATGTCTGTCTGAATAGCAGACTATGGATTTTTTCCTCCGGGAATTTGTCCAAACCATTTTTAAAGTCAGATACGCTATCCACTGTTACCATATCCTCCAGCAAACAGTTCCAGAGCTTAACTATTCGTTAGGTGAAAAAATATTTCCTCCTATTTTATAAGTATTTCCATGTAACTTCCTCAAGTGTCCATGCCCCCGTACTCTTCACACAGGATACCCTCTCTCTTCACGGGTCCTGGTAGGGATGAAGGCAACCAAAGACCATGTGCTCTGTAATCCTGTAACTTTTAGAACATTTAAACTCCATCCCAACTATGCCATCCCTTGTCACTTACTCTCTCCTAAACCTCCACCGAGAGGGGGGGGGGGAATTCCCCTGGGCCCGGCATCCAAGGGGGGGGGGGGCCCGCCCGGCACTAGCATTAGTTTCCTGTTCCTGTGTGCGGCAGTGCCAAAGAGCAGAGTACTTCCTTCCTGCTGCGTCCAAACAGCCTCTTCGGACACGGCAAGAAGGAAGGAAGGACTCTGTTCTGTGCTGCTGCTGCCGTGCACGGGAACAGGAGAGCAGTGCTAGTGCCGGGCCCTGGGGAAGTTTGCTGTGCACACGACGAGTAGGACAAGTAAGCGGGGTGGGCGGGCCCGTCCGGAGAGGGGTACAGGCCCACTCAGAGAGGGGGCAGGCCCAGGGGGAGTTTGCCGCATGCCTGGCTGTGTCTCTCGGCGGCCCTGCTCTGGGCTAGGCTCTTTACCCTCCCACTCATGCTGTTCTCCCTTCCCCCACTGAATCTGGAGAGTTCTACACCAGTTCCAGTAATCCACTGGGGAAATTCACAAAACCAAATTTACCAGGGGATTATACCCGTAAAAGACTAGTTCTGCAAAGGGGCACCTATTTTCAGGCAGTAACATTATGCCTATTTGGAGCCTCTAAGGAAAGGTAGGCACTATTTTTCTTTATACAGTACTACAGTAATAGGACAAAACTACTGTCCATAAAGCTGATGTAAAGGTTCATGCCTAGATTTATTTATTTATTTATTTATTTATTGCATTTGTACCCCACGTTTTCCCACCTATTTGCAGGCTCAATGTTTGCAGGCTCAATGTGGCTTACATAGTTTAGTTATGACATTGTCATTCCAGGATATCAGATACAATTGGTAATGTGAAGAGATTAAGTAAGGGGAAGAAGAAGGAAGTGATTGGGCAGGTAAGTTTAGAAGGCGTGGAGGAGTGGCCTAGTGGTTAGGGTGGTGGTCTTTGGTCCTGGGGAGCTGAGGAACTGAGTTTGATTCCCACTTCAGGCACAGGCAGCTCCTTGTGACTCTGGGCAAGTCACTTAACCCTCCATTGCCCCATGTAAGCCGCATTGAGCCTGCCATGAGTGGGAAAGTGCGGGGTACAAATGTAACAAAGATAAAATAGATACTATTGGAGATTCTACATGGAATGTTGCTACTATTGGAGATTCTACATGGAAGGTTGCTATTCCACTAGCAACATTCCATGTAGAAGGCTGCACAGGCTTCTGTTTCTGTGAGTCTGACGTCCTGCACGTATGTGCAGGACGTCAGACTCACAGAAGCAGAAGCCTGCGCGGCCACATTGGTGATCTGTAAGGGCCGACCTCTACATGGAACAGTGGAGGAGTGGCCTAGTGGTTAGGGTGGTGGACTTTGGTCCTGGGGAACTGAGGAACTGAGTACAATTCCCACTTCAGGCACAGGCAGCTCCTTGTGACTCTGGGCAAGTCACTTAACCCTCCATTGCCCCATGTAAGCCGCATTGAGCCTGCCATGAGTGGGAAAGCGTGGGGTACAAATGTAACAAAAAAAAAAAGGTGGACTTTCATAACTGGATGGATTGGTGAGGTGGGTTGTTGGGGTTATAGGTTCTCTTTCTAGGCCTTGTTGAAGAAATGTGTCTTCAGAGCTTTGCGAAAGTTAGTTATTTCTTCAATTGTTTTCAGGTCTGTGGGTAATGCATTCCATAACTGCGTGCTCATGTAAGAGAAGGTAGTGGCATACATCAGCTTGTATTTTAGACCTTTACAGCTGGGGAAGTGCAGATTGAGAACTTTGCGGGACGATTTTGATAGCGTTTCTGGGAGGCAGGTCCACAAGGTTTAGCATGTAGATTGGTGCGTCTGCGTGAATGATTTTGTGACACAATCGTGCAGATCTTGAACGCAATGCGTTCCTTAAGTGGGAGCCAGTCCAGATTAGTCCAGAAAGTGCATATATTATAGCATGTTATCATGTATGTACACATAGGACTGTAGCAAGGCATATGGGAAGCTGTCCATTGGCATCATCAGGTCTATTCCTTCTCCGGTGAAAATTTTGGGAATTTTTCTGGACTCAACGGGCTCGAAGGAACTTCACGTAAATTAAGTGGTTCAGAAACTTTCTTTCTTATGCATGTGAATTACTTTGTATCCGAAAGTCATCAGTTCCAGTTGCTAGTTCGGGCACTATTGCTTAGTTCTTTGGACTACTGCAATATTATTTATCTGAATTACTCTCCGTCATTGTTGAGAAAGTTACAGACGACTCCGAACCCAGCACTGAGTCTGATTTTTCTCCTTGAGATGGTCGGACCGGCTTTCTGCTTATTATGCCAAGGTTCACTGGTTAAAATCAGAAAAGATATGGAGAAAAAAATCCACCCAGAAGGTAAACACCCAAACACTCCAAAAGTGGAAATTAGGAATCCCTTCTTAACAAAAGGTCAGGTTGCTAAATCCATATACAGTAATACCTCGGTGTTGTTGACTTCGGTTATCCTCGGTTTTGGTTTTCGTAGATTTTTTCCACGAAAAATTTGTCTCGGATTTCATCAGTTGCCTCAGATTTTGTCGGCGTGCCCACGTGACCTCGCTGGTAATTTTGCGAAAACAAAGGGCGACCCACACGTTCTCCTGCTCAGAAATAATTGCCTCGGTTTTCGTCGGTTTCGGATTACACCGATTGTTTTCGGACGGATTATCGACGAAAACCGAGGTATCACTGTATAAATATATATATATATATATATATTTTTTTTTTTGCTCCTCACATGTACAAAAAAATGGAGGAAAAAGACCTCAGATGGCTGTGATCGTCAACAGACGA
The DNA here is from genome assembly GCF_901765095.1 of Microcaecilia unicolor. Classification (NCBI taxonomy): domain Eukaryota; kingdom Metazoa; phylum Chordata; class Amphibia; order Gymnophiona; family Siphonopidae; genus Microcaecilia; species Microcaecilia unicolor. Next base: position 354,613,900 of record NC_044034.1, read on the forward strand.
CATAAGCACTAGCCTTACCAAAGACACCAGTAGAAGTAGCCTAGTGGTTAGTGCAGCAAACTTTGATGCTGGGGAACTGGGCTGAATTCCCACTGCAGCTCTTTGTGACTCTGGGCCAGGCACTTGGGGGCCCTTTTACTAAGCCGCGTAAGCGTCTATGCATGCCCAACGTGTGCCAAAATGGAGTTACTGCCCTGCTACCTTGTGGCCCTTGCAGTAATTTCATTTTTGGGAATGCGTCCGATATGTGTGCCTGAAAAATAATTTTTATTCTCTGACGCACGTATTGGGCGTGTGCCAAGTGGCATTTGACGCGCGTAGGTCATTACCGCCCGGTTACCATGGGAGATTTTACTGCTAGGTTAATGGCTGGCAGTAAGGTCTTAGACGCAAAATGGATGCGCGCCAATTTTGATTTTGACACACGTCCATTTTGAGCAAAAATTTTAAAAAGGCTTTTTTTTTGCAGGCCGCTGAAAAATGGACTTGCGTGTGCCCAAAACCCACGCCTACATTACCGCAGGCCATTTTTCAGCGCACCTTAGTATAACGACCCCTTGGGGCCCTGTTTACTAAGATGACTTACCAGCTTATTTTCAAAGGAGATCACTGGCCATCTTCTGACACAAATTGGGAGATGGCTGGCCATCTCCTGAAGCTGGCCAAATCAGTATAATGGAAAGCCGATTTTGGCCGGCTCCAGCTGCTTTCCGTCGCAGAGCCGGCCAAAGTTCCTGGGGGCGTGTCGGAAGGGTAGCGAAGGTGGGACAGGGGCGTGCCGGGGCGTGCTTAAGAGATGGGTGCCCTCGGCTGATAATGGAAAAAAGAAGGGCGTCCCTGGCCAGAATTTGGTCCACTTTATTTGGTCACTTTTTTTTCAGGTCCAAGTCCCAAAAAAGTGCCCAAACTGACCAGATGACCACTGGAGGGAATCGGGGATCACCTCCCCTGACTCCCCCAGTGGTGAGTAACCCCCTCCCACCCTCAAAAAATACTTTAGAAACTTTTTTTGCCAGCCTCTATGCCAGGCTCAAATGTCATACTCAGGTCCATCGCAGCAGTATACAGGTCCCTGGAGCAGTTTTAGTGGGTACTGCAGTGGACTTCAGGCAGGCGGACCCAGGCCCATCCCTTTCTCCCTGTTACACTTGTGGTGGTAAGTGTGAGCCCTTCAAAACCCACCCGAAACCCACTGTACCCACATGTAGGTGCCCCCCTTCACACCTTAGGGCTATGGTAGTGGTGTATAGTTGTCGGGAGTGGGTTTTTGGGGGGGGGGTGGGGGGGCTCAGCATGCATGGTAAGGGAGCTATGCACCTGGGAGCTATTTTAATGTTTTTTTTTTATTTTTAGAAGTGCCCCCTAGGGTGCCCTGGCATATGAGGGGGACCAGTGCACTACGAATCCTGGCCCCTCCCATGACCAAATGCCTTGGATTTATTCGTTTTTGAGATGGCCGACTTCGGTTTCCATTATGGGCGAAAACCGAAGCTGGCCATCTCAAACCCGGCGATCTCAACATTTATCTTTTTCGAAAATACAGTTGGCTCCGCCCCTTCGCGGTGCCGTCCTCGGAGATGGGCGCCCTTAGAGATGGGCATCCCCGGTCGAAAATGCCCCTCTTAGTGTTTCTAACGCCCCTACACTTCGTGTGCACACTAACCATGTAGGCGCCTATAGGGATATTGTAGGCATGTACATGATTAACGCATGTTAAAAACGTTAATGCGCCTATAACACTGTTTAGTAAACAGGGTCCTTAACCCTCCATTGCCCCAGGTACAAAGAAGTACCTCTGTAAACCACTTTGAACGTAGTTTAAAAAAAAACCCACAGAAAGGCTTTATATCAAGTCCCATCCCCATAAACACTGCTCACAGTTTTTTATTCATTGGTCAAAAAACCTCCTTTAAAGTCCAGAATATTCAACTTCACAGTACAAACCCATCTTTATGACACACAATTTTATATATTTTTGTAACCACATTTTCTTCATCAAGTCATCACAGAAAAAAGTTTGCTCTTCATTATATTATTAATCAAATACTCCCAAATCAAACTTGCATTTCAATATCCATATGCTTTAATAGCAACAAATTCTTTAGCAGAAAGATTACTTATAGCAAGGCAGCGAAGACAGCAAGGATGATCCCTACAGGGACCCGTTTCACCACCCCATTGTTTCATTGATTTTACTCTAGAGATTGTGTAACCCAAGTCTCATCCAGGTTTCACACTGCTTCAGTTTCACAGTTTCTGCTCACTCTCAGGCCATGTGTACCTCACACTCCCATTCTCCTCAGTCGAGCTAGGATGGGTAATGGTCCGGAATACATCTATGAGAGCTGTTCTACAAATGGGGGAGGTTCTTTCCTGAGCACCCCTGAAGCTGCACCTCCTGGAGAAGGCAGAGATTCTGGGCCTCTATCCCTGGGGGACTTATTTTTTCCTGTTAACAACGTAACCCTTCACAAACAAGGCACCTTTACCTGCCGGCTCCACCCTGCTGGTCTGAGAGAGCAGCACAGGCAGAGAAAATGGCCGACACTGTTGTGCGCAGGAACATGCAGCGAGAGGAGGTGTGCGAAACTTTAGCATGGCAACTGCAGAGAAGGCATACTCCAGCTGATGGAGCAGCCTGCCACACCCACCTTGGCCCACGTCAGAGACCCAGCCACCACTGCTCTCAGACCACGGTGACCAAAGTGAGCACACCATAGAACCACAAGCGGCTCAGCCTGTCCAGTACCGTGATTCTCTCATTGGCAACCCCAAGCACCACCTTCACTAGCTGACCTACTGAAACATGCCAGTCCGCTGCTAATGCCCTACCTGTCATTAGGTCACTGTAGCAAGGCAGATCTCCCAAGCTTCTAATGCTAATGCTAAAGCAACTATTTCAAACACCAAACTAAATTTTTAAAAACTCCACTTTCTTTTTTTTTTTTTAATTTGACTGTGGCATTTTAATTCCCAAGGAGAAAGGGGAAAGCGAGGGAAGGGGATCATTAGAGTACATACATACCTATCCTCTCTCTGGCCTACGCATCTGGGCAACTGCCTCTTACCAAAAAAGCTGAGGCCTTCAGTCCAGAGCCCTGGCTCCGTTACCCTACTAGCTTAGGCCCCTAAGTGATCTTCACTAACCCAGTAGGAGCGAGTCATGGTCCAGGCTCAGGGCTGAGGAGGCGCATTAGGGATGTGGCTGCTGGGGATCCCCAAGCCCCATCAGCTGAAGACTCCCAGCATATCTCCCTCCAGGAGATTGAGGGGTCGCTTAACTTCACGCCCCCCCCCCCCCCCGGTACCCTTTATTCCTTTATTCACCAGCAGTGATCAGCAACACATTCCCCTTACTTGCACCGGTCCAAGCCTTCCCTCTGATGCAACTTCCTGTTCACAGGACCAGGAAGTTGTATCAGAGGGAAGGCTCCAAGCTGGTGTGAGCAAAGGCAATGAGTTGCTGCCCACTACCAGTGAAGGCCTACAGGATTTAAAGGTATCGGGGTTGGGGAAGAGGAGGGAGAGATGTCGGGGGGGGGGGGGGGGGGGAAGGACAGGGTTGTCATGCCGGGCCTACCCAAAATTGGTTGTCTGGCTATGCTCCAGCTTTGATTGTCCCGCTGCTCCAGTCCACTTGAACCACCTGCCGGAGGCAGAGAAATTCTGGCAAGTTCCAGGGCTACACTGCTTCTTATACAGGTGGTGATGCCCCTAAATTAGTGTTCTCTGCCTCTGTGGTAGGGGGGCACAAGCCCCTCATCGAGCAGGATGAGGAATGTTCATGTTGAATGATATTGGTCACATAGAAGAGCTACTTCAAAGTTGATAAATCTTTCTGGTATCTCCCCAAATGGTAAGCAGAAAGCAGACTACACGTATTACATTTTGCATTAAAAAAATATGAGCCAAATCGCTTAAAAGAATTAGAACCAGGTAGATGAAGCCAGACCCAAAATTGTTTTACTGAAAATAAGTTTGCAGTTTCCAGACAGTTCACTGTAACTTTTCATCTTCTCGTGTACAAAGCCCTGGCCATTTCAGATAATGTGTTAGTGCTCTTACATCATGCTGACTATTGAGGAATCCAGCCTAGAGCCAAACGCTCTGCTTTGCTCCTGCCTAGTTGTTGTCCAGATGCGAAGTATGGTTCAATTGCTCTGTGCAGGTCTAATTTTGGAAAGCTGTAGCTGTTGCAGAGGGAACATTGTGCTAAGAAATGGAAATCAATACAGATTTCACGTTAGCAGTCACCTGGGCAAACACGTTTTGTGACCCGCAGAAATGTTCAATCAAGCGCAGGCTGTTAAGGAAAAATTATGATCTCGATCTCTTGTGTACTGTTGGGTTTAGCTTAATTTCTGTCTCAGCAATAACTGCAAAGCATAACAGTATAGCACGTTGCACCTCGGTGTCTCTCTAGTGCTGTGGTTAGTCGGATTTCATATGAACAAGAATGACTTTGGTTGAGTCATGCAAATAATATGCTCTTGAGATCTGACTACTTAGTCGTTGCTGCAGTAATAACATCCACCCTTGCCTGGGAGAATTGTTACATTTTGACTTGCAAACTGTCTTTTTTTTTTTTTAATGTAAGATTGTTTTTATTCAACATTTCAATAAAGAAAACCATACAATACACTTAACTGCAGCCACAAGGCTACCAACTCTCCAAAATTCCTCAAACTCATCTGTAATACATAATCAACATTGTATTTTTTCCCCCTACCCAACCCTTTCACCCCCTCCCACCCCTCCTCCTATTCATGGCTGCCCCCACCCCCCCGGTGTACCACTAGCAGTGTTCCATATTCTTTCTAAGTTTGTCCATTCTTACGCATCATGTCTGTATCTGCCAGCTCTTCGATCTGTCAATTTCTCAAGATCCGTTATTTTTTTTTTTTTTGTTACATTTGTACCCCGCACTTTCCCACTCATGGCAGGCTCAATGCGGCTTACATGGGGCAATGGAGGGTTAAGTGACTTGCCCAGAGTCACAAGGAGCTGCCTGTGCCTGAAGTGGGAATCGAACTCAGTTCCTCATGGCCGCGCAGGCTTCTACATGGAATGTTGCTAGTGGAATAGCAACATTCCATGTAGAATCTCCAATAGCATCTATTTTATTTTTGTTACATTTGTACCCCGCGCTTTCCCACTCATGGCAGGCTCAATGTGGCTTACATGGGGCAATGGAGGGTTAAGTGACTTGCCCAGAGTCACAAGGAGCTGTGCCTGAAGTGGAAATCGAACTCAGTTCCTCAGTTCCCCAGGACATTCCACCACCCTAACCACTAGGCCACTCCTCCACTGTTGCTACTATTTGAGATTCTACATGGAATGTTGCTATTCCACTAGCAACATTCCACGTAGAAGTCGGCCCTTGCAGATCACCAATGTGGCCGCGCAGGCTTCTGCTTCTGTGAGTCTGACGTCCTCACAGAAACAGAAGCCTGCGCAGCCTTCTACATGGAATGTTGCTAGTGGAATAGCTACATTCCATGTAGCAACATTCCATGTAGAATCTCCAACAGTAGCAACATTCCATGTAGAATCTCCAATAGTATCTATTTTAACATAAGTACATAAGTACATAAGTAGTGCCATACTGGGAAAGACCAAAGGTCCATCTAGCCCAGCATCCTGTCACCGACAGTGGCCAATCCAGGTCAAGGGCACCTGGCACGCTCCCCAAACGTAAAAACATTCCAGACAAGTTATACCTAAAAATGCGGAATTTTTCCAAGTCCATTTAATAGCGGTCTATGGACTTGTCCTTTAGGAATCTATCTAACCCCTTTTTAAACTCCGTCAAGCTAACCGCCCGTACCACGTTCTCCGGCAACGAATTCCAGAGTCTAATTACACGTTGGGTGAAGAAAAATTTTCTCCGATTCGTTTTAAATTTACCACACTGTAGCTTCAACTCATGCCCTCTAGTCCTAGTATTTTTGGATAGCGTGAACAGTCGCTTCACATCCACCCGATCCATTCCACTCATTATTTTATACACTTCTATCATATCTCCCCTCAGCCGTCTCTTCTCCAAGCTGAAAAGCCCTAGCCTTCTCAGCCTCTCTTCATAGGAAAGTCGTCCCATCCCCACTATCATTTTCGTCGCCCTTCGCTGTACCTTTTCCAATTCTACTATATCTTTTTTGAGATACGGAGACCAGTACTAAACACAATACTCCAGGTGCGGTCGCACCATGGAGCGATACAACGGCATTATAACATCCGCACACCTGGACTCCATACCCTTCCTAATAACACCCAACATTCTATTCGCTTTCCTAGCCGCAGCAGCACACTGAGCAGAAGGTTTCAGCGTATCATCGACGACGACACCCAGATCCCTTTCTTGATCCGTAACTCCTAACGCGGAACCTTGCAAGACGTAGCTATAATTCGGGTTCCTCTTACCCACATGCATCACTTTGCACTTGTCAACATTGAACTTCATCTGCCACTTGCACGCCCATTCTCCCAGTCTCGCAAGGTCCTCCTGTAATTGTTCACATTCCTCCTGCGACTTGACGACCCTGAATAATTTTGTGTCATCGGCGAATTTAATTACCTCACTAGTTATTCCCATCTCTAGGTCATTTATAAATACATTAAAAAGCAACGGACCCAGCACAGACCCCTGCGGGACCCCACTAACTACCCTCCTCCACTGAGAATACTGGCCAAGCAATCCTACTCTCTGCTTCCTATCTTTCAACCAGTTCTTAATCCATAATAATACCCTACCTCCGATTCCATGACTCTGCAATTTCTTCAGGAGTCTTTCGTGCGGCACTTTGTCAAACGCCTTCTGAAAATCCAGATATACAATATCAACCGGCTCCCCATTGTCCACATGTTTGCTTACCCCCTCAAAAAAATGCATTAGATTGGTGAGGCAAGACTTCCCTTCACTAAATCCGTGCTGACTTTGTCTCATCAGTCCATGTTTTTGTATATGCTCTGCAATTTTATTCTTAATAATAGCCTCCACCATCTTGCCCGGCACCGACGTCAGACTCACCGGTCTATAATTTCCCGGATCTCCTCTGGAACCCTTCTTAAAAATCGGAGTAACATTGGCTACCTCCAGTCTTCCGGTACTACACTCGATTTTAGGGACAGATTGCATATTTCTAACAGTAGCTCCGCAAGTTCATATTTTAGTTCTATTAATACTCTGGGATGAATACCATCAGGTCCCGGTGATTTACTACTCTTCAGCTTGCTGAACTGACCCATTACATCCTCCAAGGTTACAGAGAATTTGTTTAGTTTCTCCAACTCCCCCGCTTCAAATATTCTTTCCGGCACCGGTGTCCCCCCCAAATCCTCCTCGGTGAAGACCGAAGCAAAGAATTCATTTAATTTCTCCGCTACGGCTTTGTCCTCCTTGATCGCCCCTTTAACACCATTTTCGTCCAGCGGCCCAACCGACTCTTTGACCGGTTTCCTGCTTTTAATGTATCTAAAAAAATTTTTACTATGTATTTTTGCTTCCAACGCTAATTTCTTCTCAAAGTCCTTTTTTGCCCTCCTTATCTCCGTTTTGCATTTGGCTTGGCATTCCTTATGATCTATCCTGTTACTTTCAGTTGGTTCTCTTCTCCACTTTCTGAAGGATTGTTTTTTGGCTCTAATGATTTCCTTTATCTTACTGTTTAGCCACGCCGGCTGACGTTTAGTCTTTTTTCCCTTTTTTCTAATACGTGGAATATATTTGTCCTGAACCTCCAGGATGGTGTTTTTAAACAGCATCCACGCCTGATGCAAGTTTTTTACTCTGCGAGCTGCTCCTTTCAGTCTTTTTTTCACCATTTTTCTCATTTTGTCGTAATCACCTTTTCTATAGTTAAACGCTAGCGTACTTGATTTCCTAGTTTCACTTCCTTCAATGCCAATATCATTTTATTTTTGTTACATTTGTACCCCGCGCTTTCCCACTCATGGCAGGCTCAATGCGGCTTACATGGGGCAATGGAGGGTTAAGTGACTTGCCCAGAGTCACAAGGAGCTGTGCCTGAAGTGGAAATCGAACTCAGTTCCTCAGTTCCCCAGGACTTTCCACCACCCTAACCACTAGGCCACTCCTCCACTGTTGCTACTATTTGAGATTCTACATGGAATGTTGCTATTCCACTAGCAACATTCCATGTAGAAGTCGGCCCTTGCAGATCACCAATGTGGCCGCGCAGGCTTCTACATGGAATGTTGCTAGAGGAATAGCAACATTCCATGTAGAATCTCCAATAGTAGCAACATTCCATGTAGAATCTCAAATAGTAGCAACAGAATCTCCAATAGTAGCAACATTCCATCCAGAATCTCCAGTAGTAGCAACATTCCATGTAGAATGTCCAATAGTATCTATTTTATTTTTGTTACATTTGTACCCTGCGCTTTCCCACTCATGGCAGGCTCAATGCGGCTTACATGGGGCAATGGAGGGTTAAGTGACTTGCCCAGAGTCACAAGGAGCTGCCTGTGCCGGGAATCGAACTCAGTTCCTCAGTTCCCCAGGACCAAAGTCCACCACCCTAACCACTAGGCCACTCCTCCACCCGGAGTCTTAATTTCCAGTCTAAGATAGTGGGCCCTACTCGTTGCAAACTGTCTTTATTTTATTTATTTATCACATTTATACCCCACATTTTCCCAAATGTTTGCAGGCTCAATGTGGCTTACAATAGACCGAAAAGGCTATCGCCAGTCCAGTAGTTATACAAATATGATAGATTGTGGTAGTCAGAGTGGATAGAAAGAACAGGGTATAAAAGAAAAAGGGTAAAGGTAAGAGAGTCCAAAATAGTCCATTTATATGCTGTTTTGAAGGACTTTGGGTTTTATGTTGGAGCCCGGGGGTAGGCCTTCCGGAATAGGCTGGTCTTGAGTAATTTCCTAAAGTTGAGATGGTTTTGAGTAGTTTTGACAGCTTTTGGCAGTGCACTCCATAATTGGGTGCTGATAAAGGAAAAGGATGAAGCGTAAGTGGATTTATATTTGAGGCCGTTACAGGTAGGATAATGGAGATTTAGGAATGAACGGGATGTGCTTGATGTATTCCCGGCTGGAAGATTGATTAGGGTGTTCATGTATCCTGGGGCTTCTCCATAAAGAATTTTGTGGACTAGGGTGTAGATTTTGAAGTTAATTCGTACCTTTATTGGGAGCCAGTGCAATTTCTCTCGAAGGGGCTTGGAACTTTCAAACGTCTTTTGCTTTGACCTAGTTAAGTACATAAGTACATAAGTAATGCCACACTGGGGAAAAAACCAAGGGTCCATCGAGCCCAGCACCCTGTCCACGACAGCGGCCAATCCAGGCCAAGGGCACCTGGTGAGCTTCCCAAACGTACAAACAGTCTATACATGTTATTCCTGGAATTGTGGATTTTTCCCAAGTCCATTTAGAAGTGGTTTATGGACTTGTCTTTTAGGAAACCGTCTAACCCCTTTTTAAACTCTGCCAAGCTAACCGCCTTCATTCTATCTTTTATAGTTTTATAATTGTGTTGCTGTTTTTTTTTTAAATCTTGTATTCATAGGGGCACTTTTACTATGGCGTGCTGAAAAATGGCCTGTGGTAGTGTAGATCCGTGTTTTGGGAGCGCACAGAACCATTTTTCAGTGCACCTGTAATAAAAAGCCTTTTTAACATTTTTGCCGAAAATTGCTGCGCATCCATTGTGGGTCTGAGACCTTACTGCCAGCCATTGACCTAGTGGTAAAGTCTCACATGATAATGGAAACCGAGGACGCCCATCTCAGAAACGACCAAATCCAAGCCCTTTGGTCGTGGGAGGAGCCAGCATTCGTAGTGCACTGGTCCCTCTCACATGCCAGGACACCAACTGGGCACCCTAGGGGGCACTGCAGTGGACTTCACAAATTGCTCCCAGGTTCATAGCTCCTTTACCGTGTATGCTGAGCCCCCCAGAACCCACTACCCACAACTGTACACCACTACCATAGCCCTTATGGGTGAAGGGCTAGATGTGGGTACAGTAGGTTTCTGGTGGGTTTTGGAGGGCTCACATTTACCAGCACAAGTGTAACAGGTAGGGGGGGATGGGCCTGGGTCCCCCTGTCTGAAGTCCACTGCACCCACTAAAACTGCTCCAGGGACCTGCATACTGCTGCGATGGACCTGAGTAAGACATTTGAGGCTGTCATAGAGGCTGGCAAAAAATATTTTTAAAGAATTTTTTTGAGGATGGGAGGGGGTTCGTGACCACTGGGGGAGTAAGGGGAGGTCATCCCCGATTCCCTATGGTGGTCATTTGGTCAGTTCGGGCACCTTTTCGTGGCTTGGTCGTAACAAAAAAAGGACCAAGTAATATCGTCCAAGTGCTCGTCAGAGACGCCCTTCTTTTTCCTATTATGGGTCGAGGATGCCCATGTATTAGGCACGCCCCAGTCCCGCCTTCGCTACGCCTCCGACACCCCCCCAGGAATTTTGGTTTAACCCGCGACGGAAAGCAGTTGGGGACGCCCGAAATCGGCTTTCGATTATGCCGATTTGGGTGACCCTGTGAGAAGGACGCCCATCTTGTGATTTGTGTCGAAAGATGGGCGTCCTTCTCTTTCGAAAATAAGCCTGATAGTAGGACATTTAAAACAAATAGAAGAAAATATTGTTTCACTGAACGCTTAGTTAAAGTATCTGGTTTTAAAAAAAGGTTTGGACAAATTCCTGCAGGAAAAGTCCATAAACTGTTGTTAAGGTAGACTCAGGGAGATCCACTGTTTATCTGTGGTGTTAAGTACCATAGAATCTGGCCACTTTTTGGGACTCTACCAGGTATTTGTGACCTGGACTGACCACCTTTGGAAACAGGATACTAGGCTAGATGGACTCTTGGCTTGACCCAGTAGGGCAATTCTTATACTCCTATGTTGACTGTCATTTCTGACAACAAACAAAAAAGTGAGGTGGATACACAAAGAGGATGTTAAAAAGTCTTTAATTCTAAAAAAAACATAAAAACGACCCGACATGGCCGTGTTTCGGCACAAAGGCCTGTTTCAGGGGTCAAGTGGATCTCTTGTGTTGTTGCAAGCAAAATTAAAACTTTGCACAGTTTTCGTCACCGATGATTGCCGGTCAGATGGTGTTCGAATTACCACGCTTTTTTCCTATCGAGGATTAAACAGCAGTTTAACAGCCAGGATCTCAACTTCCCTTTTAAGTTAAGTTTGCTCACAACGACACAAGAGATCCATTTGACCCCTGAAGCAGGCCTTTGTGCCGAAACACAGCTATGTCGGGTCATTTTTATGTTTTTTTTTTAGAATTAAAGACTGTTTGATATCCTCTTTGTGTGTCCACCTCACTTTTTTTTGTTATTCACGTCCACGTGAGGAATTTAACAAGAACTTTATCCTCCTCTTTTTTTTTCACTGTCATTTCTACACGGTCAAGAAGACCAGCACAGAAACCACATGTACGTAAGAACAGCATTAGCATCATATTCCACAATCTGGTGCAATCATTGGTGTTAATCCATTTGGACTATTGTAATTCCATTTATTCTGGATGTAAATCACAAATTATTAAGAAACTCCAAACAGCCCAAAACACTGGCCTAGTGGTTAGGGTGGTGGACTTTGGTCCTGGGGAACTGAGGAACTGAGTTCGATTCCCACTTCAGGCACAGGCAGCTCCTTGTAACTCTGGGCAAGTCACTTAACCCTCCATTGCCCCATGTAAGCTGCATTGAGCCTGCCATGAGTGGGAAAGTGCAGAGTACAAATGTAACAAAAATAAAATAGATACTATTGAGATTCTACATGGAATGTTGCTATTCCACTAGCAACATTCCATGTAGAAGGCTGCGCAGGCTTCTGTTTCTGTGAGTCTGACGTCCTGCACATACGTGCAGGACGTCAGACTCACAGAAGCAGAAGCCTGCGCGGCCACATTGGTGATCTGCAAGGGCCGACTTCTACATAGAATGTTGCTAGTGGAGGAGTGGCCTAGTGATTAGGGTGGTGGACTTTGGTCCTGAGGAACTGAGTTCAATTCCCACTTCAGGCACAGGCAGCTCCTTGTGACTCTGGGCAAGTCACTTAACCCTCCATTGCCCCATGTAAGCCGCATTGAGCTTGCCATGAGTGGGAAAGCGCGGGGTACAAATGTAACTAAAATATTTGGTAAAGCGAAATACGAAAGCGCCAGACCCCTTAGAGAAAACCTACATTGGTTACCACTCAGAGATCGAATTACATTCAAGACCTGTACCCTGGTTCACAAAATTATTCAGGGCGAAGCCCTGATATATATGTCAGATCTCATAGACTTACCAGCAAGAAACATAAAAAGTTCATCACGCACATTCTTGAACCTCCATTACCCGAATTGTAAAGGACTTAAATATAAATCAGTATATGCATCTAGCTTCTCCTATATCTGTACACAATTTTGGAATGCACTACCGAATGCCATAAAAACAACGCACGATATGACATCCTTCTGGAAACTACTAAAGACTAAATTGTTTAAAAAGTCTTATCAAAAGGATCCGTCATAAATCAACCAGATCAAGTTAACAGTGAATTCTTCTATTCGATTACTCAAATTTCTATTTCTTTTCATTAATAATGTTATTCATTACCCTTGATTTCAAACTCCTGAAATGTACTGTATATCCATTTACTTCTAATGTACTTCATATTTTTGTACTAATAATAACAATATGTACTTCTCACTCCGGAAACGGCTACCGTCATTTGGGCATAATGTAAGCCACATTGAGCCTGCAAATAGGTGGGAAAAATGTGGGATACCAATGCAGCAAATAAATAGTCACCCAATATTCAAGGTAATGTAAATGGGCAGGAGATGCTCCTAATTACTTAAATCACCCTTGACCACCTAACTCTCCATATTCAGCACAAAACGGCCATGTTAAATGTGGGCAGGTCAAGGGCGGTGTTGGGAAGGAGCCAGCAGTTATGCCGGCACCAGCAATGTTCGGTGTCAGCACCCACATAGCTAAGCGACCAAACAGGACCATATAAAAAGCAGTCCTAACTTTGATTGCGGCACTGAGTATCAGCCGGCACCGCCATAACTTTTCAATTGCTCCTTTAGCTGTTCCCCAGCCCCTGAAGCAGCGTCTCTCTCTCCTCTTAGTCCACAACATCGGGAACCCCTCCCATCCCCCCCCCCCCGCACACACACCGACATCACATTTCCAGAGCTAATGTAGCCGGCCACGGTCAGCATTTAAAAAAACGGTGACCGCCACTAACTGAATATCAGCTGATATGTTATTTGAATATTCTAACGTGTGCCTATTAGGTTTTTCATTGGTATTATGCTGATATTGTATCATATCTACAGTAATAATGAATTCTCACAAATAAACAATCTGCAACGCAGTGGCGTAGCCACAGGTGGGCTTGGGTGGGCCAGGGCCCACCCATTTATGGCTCAGGCCCACCCAACAGTAGCACATGTTTAGTGGTAACTGGTGGGAATCCCAAGCTCTACCAGCTGAAGATTTTCCCCTGATGGTAACGAAAACGCTACTCTCCACGACACCTTCGCATGCTCAGTTTTTAGTGCATTCCTGCTGCCAAGGTGGAAAGAAGCATTTTCTCACCAGCTGAGATTTTTTTTGGGGGGGGGAGGGAGAACACTTGGTGCCCACCCAATTCTTGCCTAGGCCCATCCAAAATCTGTTGTCTGGCTACGCCCCTGCTGCAACGAGTGTGTAGTTATAACAAAGAAACGATCAAACACATCACTCCAATATAGTGTCACACTGGGGATTCAGATCTGAAGGATAAAATATATTAAATTTAAAAAAATAGCCTCAGTGTAACAGGGAGCATGACTTTTATGCTCCACTGTAAATATTACCATCACAGGCTTCCACCACCTTCCGAGAAAAAAAACACAGAGAAAAACTCCCAGAATATTTCAAAAATTGTAAAGAAGTGGGAGAAAAGTCTGTGTTTAAAAAAACAGAAGGGAGGGTAACACAATTTAACACAATACAGATCCAAATACCCACGACACTAAATCTCACTATGAATATAAATCACCCAAATAGACACTAATTAGCAATCCCTCACTAGACTAAAATCCTCATTCAAACAGAGAAGCCTTCCTGTAAGTATCATATCTACAGTGCATTATTTAAATGTTCTTCCATGCTGTCTATTAAGGTATCATTTCTGGTACTAACATTTACATATTTATTTTGTTTGGTTTTTCTGCAGTGCTGTTAAATGTGTACAGTTGACATTCTTTCATGTTAGTCCCACTGCTAGGTTTTAATTTGCCATTTCCAAATGTATTTCATCGATTGTATTTATGCTTACATTTGGTAATTTTACTGCTGTTATGCTGTTAACAAATGCTTAAGTTGTATGTATAATTGTAACTGTTGTACACTGCCTTGGATGATTAATCTCTTCATAGAGGCAGTTAATAAATCCAAATAAAATGATTAAATAAAGAAATGAGGGAATGTGGCATAGCCAAGGGGAGCCTCCTGAGCCTAGCCCCTCCCCCCTAGTTTAGGCGCAGGCCCTCTTCAAAAATTGCAGCGCCAGATTCTTGGCTAGTGGGGATGCTCAAGCCCTGCCAGCCAAAGAAGGTCCGTGGCCCGAGCCCCTGCCTGTGCTGCCTGAGCAGCAGAAAGCCGGCAGCGTGCTCCAGCCACCGATGCATTTGAAGTCAGCATGTGCGGAAGTTCCAGTGTCGGAAGATGGGGGCATTCTGCCAGCTTTCTTACTGCTTCTGCAGCATGGATGGGGGCTCCGCAGAGAATCTGAGTGGAGTGGAGGAGTGGCCTAGTGGTTAGAGTGTGGACTTTGGTCCTGGGGAACTGAGTTCGATTCCCACTTCAGGCAGAGGCAGCTCCTTGTAACTCTGGGCATGTCACTTAACCCTCCATTGCCCCATGTAAGCAGATGCAAAATGAAAGTCATTTTCACAACCTGATTGGGAAAATATGAGGAGTGGCCTAGTGGTTAGGGTGGTGGACTTTGGTCTTGAGTTCAATTCCCACTTCAGGCACAGGCAGCTCCTTGTGACTCTGGGCAAGTCACTTAACCCTCCATTGCCCCATGTAAGCCACATTGAGCCTGCCATGAGTGGGAAAGCGCAGGGTACAAATGTAACAAAAATAAAATAGATACTATTGGAGATTCTACATGGAATGTTGCTACTATTGGACATTCTACATGGAATGTTGCTATTCCACTAGCAACATTCCATGTAGAAGGCTGCGCAGGCTTCTGTTTCTGTGAGTCTGACGTCCTGCACGTACGTGCAGGACGTCAGATTCACAGAAGCAGAAGCCTGCGCAGCCACATTGGTGATCTGCAAGGGCCGACTTCTACATGGAATGTTGGAATAGCAACATTCCATGTAGAATCTCAAATAGTAGCAACAGTGGCCTAGTGGTTAGGGTGGTGGACTTTGGTCCTGAGGAACTGAGTTCCAATTCCCACTTCAGGCACAGGCAGCTCCTTGTGACTCTTGTCAAGTCACTTAACCCTCCATTGCCCCATGTAAGCCGCATTGAGCCTGCCATGAGTGGGAAAGCGCGGGGTACAAATTAAAAAAAAAAATCTTTGACTGGTGGAGTTTGAGTATTCCTGCCAGCACAGGTAAGGATTTGATGGTGGGGGGCATTGAGAAGGTGTGAAAGAAAATGCTTGGCCCCTCTGTCCCCCACTGGGCTCCCTCCCCTCAAAATAAGTTCTGGCTATACCCTGTTGTGAGATATCTCTTTTTTTTCATTGCTTGTAAAAGGAAACAAAAGCACTTCGTTCCAGATTGCTCTCCCGACTGCTGCTTTTCATTCCCTTTCATTCTGTTATTTTTATCCATTAATAGATTTGCATGACTTTCTTGATTTGCTTTCAAAATCCCACTGTTCCGTGACAACCCAGTTCCATTTTCGGTTTCTTCCGCTAAGTTCCTTTGCTGTGTATGAGAATGTCTCCCTGCTGCTAATGTGTTCTTTTCTTCTCTCCACGTTTCTGCCTTTTTCTTTGTCTTCTTTTCATTCTCGAGACAGTTCTTTATGTTCTTCTGCCATTACGTTCTTACTTAATCCTAGTTTTTTTCCCCCCGGTGTATGCTGCCTGATGCCACAAAACAGGTAATCTGATTTCATTATTATTCATTCAACATACATTTTGAAGTGCACTATTTATTCTACATACGACACTTTAAAAGCATTCACTCAAAAGCACGAACTATTAAAACAACTGACAGGCTGGGAGATGCTGAAGAAGCCACTTGCAGATTTATACACTAGGGAAAGAGCGAGAGAGAGAGCTTAAGGGGCTTTTTTTTTTTCCCTAAAAGGCCTCTTTATGTTATGTTATGAGGTATATCCTGTTCAAAAGGAATGTATCCTTGGGAGCTTAGCCGAGTTTAGGTGGCAGAGCCGGTGGTGGGAGGCGGGGCTAGTGCTGGGCAGACTTATTTGGTCTGTGCCAGAGCCGGTGGTGGGAGGCGAGGCTGGTGGTTGGGAGGCGGAGATAGTGCTGGGCAGACTTATATGGTCTGTGCCAGAGCTGGTGGTGGGAGGCGAGACTGGTAGTTGGGAGGCGGGGATAGTGCTGGGCAGACTTATACGGTCTGTGCCAGAGCTGGTGGTGGGAGGCAGGGCTGGTGGTTTGGAGGCGGGGATAGTGCTGGGCAGACTTATTTGTTCTGTGCCAGAGCCGGTGGTGGGAGGCGGGGCTGGTGGTTGGGAGGCGGAGATAGTGCTGGGCAGACTTATACGGTCTGTGCCAGAGCTGGTGGTGGGAGGCAGGACTGGTAGTTGGGAGGCGGGGATAGTGCTGGGCAGACTTATACGGTCTGTGCCAGAGCTGGTGGTGGGAGGCAAGGCTGGTGGTTGGGAGGCGGGGATAGTGCTGGCTAGACTTATACGGTCTGTGCCAGAGCTGGTGGTGGGAGGCAGGGCTGGTGGTTGGGAGGCGGTGATAGTGCTGGCCAGACTTATACAGTCTGTGCCCTGAAGAGGACAGGTACAAATAAAAAGTAGCACATATGAGTTTGTCTTGTTGGGCGGACTGGATGGACCGTACAGGTCTTTTTCTGCCGTCATCTACTATGTTACTATGTTTATAACCCGCCAACTCTCCATAACAAGATTTAAGGCGAGGTAACAAATTTAGCAAGACAACTCAACATTCATCGGGAATTATAAATAGGCAAATATCATAAGACTGCAAAAGCGGTACTCGCAATAATGACAAGAAACGCGCTCTTAGCACCTTCTGAAAAATTCAGTAATCCTTCAAATGACGAATCTGGACAAGAAGACTATTCCAGAGATGAGCAATTAGAAAACAGAAAGAATGCGCA
Source organism: Microcaecilia unicolor (assembly GCF_901765095.1). Taxonomy (NCBI): domain Eukaryota; kingdom Metazoa; phylum Chordata; class Amphibia; order Gymnophiona; family Siphonopidae; genus Microcaecilia; species Microcaecilia unicolor. The sequence continues at coordinate 354,631,246 of NC_044034.1, forward strand.
AGAGCTGATTTGAATCTAACATACTTAACAGATGGAAATGCTAAAATTAATATTGAGTTGACCGAGAAGAAAAACAATTGTTTAAGGTCTTCAGCTTTTGCGACGAATCCTCAGGACAGGCACAAAATAGAAACTTTAAGACCAAGCAGAACACTTTAAAGCAAATCCTTGCCTGAACAGTTAATGTACAGAAACAAGCTACCATGCTTATTTCTGTGCATTAGGAGTGGGCTAGGAACCTGAGGAATTGGGTTCAATTCCCACTGCGGCTCATTGTGACCCTGGGCAAGTCACTTAACCCCCTGTTGCTCCAGGTACAAAACGTAAATTGGGAGTCCACTATGGACACAGAAAGTGCAAGCTTATAATATATGTAAACGGTCTTGGTTGTAGCACAGAAAGGCAGTAAATCAAGCCTTGACCCCCATGTTAGTGCATTTTTCAGATTTTGTTTTCTCAGGGGTGTTGCATGGGCCGAGAGTAGGCGTGGAAGTGTTAGCCAGTTAGCGCATTACATGTACTGCTTGCTAACCAGCTAACGCAGAGTTAACATGGGACCAATAGTTAATGAACTCCAATAGCAATACTGGCTACACACAGAGAAAATGAAGCTTAACCCCAAGAAGTCTCAAAGTCTCACAGAGGGGCATTTTCGAAACGTTGTCTAAGTCAAAATTGGAATGTCCTGCTCATAACATCCTAACCCCCCCCCCCCCCCCCCATCTATCTCACAGCCTATTTCAAACAGGAAAAACATCCAGATTTTCTGTTCACAAATGGCTGTGAGGTGGACATTTTTGTGCTGAGAACCTCCAAAATGAAACGTCCAAGATACCAATGGCAAAAAAAACAAGGGTTGGGCAACATTTTGAGAAAAATGGCCGCAGAGACATCCAGGCAGTGCAGAAGGATAGCCTAGTGGTTAGTGCAGTGGACTTTGAACGAAGGGATTCAGGTTCATTTTTTATTTATTTATAATTTCACTTTATACATCTTATCAAAGAGCATACAGAAATAGGAAATAATCAAATCATAACCATGATACACATTGAGTCAAGGATCTTGTCCCAATTAAGAAAACATAATAAAATCATCGTCCACTAAACAGGAAATCCTTAATATGAACCAAGTTACAAATATGTATTTAACTATATAAGATTAAACATCAAAACAATACTGACTCCAGTTACATTCTCAATCTATCATACAGTGTCCAAATGAGTATCTAAACCTTCACTACTGCATTCTCAACTTCCTTAGAAATCAAAAAATCCTCGAGTTGTTATGGATCAAAAAATTGGTAACTATGTTGTTGATAGAGGAAACGACAAATGCAAGGAAATTTAAGGGTGAATATTGCACCCAAATTTAAAGTTCTTTGACGAAGTGCCAAAAAGGCCTTTCGTCTATACTGGGTCTCTCTTGCGAGATCCGGAAAAATTCTAACTTTAGAGCCAAAAAACATCGAGTCTAAATGTCTAAAGAATAACTTCAATACCATTTCCCAATCTATCTCAAGTGCAAATGTTACCACTGCTGTTGTCCTTTGGGTAACTATCTCCAAAGAGGATTCTAAAAAGGACGTCAAGTTCAATCCTCCCTCCCTCCCTAATTCCAGGGTCACTTCCAGATTTAGATGGTGTAAAAGTCTGGAGATAAATCACCCTTGTTATGGGTGGAAGGGTCTCACTCGGCATCTAAGACTTCCTTCAGGTATTTTTTAAACATTTCAATGGCTGAAATAATTGGAGACCTGGGGAAATTAATAAGGCGCAAATTAAGTCTTCTCTGTTGATTTTCGAGATGTTCCATCTTTCGTTTAACAAAAATACTCTCCTTAATTGTAGCTTTATTCAAGTTCTCCAGTTTTTGAATATTACCCTGAAGCGCTTGTATATCAGACAACTGTCGGGCATTAATCTGCTCCTGGGATAGTAGGGCGTCTGATAGAATTTTTATTTCACCAGCATTTTTAAGCAGCACTGATTGTAGTGAAGAATGCATCGAAAAGGTTAGGTCCCACAGTGACTCTATAGTCACTACGGCAGATTTTATAACCTCAACTTTCATATCAGGAAGGGGGGCGTCGGAGATCTGTTTTAATCCAGCACTCACAACTGAAGGAAAAGTCTGTAAAGATTGTCCTACCAGATCTCCTTCGCCATTGCGAGCGGGCAGGCTCCCTTCTTCGGAGTTCCTCACCATTACAGGGATAGGTCCAACCGAATCACAAACCACTCGCTCACTTCCTGGTTGGGGAGGTGCCGCACGGGCGTCGGGGCTGAGAGAAGCCCCGTCTACACTGCTGACCGAATTGATGGAAGCCGGTCTGATAGCAGGAGAAGAGGTTGCCTGGGGTCCCAGAGTTACTCCAAAGTTTTCAAGGGTCGGTTGCCTTGAGAGGGGGATAGCGGTCGAGGTAATGGGAGCCTCCCTCACCTTTGCCCTCCGTTTCCCCATAGTAAGGAATTCGGACTCCTCTCGTGGTTCCTCAGACGAAAAACTCTAAGCGCGTCTGGTGTAGCGTTTCATCTCAGCGCCATCTTGGTTCCCCAGGGATGCAGGTTCAAATCCTGCTTTAACTCTTTATTTTGTAATTGTGAGCCCTCTAGGAACAGAAAAACACCTACCGTACCTGAATATACACCACTTCAGTAGCCTTTTGGGTGGCCTGAATTCTCCTAACTTTATCTGGTCAGTTGGTGCTTGTCATGAAACACCTAGCCACATGCCTGGGGCTAACCTGCAGCCACTTAGAGGGTTTATCCCCAGCACAGCTCAGATCCACCTGTACCTGCCACTTGTGCTCTACACTAGCACCCTCCTCCCACTGACTGGGTCCCAACTGCTTCTGGACAAATCTCCCGCTCTCAGATTATCCCCAGTGATCCTAGGTTACTGGGGCCACATTCCTAGTGGTCCCACAGCTCCTAGAAAGCACCCACAGACCCAATACACAAACCACCAGGATTCTTAGTCAGTCCATACAAGCAGAGGCAATAAATTAAAAATGTTTATTGTCGTGAAAAATTAGAACAATGAACAGAAAATATGCAATTCAGCAAACAATAACAGATAACTAAATATGGATCAATTATAAAACTATCTAAACATTTAGTCTCTACCTGAATAGTGCCTGGGAAAATCAGGAACATATAGCTGCTCACAGGTTATCAAATATAACTGTTCACAGGGTCTCAGCAAAGAGATCTTTCTCTCTTTTCTTCCTGGCTAAAACTGGGGCAAAAGCCAGTACATCCTAAATGAGTCTGAACTCCTGGGCCAATCCGAGCCCAGAACAACAAGTTTTCAAAAATATACTGCATCTTACTTCCTATTTGTGCCAGACTAAAGAAAAAAACAGGCATTACTCTATAACAGCTTTAAAGTAAGGAAGCAACACCTGCTGTCCAATAGGAGAAATATGCTTCAAGATTTAATTAAGGCAGTTTTACAGACTTAAAAACCCACTGTTTCGTTACAGTGCTGATCAGAGAAAGTTTTGCTGCACTCCAGGAATAGTTCCATCCATCTATTTTTATCCAGCTAAACTATATGCATCCAAAGATTTGGCCAGACAAAATGTAGCTGGTGAGCAGGCAGGAGGGGAGAATATTTATATCACAAGAAACTGAACAGTATCATGCTGGCACTAAAATACAATGTTCAATACAAATGAAAAAAGGGCACCAGCATTAGAAAGTCAAATTCAAATGTGTAATAATGCACAACCTTTATAACTTTACTAGTAAAAAAGGCCCGTTTCTGTTTTAAAGGAAACGGGCGCTAGCAAGGTTTTCCTCGGAGTGTGTATGTTTGAGAGAGCGTGTGTGAGAGTGACTGTGAGAGAGAGTAAATGTGCGAGTGTGTGTGTGTGACAGAGAGAGAGAGTGAGAGTGGGTGCGAGTGTGTGTGTGAGAATGAGAGTATGTGCCAGAGTGACTGTGAGAGAGAGTGAATGTGCGAGTGTGTGTGTGTGACAGAGAGAGAGTGAGAGTGGGTGTGAGTGTGTGTGTGAGAATGAGAGTATGTGCCAGGGTTCCCCCTCCCTGTATCCACCCCAGCGATGCTGTTCTCTCCCCAGCCCCCCTCCGGCCACCCAGGGAGTCTCCTCTGTCCCCTGCTCCCCTTCCAGCCACCCAGGGAATTGCTCGGTGCCTGGAGGGGGGGGGGGGGGGCGGGGAGAGAGCATCCCTGGGGGGGAGGGGGTAGGACCAGCACAGGACAACATCCCCCGGGGAGAGGGAACTCAGTGGACAGAACACACGCTGCAGCTCATTCTGTTCTACCCAACAGCCCCCCTGATCCCGTCCCCTCAGCCACCCCTGCAGTGCAGACGGCACCCGGTACCCCACCTCCTGCTCCAGCACCTCCGGACCGCTCCCTCCCAGCACCGCAACCCTTAGCGGCCAGTGCGCTGCTCTTCACCTCCAGGACGACGACGGCTTAGTTCTCCCGTCTTCCTCCTCCCCATCCCGGCCGCAGAGGCCGAAGCGCCGCCGGGCTGCCTCCTCCTCCTCCCGCCCTCTTTCCTGTGCTACAGTACCTACCGCCGCGGCCCCCAGCCACTGCGCATGCTCCCCGTGCACGCGCGCAACCGCCGCAGTACTCCGCGCGCCACCCGTCCGGGAGGGCCGTGCAGGTTGCTTCCGGCTAGGGATTTGCAGTTGGCTCCTTGAATGTGCTCCGCCCTCAACGTCATAACATTTGACGCGAGGGCAGGGCCCAGAGACTGTGTTTTTCGAGGCTTCAGAGCTTCGAACATACGAACCTTGGCTCCAGTGACGTCAGCAGCCAATAGAACGTTGAGGGTGAGTTTTATATATATAAATATGGGAGAAAACAACCTCAGAGACCTTCACAAAAATTCATTCTTGACTCTATTTCCTGAAGCAAGTCATTTTTCCTTCATCGGTCTAAAAACTCCTATATTTTTGAGTGCATGCTGAAAATCTTAGGGCCCTGTTTACTAAGGTGCGCTAGCATTTTTAGCGCACGCTACATGCTAGAGACACCCATATATTCTTAGAGTTGTGATGACCATGAGGTGAACGTTAGACAAGTACAAGTGCACAGGTGACAAATCTAGTTGAAGATCACAGAAAGCACCCAGTCCCTGCAAGGAGTTAAAGATGGTGGCGCCAGCAGAGGCAGGTGCTATGAAAGGCCTAGCGGACAGATCTTGCTGCGGCCCGAGCGTGGAACTTCCTACTATGTAAGTGGGGATTTACTAGCGCTGCTTATGGAACTGAAATCGGAGGTACAATCTGTCCGAACAGATATTAAACGAGCAGTGGCTAAAATTAAGCAAGATCTGATGGAGATAAAGCAGCAGGATGAGATGGAAACTAGATTGGATGCCATAGTGGAGGAGCTTGATGGCACACAATTGACCTTAAATCTGTATTCTCAGGAAATAGGAGATTTGCTTAGTTACATTATGTTAAGTAGTGTGGTATGTTTGAGTGAGTATGAGCTAGGTCTTTCCATTAATACTACTACTACTTATCATTTCTATGGTGCTACTAGACGTACGTAGCGCTGTACACTTGAACATGAAGAGACAGTCCCTGCTCGACAGAGCTTACAATTAGGACAGACAAACAGGACAAATAAGAGATAAGGGAATATTAAAGTGAGGATGATAAAATAAGGGTTCTGAACAAGTGAATAAGGGTTAAGAGTTAAAAGCAGCATCAAAAAGGTGGGCTTTTAGCTTAGATTTGAAGACGGCCAGAGATGGAGCTTGACGTACCCGCTCAGGAAGTCTATTCCAGGCATATGGTGCAGCAAGATAAAAGGAACGGAGTCTGGAGTTAGCAGTGGAGGAGGAGGGTGCAGATAAGAGATTTACCCAGTGAACGGAGTTCCTGGGGAGGAATGTAGGGAGAGATGAGAGTGGAGAGGTACTGAGGAGCTGCAGAGTGAATGCATTTATAGGTCAATAAGAGGAGTTTGAACTGTATGTGGAAACGGATAGGAAGCCAGTGAAGTGACTTGAGGAGAGGGCTAATATGAGCATAACGACACTGGCAGAATATTAGTCGTGCAGCAGAATTTTGAACAGATTGAAGAGGAGAGAGATGGCAGAGTGGGAGATCTGTGAGAAGCAAGTTGCAGTAGTCTAAGCGAGAGGTGATAAGAGTGTGGGGGGGGGGGGGGAGGACTATAAAATATCTTTGTTTACAGATGATGTCCTGTTGACATTATCACATCTGCTTACTTCATCCTAATTCTCCTAAGGAAATTGGAAGAATATGGGGTAGTTTCAGGATTCAAAACTTCATCTCATTCAAACTGTCCACTTTTTGGTTTGTATATTTTTTCCAGGCAAATTATTCATCCCTATTGAAATCTTTGTGGGAAGAGCTAGAGAGATGGCAGTATTTAAATATATCTTGGGTGAAACGTATCCAGGCAATTAAGATGGTGGTTCTCCTTAAGCTTTTGTATCTAAGCTCCATTGATATTTTGCTAACCTTGATTTTTTTTAAAATTGCATATCAAAAATATAGTGTTGACTGTGAATTAGTAAAAGACGAAAAAGGATGCCTGCCTTGTCACTTTATGATATGTTAGGGATCTGTTTATTAAGTTTTCTCCTAGTTTGTGTATGGGAGAAAAAAGTTTAGTAAATAGGGATCTAAGTTTGTGCTGTGCATATGAGAGGAGATCTATCTGAGAAGTCTGCAAAGCAGAGGCTTGAACTCGCAGTGCTCAGTCACTTACAGAGTTAAACATCATTTTTTCGCCATTATAAGAGACTGTTGAAGGAAGTAGGTCAGCTCTTTACCCTTGTCTGAATGAGGATCAAAAAGATTTATTGTGTCGTATTGGCAGGAGCACAGCCATCCTGATCTTTCAGTTGAGCGTAATTAAAGATAAGAACGTTTTTGCATTCATGAATGTCTACACCTGCCATGCCTTTGCCTGTTGTTTTAGACAGTGCTGCTTCTGCGATTTTCTATTGTCTTCATGCCGCAACCCGTAAGTGCAGGCGCCCCTTGTGGTTCTAGAGCTTCCTTTATACAAGTTCCTTTGGCTCGTGCATGCCACGCGTACCCAGAAGCAGGCACGCACTTACCCCAGAAGCTGGCGGTGGTAATACCGTAGGAGCTGCAAAGACGCGGACCGCGTCCACCGCCCCAAGGAATGTCACGCGATCAGACAGATGCGTCAGGGTGTCAGGGGAGGGGAAGACAGGGATGATTGAGGCATTTGTGAGCGACCGTGTAAACAAAGTGAGCGACACTCCCGGTATGTATGAGTGATCGCTCACCTTAGAGGGAACACTGTCCAGTATATGCAAAATTTTCACAATATATTCCTTGTGGATATCCTAAGTTATTATTGATAGCCATCTTACACTAGAGAGTCAAGTTAACGCCATTATAAAGAAGATGTTTTATTCTATGTGGAAACTTAAACGTTTAAGACCCTACTTTCCGAGGGATATATTCCATAACTTGACACAATCAATGGTATTGGGCCACACAGATTATTGCAATGGAATATATGCGGGTTGTAAATTACAGCTTATGAAAAAACTCCAGACAGCTCAAAACACAGCTGCCAGACTGATATTCAATAAAAAAAGATTTGATAGCGCTAAACCTCTTCGATTGAAACTACACTGGCTCCCTATCAAGGACCGCATTACTTTCAAAATTTGCTCTCTGGTCCACAAGATAATCTACGGTGAAGCCCCAGGATATATGATTGATTTAATAGATCTTCCAGCCAGAAACAGAATCAGTTCATCCCGTACTTATCTGAACCTTCACTATCCAAGTTGCATTGGACTCAGATACAAATCAACCTATGCATCCAGTTTTTCTTACTTAAGTATGCAAATGTGGAATGCATTACCAAAGAGTGTGAAAACGATGCACAGCCATCAAAACTTCAAGCGAACTTTAAAGACCTATCTGTTTCACAAGGCCTACCCTATTGATTCTGCTTAAATGCCTCAACTCTACAATGCATCTATACATACATTGCAATGGACATTTTATTTCTTATTTCCTTGGCCCTTATTGTACCCATTTACCCCTACCTTACCCTTTTTCTAATTGTATTTGTTTAATACCTACCGTACTTGGCGTTCACCATTACGGTATTTTGTAAACTACATTGAGCCTGCTAATATGTGGGAAAATGCGGGATACAAATGTTACAAATATATAACATAATCTGAGTTTGTAGCTGAGGCAATGGAGGATGAAGTGACTTGTTCCTGAGCTCCACAAAGAGCTCCAGTGAGATGTGAACTGGGCTCCCCTGGTTCTCAGTCTGTTACTCTAATTATTAGGCTATTCCTCTGCTTTTTCCACACTCAAACCTTTACTGCATTAGGAGTAGGGACAGCAGAGGACAATCAAAAGTAAACTGCTAGGTTAAAATACAGAGCAGCTTATTACATCTTTTGCACAATAGGGCTCTTCTGGGAGAGCCTGCTTGTACAAGAGTCTCAGAGTGGGAGGGAATGGGTAACAGTGTGAGATTGACTCTCTCTAAGTCTATAAACTTGCACATCCAAATTTATACTTTTCATACAAATTTGCAAGCACAATTTTTAAATTAAGGTCAGTTGCACATCTAACGTAATTGAATGATAAAAGATAAACACATAGGAATCCTGTATGGAAAGAATGGAACCAAACGAACTTAGGGCCCTGTTTACTAAGGCGCGTTAGTGTTTTTAATGTGCCTACAATTAGTGCCAGCACTAACCATGTAGGCGCCTAAAGGGATATTGTAGGTGTGTACACGCTTAACACACGTACATGGTTAATGTACATTAAAAATTCTAACACGCCTATAATGCGGCTTAGTAAACAGGGTGTTTAGTTGGCAACGCCAGTAATTGGGAAGCAAAGCCAGTGCCAGGCAGACTTCTGTGGTCTGTGGCCTAATCATGGCTGAAGAGATTTTGATGGGCTGGAGTGGGGCTTATCTTATTGGGCAGACTAGATGGACCATACAGGTCTTTATCTGCCGTCAACTACTATGTTACTATCAGGCTCATTTTCGAAAGAGGACGTCCATCTTTCGACATAAATCGCAAGAGGGACGTCCTTCTCCCAGAGACGTCCAAATCGGTATAATCGAAACCCGATTTTGGACGTCTCCAACTGCACTCCATCGCAAGGATGTCCAAATTTCAAGGGGACGTGTCAGAGGCATAGCGAAGGCGGGACTTGGGTGTGCCTAACACTTGGACGTCTTTGACCCATAATTGAAAAAAGCAAGGATGTCCTTGACGAACACTTGGATGTTTTCACCCTGATGTGGTTTTTTTTTTTTTTTTTTACAAATAAGGCACAAAAAGGTGCCCAAAATGACCAGGTGACCACCGGAGGGAATCAGGTATGACCTCCCGTTACTCCCCCAGTGGTCACTAACTCCCTCCCACCCTCAAAAAACATCTTTAAAAATATTTTGTGCCAGCTTCTATGCCAGCCTCAGATGTCATACTCAGGTCCATGACAGCGCATGCAGGTCCCTGGAGCAGTTTTAGTGGGTACTGCAGTGCACTTCAGACAGGCGGACCCAGGCCCATACCCCCCCCCTACCTGTTACATTTGTGGAGGAAACAAAACCCACCAAAAACCCACTGTACCCATATGTAGGTGCCCCCATTCACCCATAAGGGCTATGGTAGTGGTGTACAGTTGTGGGTACTGGGTTGGTGAGGCTCAGTACACAAGGGAGCTATGTACCTGGGAGCATTTTATGAAGTCCACTGCAGTGCCCCCTAGGGTGCCCGGTTGGTGTACTGGCATGTTAGGGGGACCAGTGCACTACAAATGCTGGCTCCTCCCACATCCAAATGGCTTGAATTTGGACATTTTTGACATGGACGTCTTTAGTTTCGAAAATCGCCGAAAGTCAAAGACGTCCCTGTCTAGGGACATCCAAATCTAGGGACGTTGAAATTTAAGGACGTCCTTGGATTTGGACGTCTCTGACGGTATTTTCGAAACGAAAGATGGACGTCCATCTTTTTTCAAAAATACGGTTTTCCCCGCCCCCGGATTTCGATGTTTTGCAAAGACGTCCAAATCGCAACTTGGATGTTTCTTTCGAAAATGCCCCTCCACATAATTTAATAATTGACTGTTAATTGGAAACAATTAGCAATTGCACGCCCGACTGCCATTAGTCACTATTCTAGAAGTTGTTCATGCAAAGTTTTATTGTGCGCAACTTCTCGGGGGCATGGATATGTGAGGGGCATGGGTGGGTCAGGGCATGCCTAGGAGTTAAGCTCGCAAGTTATAGAATACCAGGAGTTACGCACCTAACTGCCAACAGCCTTTGACGTGGAACTGCTGTTATAGAATTTGTGGTTTGCATACATCATCCTGGCACCTACATTTTGGCGCTCTTTCTTGAATCTACCCCTGAGTGGGCTAAAGTTTAACCTCTTTTTTTAATCTGCACTTTTAAGATTTATGCTTCCTTCTATAGTTTATTTGTAATTGCTCTTTTCTTTCCTTGGATCTTCTCCAATGTTGTCTCTTGCAGTTTTACTGTGTTGAATTTTTCGGTAGGCTTATGTTTATTTCATGAGATTATGGTGACAGCACAGTTTGATTATTTCCTAAATGGAAAGATTCCTTGTGCATTTGCTCAGATAGAAGTGGCTCCAGCCCGCATACGTGCCACTCACCGGGGCCAGCCACTGATTTTCAATGTCTTTGTCCGGATGATGACACTGAAAATCTTTACTGACCACCCTGGCACTGTCCTGATAGTGCTGGCGAGGACTGGGGTTGGAACCAAGGTGAAGCCAGAAGTTATCAGGGAACTGCCAATCAGTGGCGTTCCGTGGTTGCCTGACACCCAGGGCGGATCGCCACTGCGCACCCCCTCCCGACACAGTCCCCACCTGCCTTCCAAGTTCCAGCTCCATCCACCCCAGCGTGGCGCCTCGCATCTGCAGCGCTGCTGTAAAAAGAAGAAAATCGTCTCGTCGTCGGCCCTTCCCTCTGTGTCCCACCCTCGAGGAAATAGGAAGTTATGTCAGAGGGCAGGACACAGTGAGGGAAGGGCCAACGAGGAGGCAATTTTCTTCTTTTTACAGCAGCGCTGCAGATGCGAGGCGCCATGCTGGGGTGGACGGAGCTGGAACCTGGTTGGCAGGTGGGGACTGTGTCGGGGGGGGGGGGGCAAGCGGTTCCATGCCAAGGGGAGGTGTAGATGGATGGAGCGGAGCACCCCCCCACCCGTTGACACCTGGGGCGGACCGCCCCCCGCCCCGCCCTTGCTACGCCACTGCTGCCAATATTCAGCGCTAGAGGTTCTTTTAGAAAAGGGGGTTAAGCCCTTGAAAACAGGCTATCACAGAAGCACGTTAAAATATTTTTGTGGTATTTTGCCTGTCTGCGCACACTAACCCTCGCGTTACCAATTTTTAAAATATATTGTTTTTGAAGGGGCCATGTTATGAGTGGAGAGAGAGTCAGTCAGTGCATTATATGTACTGTGATTCTGAGATCAAGGGTCTACCAAGGAAACTATGAAGAAAGACTAAGGAGGCTAGGGCTATACAGCTTGGAGAAGAGACGGCTGAGGGGAGACATGATAGAGGTATATAAAATAATGAGTGGAGTGGAACAGGTGGATGTGAAGCGTCTGTTCACGCTTTCCAAAAATACTAGGACTAGGGGGCATGCGATGAAACTACAGTATAGTAAATTTAAAACAAATCGGAGAAAATTTTTCTTCACCCAACGTGTAATTAAACTCTGGAATTCGTTGCCGGAGAAAGTGGTGAAGGCGGTTAGCTTAGCAGAGTTTAAAAAGGGGTTGGACGGATTCCTAAAGGACAAGTCCATAAACCGCTACTAAACGGACTTGGAAAAATCCAAAATTCCAGGAATAACATGTATAGAATGTTTGTACGTTTGGGAAGCTTGCCAGGTGCCCTTGGCCTGGATTGGCCGCTGTCGTGGACAGGATGCTGGGCTCGATGGACCCTTGGTCTTTTCCCAGTATGGCATTACTTATGTACTTATGTACTTATAACTATAACACTGTAAACATAATCAGAGGACACAAGACTATTAATATACCGATTAGGGCTGTTCATTTAATGTGTTTTAATGCAATTAATGCGTTAAAATTATGAATTTGCATTAATAATTTTAACGCATTAATCGTGTCATGCTGCTCTCTCCTACCGTTGCCCCCTCCCTCCTGCAGCCTTTTCTCTCTTGCCCCCCCTGCCGTCTGGCATCTCATCCCCCCACCCCCGCCCTCTGAACTTGCCTTGTACACACAGCAGCATTAAGCGCACGCTGCTCCATTCCTCTTTAACCACAACCCTCCCTCTCTAGAGTCCGACTCCTCTGATGAAACTTCCTGTTTCCTGCTGCAGGAGTCGGACGCTACAGAGGGAGGACTCTGGTTACAGAGGAGTGGAGCAGCATGTGCTTAATGCGCCATGTGTACAAGGCAAGCTGAGAGGGGAGGGCAGCGCTGTCCTAACTTTATCCGCAGCTGTAGCCTGGACATGGCCTGGTACTGAAAATCAGGCTCAATTTAACCCGTGGCTGTCAGTGGTTTAAAAATCGCTAACTGCCATGGGCTGAATATCAAGCCCTGCATTTACCACGGATGTGGGTTTTTAGAAAACTGTCTGCCCTAAATGTGCATAAAAGTACCTGCATAGCAGGTGTAAATTAGTGTAGGTGTTTTTCCTGGGGTAATTTGTAAAGTGAAAGTATGCACTTACGTGTAGTTTGCAAAGTCAACAAAATCCATGTATTCCCCATCCATACAGATGAATAGTTAAGCTCTGGAACTCGCTGCTGGAGGATGTGGTAACAGTGGTTAGCATATCTGTGTTTAAAAAAAGGTTTGGATCAGTTCCTGGAGGAAAAGTCCATAGTCTGTTATTGAGATGGACATGGGGGAAGCCACTGCTTGCTCTGGGATTGGTAACATGGAATGTTGCTACTCTTTGAGGTTCCACATAGAATGTTACAACTCTTTGGGGTTCTATATGGAATCTTTCTACTATTTGACATTCTACATGGAATGTTGCTACTCTTTGGGCTTCTACATGTAGAGAGGTGTGGTAGCCGCATTAGTCCACTTTTAAAGGTAATCAATAGAAATTAAACAAAATAAAACATGGAAAAGAAAATAAGATGATACCTTTTTTATTGGACATAACTTAATACATTTCTTGATTAGCTTTCGAAGGTGGCCCTTCTTCGTCAGATCGGAAATAAGCAAATGTTGGTAGATGACAGTATATATGAGTGAAACATCAAAGCATTTCAGTGACAGTCTAACAGGATGGGGGTGGATAGGTGAGAGTCAGGGAGACAGGAAGGTGACAGAGAAATACAATTTACAAAGCAATACAATTTTATGCTTTATAATGGGCTAGAAAACCCAGATCTTTAAGTCCTGTCTGGTGGGTGTCAAAATATTTAATCATTCTGCCTTCAAAGGTCTTACGTTCCTGTATTGTTTTAAAATTCCCTTTTAGGATTCTTCCCATGAAATCACTGGTACAGTGTTCTGGTTTTGTAAATTGCTGCCCCACAGGGGTGACATCCTTATTGGTACAAGCATTTTTCATATGGTGTCTATGTAAATTAAATCTCTTCTTTAGCATTTGACTTGTTTCTCCAATGTAGCAGCCTTCGTTGCACTTTTTACACTGAATGATATATACCACATTGGAAGATGAGCACGTGAAAGATTCCTTAATGCTGAATATTTTTCCTTTGTGAATGACCGTGGGGTCCTGTGAAATGTTTTGGCATAGTTTGCAGCTGGATATATTTCAAGGATGTGTGCCATTCTCTTCTTTTTGAGTCTGTGTTGGGAGCTAATTAGCTTGTGTTTTAAGTTGGGTGGCTGTCGGAAGGCCAGCACTGGTGGGGTTGGGAATATCTCTTTCAGTAATTCATCCTCCTGGAGTAGAGGCTGCAGATCTTTTATGATTTTTCTTAATTTTTCCAGCTCTGGGTTGTATGTCACTATAAGAGGCTCCTATATGGAATTCTGCTACTTTTTGGGATTTCGGAATGTTGCTGGGTTTTTGCCAGGTACTTGTGACCTGGATTGGTTACTGTTGGAAGCAGGATATTGGTCTGACCCAGTATGGCTTTTCTTATGTTATTATAAAATTCCCTTTCTTAAGAGAAATTTCTCTGAAAGGTGAACAAAAGTGAAAACATTTACACATATCTTTAAAATAATGATACAGTGACAGCAGCTGTTGTGCTATTTAACAAGTACTGTGGACTCTAACAACCTGCTCTCCTGAGCACAGCATTAATAACTCAGAGTCATTATGGCACAGTGACATCACCGAAAGGGACTAATTTGGCAGTCGTTCCACTCACAGACTACCTGGACATAAGCTGCTAATTCTCAGCATTGCCCTTACACCAACTTTGAATGAAAACAACATTCTTAAGATGCAAAAATGAAAAAAAAAAACTGCAATGAAAGTAGACTTTTTTCAGATATTTGTTCTATTGATTTACTCTCGTGTATCCTTTTTAAGAGTCATGGTTTGTAGTCTGGTGCATCTGCAGGGCCGCCGAGAGGGGGAGACAGGGGGGACAAAATTCCCGGGGCCCGGGCCTCCAAGGGGGACCCGGCGCCGCAGTCCCACCCGCCACCGGGCCCCTTCCACCTGAACCCCCGCCAGCAGAAGTGCTGTCTTCTGACTCCAGCATGTGCGGCCCACACAGACGCACTCCTCTCAGCTGATCTTCGCTGTACTGTGCAGGGCTTTAGTGCGTCTGACGTGTGGGCCGCGCACGCCAGATTCTCAGAAGACAGCACTTCTGCTGGCTTGGGTTCGGGTGGAAGGGGCGCGGTGGCAGAGGCGGGTGGGACTGTGGCGCCGGGCCTCCCTCAAGGGGGACGACGACAACCTGCAGGGGTGGCAGTGGGGGTGGGGCCCGGGGTGGGGCTGGGGGCCCGGGGGCAGCCTTGTCCCGGGCCCGGCCCAGTCTCTCGGCGGCCCTGTGCATCTGTGCAGCATTGCTGTAAGGGTGCATTGTTTATCTACTCCCAGGGGATGCATTAGAGAATGAAAAGGACAAAGACTGAAGTTGGAATGGTGAAAACTAGGTCATACCTAGTTCGCTAGTATAATTTACCATTTGTAAAAGATGAATTGTACTGAATATGGAGCAGATACAAAAACACTACACCACAATAAGGGGATAGGGGTAATTGAAATTAAATATTCCAATACACTTCACCTATCTTCTAATGTGAGAAACAGGAATTTTCAAATTTCGATTAAAAAACGTGGAGAAAAAAAAGACCTCAGTCAAACAGGAGCCTTGCCTTAACAGCCTCTGGGTGAACAACTTAGGCAAACTCACTTGAATCAATGGTGAAAACAAACGAAGAAAAACTCCACACATCTACAAACCAGAGAAAATATTTCTTCATGCAACATGTAATTAAACTCTGGAATTCATTGCCAGAGAATGTGTTAAAAGCAGTTAGCTTAGAACATAAGAACACAAGAGTAGCCATACTGGGTCAGACCAATGGTCCATCTAGCCCTGTATCCTGTTTTCCAAACATTGGCCAAGCCAGGCTACAAGTACCAGGCAGCAACTCCATGCTACCAATCCCGGGGCAAGCAGTTGCTTCCCCATGCCTATCTCAATAGCAGGAATTTGTCCAAACCTTTTTTGAACTACATCCTCAGGCAAAGAATTCCAGAGCTTAACTACTCATTGAATGAAAAAATATTTCCTCCTATTTGTTTTAAAAGTATTTCCATGTAATTTCTTCGAGTGTCCCCTAGTCTTTGTACTTTTGGAACGAGTAAAAAAATCAATTTACTTCTACTCGTTTTATACGACTTAGCATTTTGTAGACCTCAATCATATACCCATCTCATCCATCTCTTTTCCAAGCTGAAGAGCCCTAACCTCCTTAGCCTTTCCTCATGCAAGAGAAGTTCCATCCCTTTTATCATTTTGGTCGCTCTTCTTTGAACCTTTTCTAATTCCGCTATATCTTTAGAGATACGGTGACCCGAACTGAACGCAATACTCAAGGCGTGGTCGCACCATGGACCTATACAAAGGCATTATAGTATTTTCGGTCTTATTCACCATCCCTTTCCTAATAATTCCTAGCATCCTGTTTGCTTTTTTGGCCACCGCCACACACTAAGCAGAAGATTTCAGTGTATTATCTATAGCGGCACCTAAATCTTTTTCTTTAGTGCTGACCCCCCCAAGGTGGACTTTAGCATCAGGTAACTATGATTTGGATTATTCTTTCCAATGTGCATCACCTTGCATTTGTCCACATTTAAATTTCATCTGCCATTTGGATGCCCAGTCTTCCAATTTCCTTAGGTCTTCCTGCAATTTTTCACAGTCCACACATATTTAACAACTTTGAATAGTTTTGTATCATCTGCAAATTTAATCACCTCACTTGTTGTTTCAATTTCCATATCATTTATAAATACCTTAAATAGTACCGGTCCCAATACAGATCCCTGTGGCACACCACTGTTCACCCTCCTGCATTGATAGAAATGACAATTTAACCTTACCCTCTATTTTCTGTCCAATAGCGAATTCCTAATCCACACCAGAACATTTGCCTCCTATACCACGACTCTTTAATTTTCTCAGGAGTCTCTCATGAGGAACTTTATCGAAAGCTTTCTGAAAATCTGGACACACTACATCAACAGCACACCTTTATCCACATGTTTATTCATGCCTTCAAAGAAATGAAGCAAATTGGTGAGGCAAGACTTCCCTTGGCTGAACCCACCAGGGGCGTAGCCAGACACCCAATTTTGGGTGGGCCTGGGCCCAAGATGGGTGGGCAGAAGAACTCCGCCCTGTCCCACAAGTGATTTGGTCTCTCCCTCTCTCACCTGCATGCCATATGGTCTCTCAAACATCCCCCTCCCCCATACCTTTTAAATAGCAGATTTTCACTGGCAGCTAGCAGCAACTAATACACACTGCTTATGTTGGCCCCACAGCCTTCCCCCTGATGCAACTTCCTGTTTCTGCATAGGTGGGAATACATTAGAGGGAAGGCTGGTATGCAGGAAGGACAGTTGTTGGGAATTTTCAGCTGGTGGGGCTTGGGGATCCCTGCCAGACACTTCATAGGTGTGCTGCTACTGGGTGGGCCTGAGCTCAAAGTGGGTGGGCCTGCGCCCACCCGAGCCCACCCTTGGCTACGCAACTGAAACCCACGCTGACTCTGTCCCATTAAACCATGTTTGTCTATGTGTTCTATAATTTTATTCATTATAATAGTTTCCACTACTTTGCCCGGCACTGACGTCAGGCTTACTGGTCTGTAATTTCCCGGATCATCCCTAGAACCCATTTAAAAAATTGGCATCACATTGGCGTCCCTCCAATCTTCAGGGATTATGGACAATTTTAACGACAGGTTACATATTACTAACAGCAGATCAGCAATTTCATGGTTTAAAAAAGGTTTGGATAGGCTGTGCACCGGTTGCTCAGTGTGTAAAGTGTAGACAAGGGAGAAATACACTTCTGCATGCATTTTGGAGTTGTATCAAAGTGAAAATATTCTGGAAAAGGATCCATAATTACCTTGAGACTCTCATAGGCCACAGACTAATTCCCTCGTGGAGAGGGGTGTTATTAAACAAAAGGGGGGGCCTATGAGCTATCAGACAAGAACATGGATCTATCACTGGGTAAGGCATACGCAGTGGGGAAAAAATGTATACTGAGGCATTGGTTGCAAGAGGAACCACCCACCATCTGGTTTTGGAGGAATACATTTCATGAGTTGATGTTATGGGAGGCTACAGCGGCACGCGGCATCCCAAAGAAAAGAAAAGCCTTTATTTCAATTTGGAACAGATATTTACACAATATCTCACATAAAGCGAGAAGCGCAGTGCTCAATAATCTGCCCCTATTATAAGAGGAGCACAGTGCCAAAAGAAGCAAGACCAATATTTTACACTCTGGTAGGAATAGCATGTGCAGAGGTAGAGGTAACTAACCATGATGTTTAGAGAACATTTTAAGCGAGTAGAGGGGGAGGGAGGTTGGGGAGGAGGGGGGTATAGGAGTGGGAAGGGTAATGTTCAATGCATAATAGAGGGACATGTGTATTATTAGATAGGAGAACAATCCTTTGAAGGAGCACATTAAGAGGACCCACCAGTAAATATTGTTGGGATAATACACTGAGTAAAACACGAGTTATAAATATTGGGAGTTTCATATAAAAGTTTATTGTTAATAGTTATGCAACTGCACAGTAATTATACATGTACACATTATAGATATAGGAGTAGACAAGAAGGAAGGGATAGGGGAGAAAAGTTTGGAAAACATTGATGATGGACATTTCAGGTTTAGTAATATGTACTAGACTTCGCTGTTATACGATTTATATTGACTGAGATGGACTTGTATACCATGTGACCTCATCAATAAAAAATTGTTGAAACATTAAAAAGGTTTGGATAATTAACTAAAAGAAAAGTCCATAAGCCATTATTAAGATGGACTTGGGAAAATCCACTACCTATTTCTAGGATAAGCAGCATAAAATCTGTTTTACTGTTCTGGACTGGTCACTGTTAGAAATAGGATAATGAGCCTCATAGACCTTCAGTCTGTCCCAGTATGGCAACACTTATATTCTTACGTTCACAATTGTCAAAAAATTAGTATAAATTCTTCAAACTTCACACTAGGTTACTCTTAACAAAGATTTGTCAGCAGCAAGCATCAGTTTGACAATTCCTCATTAAAACGTCAAAATTATATCCATTGTAAAGTTGCTCACAAGGTGGGCGGCAATATAATCCTCAATAAACATTTCCTAGCCCTGCACCAACATTTTTCACATATAGCGAGTATGGCACGTGACAGTGGTGCGAGTCCACGTTTGAAGGTCCAAGTTGGCGATTGACAAAATACCAGAAAATATTAGATCTACCTGTGATTCTAAATTTGTCATCTATGTGATGTGGAGGGACATTTTCGATATGACGTCTAAGTCTGACATTGGGAGTTTTGCAAAAAACATCCAAAATCTGAATAGGAAAGAAGGCCATTTTCAAAAAAGAAAAACATCTATCTTTTTTTTTTTTTTTTCAAAAATACCATTTTGAAAAAGGTTTTGTGATTTGGACATTTTGTTTTTTTGGTCCATTTTTGAAACAAAAACGTCCAAGTGCAAAATGCACAAAATCAAGCCATTGGGATGTAGAAGGATCCAGCAGTTTTAGTAGACTGGTCCCCCTGACATCCTAGGAAAGCAATAGAGCACCCTAGGGGGCACTGCAGTGGACTTCATAAAATGCTCCCAGGTACACATCTCAACATTGCTCCCTTACTTTGTCTGTTGAGCCCCCCAACACCCACCCAAAACCCACTACCCCCAACTATACACCACTACCATAGCCCTTACAGGTGAAGAGGGCAGCTATATGTGGGGACAGTGAGTTTCTGGTGAGTTCTGAAGGGCTTACAGTTTTGTCCACAAGTGTAGCAGATAGAGGGAGGTAGGAGCCTGGGTCCACCTGTCTGCAGTACATAAGTACATAAGCACTGCCACGCTGGGAAAAGACCAAAGGTCCATCAAGCCCAGCACTCCGTCTCCGACAGCGGCCAATCCAGGCCCCAAGAACCTGGCAAAATCCCCAAATTTAATAACGATCAATGGACTTTTCCTTCAGGAATCTGTCCAGACCCCCTTTAAACTCAGTGTACTGCACCCACCACTAGACTACTCCAGGGACCTGCATGCTCTTTTAATGGACCTGAGTATAACATCTGAGGCTGGCAAGTAATGTTTTTCATCACATTTTTGGGAGGTGGCAGGAAGTTAGTGACTACTCCACCATGTAGTGATACAGTAGCATTATTATAGTCTTTGTTTTTGTATTCCGTCCCTATTAATTCTTAATGTTCTGTGTGCTTTTTTGGCTGCTGCCACACACTGAGCAAAAGATTGCGATGTATTGTGCATGACAACGCAGTAAGTCCTTTTCCTCAGTGGTGACTCCTAAGGTGGAACCTTTCATCATGTAGCTATAATCTGGTGTTTTCTTCCCAATTGTCATCACTTTGCACTTGTCCACATTAAATTTCATCTGTCATTTGGCTGATTAGTCTTCCAGCCTCCCAAAGTCCTCCTGTATTTTCAGTCCACATGTGATTTAGCAACTTTGACTAGTTTTGTGTCATCTCAAAAACTTGATTCCTAAACATAAAGGAATCCTGTGCAGAAGGAAGGGATCCTCAGGAGCTTAGCCTAGAATGGGTGGCAGAGCTGGTGGTTGGGAGGCGGGGCTAGTGCTGGGCAGACTTATACGGTCTGTGCTAGGGCTGGTGGTTGGGAGGCGGGGCTAGTGCTGGGCAGACTTATACGGTCTGTGCCAGGGCTGGTGGTTGGGTGGCGGGGATAGTGCTGGGCAGACATATACGGTCTGTGCTGGGGCTGGTGGTTGGGCGGCGGGGATAGTGCTGGGCAGACTTATACGGTCTGTGCCAGAGCCGGTGGTGGGTGGCAGGGATAGTGCTGAGCAGACTTATACGGTCTGTGCCAGAGCTGGTGGTTGGGAGGCGGGGTTGGTGGTTGGGAGGCGGGGATAGGGCTGGCCAGACTTATACGGTCTGTGCACTGAAGAGGAGCGTGCAAATAAAAAAATAGCACATATGAATTTATCTTCTTGGGCAGACTGGATGGACCATGCAGGTCTTTTTCTGCCGTCATCTACTATGTTACTATGTTACCAAGACTACTGGGGGAATAAGGGGAGGTCGTCCCTGATTCCCTCCAGTGGTCATCTGGTTATTTAGGGCACCTTTTTGTGCCTTATTCGTTAGTGCTGGACGCTTTTGTTTTGTTCCATTATGGCTGAAAAACATCTAAGTCTTAGGAACGCCCAAGTCCCAGCCTGAACACACCCCTGACATCCTTGGTACTTGTCCCATGCTTTCTTAAATTCAGATGCTGTCCTTTCCTCCACCCATCGCCTTCCTTAATTCTGCTGGCACATTTCCAGATGCTCTGTAGAAATATAGCTGAATCATAAATCTCTTTATTTTAATAGAGCAAATTGCCAGGCAACGGGTGGCAATTCTTTTATGTTCTAATATTTTATTTGTCATGTTTTCAACGCTTGACTATGACGCTGTCGTGTGGAACCAACTACCAACAGCTAACTATATCTGAATTAATATGTATGCAAGGGAAGGACCCTGTTGTTTTATTATCATTGCTGTAGTGCTTAATTGAGACCTCTCATTACTTGGGTTAATCTGCTATCTTTTTAAATGCCTGTTTTTGGAGTCCTAGTGATATCTGTGGTACTTTTAAAAACCTAAAATAGAACAAAAAAAAAGGAGCTACATGAGATCTTATGTTTGTGCAGCGCTGCGTACGCCTTGTAGCGCTATAGAAATGCTAAATAGTAGTAGTAGATCTTGGACCCATACAAGCCCCATCTTCAAATGACACCTGAAGTCTGGAAGTCTGATGCATCACTACCTAAAAAGATCTCCAGTTTTCTCCAGCGCCAAGATGACCCATTAGGACTGAACTACTTGACTGATTTTTAGAAATGCGTTGCAACAGGTGATGCAGCCCGTATCAGTCCATCACAGCTTTGCTTATACAGTCACACAACTGGCTAGCCATTCACTCATCCTACTCAGTTACCCTCCCCACACATACCCTACTTCTTCCACCCCACACAGAACCCTGCAGTTCTCATCTACACAACACTGTATCCCCTATACATAAAAGCATGCCCCTCCTCCAACACAAGCCCACCATTTACCCCTAAATACTTCCTATACATTCCACATAGCACTTATTCAACTGATACTACATTCAATAAGCTCCCATCCATTTCTCAGTCACTCTGCCATGAATAACCCTCATCCACTTACTCACTCACTCATTCAGCCCCCTTGCCACTCCCTCACTCAATCCTTCCACCAATCATAATACAACATAAATTTGTATTTATCGTATCTAAGCAAAAAATATTTTAAAAAGTTAATAAAATAGCTACAAAAAACTAACATTATAAAAATGTAATTAAAAAACATGCTCTTACGGAATTTCAAATAATCCTGTCCTACACAGATTTCTAATGGAAGAGAATTCCAAAGTTTCACAGGAACAGAGCAGAATGTTTCCTTAGTCACTGAAATAAGGCAAAAGGAAAGGGCTGTCTGTTAGGAAAGTTGTTCTTACAAATTAACCTACTAGTAGGGTGAGAAACCTGCTGGGATAGATAAGGAGACATTCCATACAGAATTTTAAAATCGAAGCAAAGAATTTTAAATTCAATTCTGGCTCCTACAAGAAGCCAATGCAACTTGGATTGCAAATTAGGGATAGCGAGACTTGTTTAAAAGGGTTCTGGCAGCAGTATTCTGTAGTAAATAAATTTTAAAGAATAATTTGTTAGAAAAACAAATATATTAAAGAGTTACAGTAATCAAGCTTAGAAAATATCAAAGCACGAACAAATTATTGTAGATCATCAAGTGACAAATATGAACAAATTGGTTTTATGAATCAGAGTTTACTGAATACAGATGATACCAAGCGTTTAGAATCAAGCCAGACCCCTAGGGGCCCTATTACAAAGTCGCACTGAAAAATGGCCTGCGGTAGTTTTGGGCGTGCGCAGAATCATTTTTCAATGCACCAGTAAAAAAATGCCTTTTTAAATTTTTGCCGAAAATGGGCATCCATTTTGGGTCTGAGTCCTTACCGCCAGCCATTGACCTAACGGTAAAATCTCACACGGTAACCAGGTGGTAATGACCTACGCGTGTCAAATGTCACGCGTAGGAAAGGTATGGAAAACAGGTGTGAGGATCAGGGGCGTATCTGCGTGGGGCCACAGGGGCCTGGGCCCCCGCAGATTTCGCCCTGGCCCCCCTCCCCGCCGTCAACCCTCCCCCGCTGCTTACTTTTGCTGGCGCCGAGGTCCGACCCGCAATCTCCGTTTTTCGTCTTCCTCCGTGGCCATGCTTCCAGAAAGTAACGCTGCAGTGATGATTCGTTGAATCCAGTTCGGCGTCTGACGTCAGACGTCGAACTGGATTCAACGAATCAGCACTGCAGCGTTACTTCCTGGAAGCATGGCCACGGAGGAAGACGAAAAACGGAGATTGCGGGTCGGACCTCGGCGCCAGCAAAAGTAAGCAGCGGGGGAGGGTTGACGGCGGGGAGGGGGTGGAGAGAGGCGGCGGCGGCGGCGGCGGGGGGGGGGGGGAGGGAGGCAGGCAAAAATGTGCCCCCCCTCTCTGGCTGTGGCCCCCCCTACCGCCGGATTCCAGATACGCCCCTGGTGAGGATGTTATAATGCCGTTATATCGCTCCATGGTGCGACCGCACCTTGAGTATTGTGTTCAATTCTGGTTGCCGCATCTCAAGAAAGATATAGTGGAATTGGAAAAGGTGCAGCGAAGGGCGATGAAAATGATAGTGAGGATGGGACGACTTCCCTATGAAGAAAGACTAAGGAGGCTAGGGCTTTTCAGCTTGGAGAAGAGACGGCTGAGGGGAGACATGATAGAGGTATATAAAATAATGAGTGGAGTGGAACAGGTGGATGTGAAACGTCTGTTCACACTTTCCAAAAATTCTAGGACTAGGGGGCATGCGATGAAACTACAGTGTAGTAAATTTAACACAAATCGGAGAAAATGTTTCTTCACCCAACGCGTAATTAAACTCTGGAATTCGTTGCCGGAGAACGTGGTGAAGGCGGTTAACTTGGCAGAGTTTAAAAGGGTTTTAGACGGTTTCCTAAAGGACAAGTCCATAAACCGCTACTAAATGGACTTGGGAAAAATCCACAATTCCAGGAATAACATGTATAGAATGTTTGTACGTTTGGGAAGCTTGCCAGGTGCCCTTGGCCTGGATTGGCTGCTGTCGTGGACAGGATGCTGGGCTCGATGGACCCTTGGTCTTTTCCCAGTGTGGCATTACTTATGTACTTATGCATTCAATAAGTGCGTCCAAAATAAAAATTATTTTTCGGATGCACGTATTAGATATGCGCCAAAAATGAAATTACCGCACGAGCCACATGGTAGCTGGGGGGGGGGGGGGTAACTCTATTTTGGCATTCGTTGGGCGCATGTAGACATTCAGCTTAGTTAAAGGGCCCCCTCAACTTCAGATAACAGTTTGAAGTTTGAGTTGTTTGCCGTTCAGAATGGGGTCAAAACTGGGAAAAAGAGGTCAAATTCTTGCTAACCCAA
Source organism: Microcaecilia unicolor (assembly GCF_901765095.1). Taxonomy (NCBI): domain Eukaryota; kingdom Metazoa; phylum Chordata; class Amphibia; order Gymnophiona; family Siphonopidae; genus Microcaecilia; species Microcaecilia unicolor. The sequence continues at coordinate 354,655,524 of NC_044034.1, forward strand.
AGCAGTGATGTTTTATCAACATTCAGTTTTAATAACCCTCTCATCCAGTTATAATACCCCCCCCCCCCCCATGCACTGGCTCAGTTAGCCATACACCTCCCAAAATTTAGAGCATGCAGTTTTCAACTTTTAGAAATATATGCAAAATATATAGGCAAAATACGAGAGTGCCAAACCCCTAAGAGAAAAATTGCATTGGCTCCCACTCAAAGAACGTATTACGTTCAAGGTCTGCACCTTGGTTCATAAAATCATTTACGGTGACGCCCCGGTTTACATGTCAGACCTCATAGACTTGCCACCCAGAAATACTAAAAGATCAGCACGCACATTTCTAAATCTTCATTTCCCCAGCTGCAAAGGACTAAAATACAAATTAACACATGCATCCAGCTTTTCCTACATAGGTACGTAGCTATGGAATGCATTACCACTTGTCGTGAAAAAACAAAGCGACCTAACCAACTTTTGAAATTACTGAAAACCTGCCTCTTTAACAAGGCATACCGCAATGATCCTTCATATGAACTTTAACGCATTACCTCTTTACCTATTATCATGAATGTGTTCTCTTTATACCTGTTTGCTGAATTTTATTTTGTCATTCATGTTCTCTATGTAATACCACTTGTATCTCTCATTCTAGAATGGCGATTGCCATGACGGAACAATGTAAGCCACATTGAGCCTGGAGTGGAGGAGTGGCCTAGTGGTTGGGGTGGTGGACTTTGGTCCTGGGGAACTGAGGAACTGAATTCGATTCCCACTTCAGGCACAGGCAGCTCCTTGTGACTCTGGGCAAGTCACTTAACCCTCCATTGCCCCATGTAAGCCGCATTGAGCCTGCCATGAGTGGGAAAGCGCAGGGTACAAATTTAACAAAAATAAAATAGATACTATTGGAGATTCTACATGGAATGTTGTTACTATTGGAGATTCTACATGGAATGTTGCTACTATTGGAGATTCTACATGGAATGTTGCTATTCCACTAGCAACATTCCTTGTAGAAGGCTGTGCAGGCTTCTGTTTCTGTGAGTCTGACGTCCTGCACGTACGTGCAGGACGTCAGACTCACAGAAGCAGAAGCCTGCGTGGCCACATGGTTAGGGTGGTAGACTTTGGTCCTGGGGAACTGAGGAACTGAGTTGGATTCCCACTTCAGGCACAGGCAGCTCCTTGTGACTCTGGGCAAGTCACTTAACCGTCCATTACCCCATGTAAGCTGCATTGAGCCTGCCATGAGTGGGAAAGCGCAGGGTACAAATGTAACAAAAATAAAACAGATACTATTGGAGATTCTATATGGAATGTTGCTATTCCACTAGCAACATTCCATGTAGAAGGCTGCGCAGGCTTCTGTTTCTGTGAGTCTAATGTCCTGCACGTGCAGGACGTCAGACTCACAGAAGCAGAAGCCTGCGCGGCCACATTGGTGATCTGCAAGGGCCGACTTCTACATGGAATGTTGGAATAGCAACATTCCATGTAGAATCTCAAATAGTAGCAACAGTGGAGCAGTGGCCTAGTGGTTAGGGTGGTGGATGTTTGGTCCTGAGGAACTGAGTTCAATTCCCACTTCAGGCACAGGCAGCTCCTGGTGACTCTGGGCAAGTCACTTAACCCTCCATTGCCGCATTGAGCCTGCCATGAGTGGGAAAGCGCGGGGTACAAATGCAGCAAATAAATAAAAATGCAGTCCCTGTCCCAGGTGTCCTGTTTAAACAGAAAGCTTAATTCTACAGATCTTCTCCAAACCCTGACATGAGTGCTTCAGAGGAGGTGAGGCATTCTCCACTTTAGGCCCAAGACATATGGCTAAGTAGTTCAAGGAAACACTTATTTTTTTTATTTATTTATTGCATTTGTATCCCACATTATCCCACCTATTTGCAGGCTCAATGTGGCTTACCTAGTTTTGTTAACATTGTCATTGCAAGGTGACATATACTTTTAATATTGTGCAGAGGTTAGATAAGGGTAGGAAGAAGAAGGAGAGGAGTGATTAAGGTAGCTATAATAGATGAGTTATCTTAATTGATTGGATTGTCGGGTGAATTATGTGGCTATTAGTACTCATTGTATGCCTTGCTGAAGAGATATGTCTTAAGAGATTTGCGAAAGATAGTTGTTTCGCCGATTGTTCTCAGGTCTGTAGGCAGTGCGTTCCACATTTGCGTGCCTAAATACGAGAATGTGGTCGCATGCATCTGCTTGTACTTTAGTCCTTTACAACTAGGGAAGTGCAGGTCGAGAAATTTGCGGGATGATCTTGTGGCGTTTCTTGGAGGTAAGTCTACGAGGTTTAGCATGTAGAATGGGGCGTCTGAGTGAATGATTTTGTGCACAATCGTGCAGATCTTGAATGTAATGCGCTCCCTAAGTGGGAGCCAGTGAAGCTTCTCTCTCAAGGGTTTTGCACTTTCATATTTAGTTTTTCCAAATACTTCAGAAACAGAGGTAGTATTCCAAATACAGGCATTTCTTGGGTGAAAGATTCTTCCAAGTGAAGCATACAGATAGAGTCAGCTTCACATAATATAAGTTTCCAATTCTTACTTGGCAAACTTTTCTTTCTTTTGTTTGGAATTTACGTTCCCTCTAGACTTGTGGGCGGGGGGAAGGGGGAGAGAGAGAGAGATGTCGGACTCAAGATTTGGGATTTTGGCACCCTTTATCATCTGCAGGAGGAGAGTGAGTGGGAGATTCCGGATCATGAGCGGGGCGGGGGAGTACCAACATAAAAGTTAGCTCATGGCACCACGGTCCCTTGACCCAACAATGATGATATCCTGGGCAAATGCCTGTATGAAGAAGCAAATGGCTGGATGCCAAGGTACTGAATGCAAACATCAGGCAAAGCAGAAATGCTTAAAGTATAGCAAAAGGAGAGCAAGAGCGAATAAACCCGGTCTTTGCTTCAGCATCACTGTTTTCTACACAAACTCTGTAAACAGTCTTTGCAATTGGTTCCATTGCTGATCGATGCAGCAGAACCAGTCAGTCAGGTACAGTCCACGTGGGTATCCAAGTGTCATGGCTCTGAGGTAAGTGACAATGCAGTGTTTCCCTTAACTAGTAGCTATGCACAGATAAAGGATAGCTTCAAACAGGTTGAATGGAAAACTGCTGTGTTAAGCAGTGGCGTAGCAAAGGGTGGGCCTGGGTGGGCCCAGGTCCAACCACTTCGGACTCAGGCCCACCCAGTAGCAGCACACCTATGATGTGGCTGGCAGCCCCATCAGCCAAAAACTCCCAACAACTGTTCCTCCTGCATACCTTGTAAATAGCAGATCTTTGCCTGCAGCGAGCAGCGACTGTTACATACTGCTCGCACCGGCCCCACAGCCTTCCCTCTGATGTATTCCCGCCTATGCGGAAACAGGAAGTTATATTGGAGGGAAGGCTGTGGGGCCAACATGAGCAGTGTGTATTTGTTGCTGCTCGCTGAAAGTGAAAATCTGCTATTTAAAAGGTATACGGGGGAGGGGGGATGTTTGAGAGACCATGAGGCATATTTTCAAAGCACTTTGGGAGGCTAAGTTCCATAGGTTTCTATGGAACTTTGGGAGGCTAAGTGCTTTGAAAATGAGCCTGTATATGGCATGCAGGCAAGAGAGGGAGAGACCAAATCATTTGTGGGTGTCTGGCTACGCCCCTGGTGTTAAGTCCGTAATTCTGCACTCATATTGTTTGGTTCAGTTTGGTTTTGTGCTGCACATAAAATGGAGATCCAGGCTATATGCTCTACAACCCTCTCCTCCCCTACTCGGTGGTAAAATCAGTTGCACATTATCCATTTATATGGGACCCTCAAAGCCAAAACTCCCAAGGATGCCTCCTAATAGTTGCAAAAAGATATTAAAAAGCAATGGAAAGAGGGAAAAACTACAGAAAAAGTCTCCCCGAGCTTTGACCGCATAATTGGTCCCTTCCAAAATAGAGGTAATCCAGCCAAGAATTGTCCCACTCAGCCCAAGTTCAGCACACCTGGTCTTCAAAAGTCATGGTTGACCAAATCAAAAGCCAAGGAGAGGTCCAATAATACTTAAAACACATCCTTCCTCCTATTAGAAACATCTTAAATAAAGGGAAAGGAAGACTGCCTGGAGGGAGAGAATATCACTTGTCTGGTGTCAGTGCTGAGGACTGGACTTGCAAGGGCGAATAAGGTTTTTTTTTTCTTCCAGTTGCTGAGTAATATAATACAACCAAGACAGGTGGAAGCTCTGCCCCCATCTGTGATGTCAAATACTGTAGACTCCTTAAAACCAAGCCCTCCCGCTGCATTCTTGGGAAAGAAAGGTCACTTGGTGTCAGTGCCGAAGGCCAGACTTCCAAGGAGGAAAGAGGGTTTGTTCAATTACTGAGGATTTTATTTTATTTATTTTTTATTTTATTTATTGCATTTGTATCCCACTTTATCCCACCTCTTTGCAGGCTCAATGTGGCTTACAATACATCATGGATAGTGGAAATAAGAAGACATTTGGTATTACAGAAGGATTTTGGGTTGCATGGTAGGAATACATGATAGTGATATAACAGAAGGCATTCTTAACATTTCTGGATATATGTGGGAGTTTCACATGTTTTGATCTTTGTGGTATATCTTGTCGAAGAGATGGGTCTTTAGTAGTTTGCGGAAGTTGGTCAGTTCATAGGTGGCTTTTAGGTTGCGTGGCAATGCGTTCCAGAGTTGCGTGCTCATATAGGAAAAGGTTGATGCGTGCATTAATTTATATTTTAGGCCTTTACAGTTGGGGAAATGAAGATTAAGGAATGTGCGAGATGATCTTTTAGCATTCCTGGGTGGATCGTTATAGAATCAAGCTAAAACCTAAGCCCTCCTGTGTTGATATTGTTTCTCTCATTTTTTTCTCTCTTTTAGCTTTTTCTTTTTTTTGGGGGGGGGGGGGTGGGCAGGGGATTTGAGTTAATTGTATTTAATGGATTTAGTTATTGCTCTGATATTGGGATTATAAGCGTATAATCGTCTCTCCTCATAATGAAGGGTTCTGAAATTTGAAGTCATTTTCCTTATTTGCTTGTTATTTCCTTTTGATCGTTGAAATGATAGTTTCTTATATTTACTGCGTGTAAAGATTAGAACATTTCAATAAAATAAAACAGAAACATCTTAACACTGAATATGACACTGCCACAAATACTGTTTTCGTAGAGTGGATTCTGTGGAAGACTGATTTGACATGGTATTGTTCTCTAAAAACTCATTTGTACAGGAACCAACCAGTTGTCTAATAACTTTGGCAAAATTGGTTGATTAGCCATTGCTCTATAATTAGTACAACTCATCCTATCCCCTGATTGGGCCTTCATAATAGGCTTTTTCACTGCTTGTTTCCAAACCTGATTGTAATGAAAATCCAGCATTGACTTTGATAAAGCCAAGTCCCTTTCCCTCCGAACCTTTTTAAAAACAGAAGTGGACATATATCTAACATCTGGGGCCCTGGTGTGTTTCTATGTAAATGAACATGGATATTCTTAAGGGAGAGCAGATGAAAATCCCCCAGGATCTTCCCACTGTTTACTACTTCCACCAACCCCCCTCCCCATCCAAATTCTTCTGAAATATACATACTTGCTCCATCTGATCACAATTCGGCATAAACTCCATAATCCTCTGTCTCTTTATTATATCCTACAAGAGAAAGCACCACACAAAACAGTTTTTTGGAGATATTTGCCACCAACCGTGTCATGGTAGAATAAAAATCTTATTTTTCCATTCTTACCATCTAGGAATACTTCTAACTACAAATCATTAACTACATACTTCATTTTTATTTATTGCATTTGTATCCCACATTTTCCCACCTCTTTGCAGGCTCAATGTGGCTTACAATACATCATGAATGGTGGAAATACATTAGAAAATAGACATTTAGTGTTACAGAAGGATCTTGGGCAACATGATAATGATAAAACATGGTAGTAGTGTAACGAGCAGATATTGTAAGATAGTTCTGAATATATGTGGAGGAGTTGCGTATATTCACATTGGTAGATCTTTGTGGTATGCCTTGTTGAAGAGATGGGTCTTCAGTAGTTTGCGGAAGTTTGCTAGTTCGTAGATCTTTTTTAAGTTGCACGGCAATGCGTTCCATATCTGTGTACTCAAGTAGGTAAAGTTTGACGCATGCATTAGTTTGTATTTTAGACCTTTGCAGTTGGGGAAGTGCAGAGATCAAGGAATGTGCGGGATGATCTTTTAGCATTCCTGGGTGGTAGGTCTATCAGGTCTGACATGTAGGCTGGTGCATCTCCGTGAATGATTTTGTGGATTAGGGAGCATATTTTGAACGTGATGCGTTCTTTAAGTGGGAGCCAGTGTAGTTTTTCTCGTAGGGGTTTAGCACTTTTAAAATACTTGAAGGTTTGGTCCCCTGTTATTTTCTATATCATTTTTATTTTGCAGCTTCCTCAAGATCTAGACGATGCGATAGTGCTACCTTTTTCACCTTCCCTTCCGTTACGGACAAGAAGAGACTGCTATTTTTTTGAGAAATCTTTGGCTGTCCAGACTGCTGGACTATGGAAGGACATTGCTGGAACATTTTCATTTTCTCATTGTTATCTTTTATTTAGAAAGAAAATTAAAACCTCTCTCTTTAAGAAATATGTTCTTGATGTTATTTTTGATTGACTAATGCAACTCCCAGATGTCGGTTCTGGTTTCTTGATGGTGTGACCCACTTAGGACTGAAAGGTGGTAGCAGGATATAAACCATGTTGTTCATGTTAATGTTACTTCTGTATTTCCTCCAATCCTTTTCCAACCTCATTTCTCTTTAACACCAAAAATTCCTCTGGTAACTTAAAACCTCCACTCTTTCTATTACCCATGAAGGTGTATTTTCAAAGCATTTAGACTTACAAAGTTCCATGGAGGGGCATAATCGAACGAAAACGTCTATCTCCATGGGCGTTTATCTCCAAGAACGGGTCCGTGAAGGGGTGGACCGAACCGTATTTTGGGAAAAAATAGACGTCCATGTTTTATTCGACAATTTGTGAGCTGGGCGTTTTTGTTTTTCAGCGATAACGGAAAATGAAAGCGCCCAGCTCAAAAACGAATAAATCCAAGGCATTTGTTTGTGGGAGGGGCCAGGAGTCGTAGTGCACTGGTCACCCTCACATGTCAGGACACCAACCGGGCACCCTAGGGGCCACTTTTACAAACAAAAAAAAAAGGTAAAAGAGCTCCCAGGTGCATAGCACCCTTCCCTTGTGTGTTGAGCCCCCCAAATCCCCCTCAAAACCCACCACCCACAAGTCTACGCCATTACTATAGCCCTAAGGGGTGAAGGGGGGCACCTACATGTGGGTACAGTGGGTTTGGGGGGCGGTGTGGAGGGCTCCCATTTACCAGCACAAGTGTAACAGGTGGGGGGGGGGATGGGCCTGGGTCTACCTGCCTGACGTCCACTGCACCCCCTAATAACTGCTCCAGTGACCTGCATACTGCTGCCAGGGAGGTGGGTATGACATTTGAGGGTGAACATAAAAAGTTGTGAAACGGCATATTTTTGTGGTGGGAGTGGGTTTGTGACCACTGGGGGAGTCAGGGGAGGTCATCCCCGACTCCCTCCAGTGGTCATCTGGTCATTTAGGGCACTTTTTGGGGCCCTATTCGTGGAAAAACAGGGTCCAGGAAAAGTGCCCTAAATTCTCGCTAAAAACGCATATTTTTTTTCCATTATCGGCGAAAGGCGCCTATCGCTGATCGGCCGTTAACCACGCCCCAGTTCCGCCTTCACCACGCTTTTGACACGCCCCCATCAACTTTGTCCGCATCCGCGACGGAGTGCAGTTGAAAACGTCCAAATTCGGCTTTCGATTATACCACTTTATTCGTTTTTGTGAGATAAACGTCTATCTCCCGATTTGGGTCGCAATATAGGCGTTTTTCTTTTTCAATTATAAGCTGGATGGTCTCCTTATAAAACACTATCCTATCCAAACAACTTCTGATTACCTGGTCCTGGGTACTCACTCACCATTCTAAATCCATATCCACTTTTTATAGAGGATTCTGAATGGTTTCTTGCAATTTATCCATATCTATAAAACCCTTAAAATTTCCATCTACCTCCTTCTTCACAATTCCATCTCTCCTCACCACAAATACAGGAAAACAGGTATGCCGATGATGCATAGGTATCTTGAAAATAAGCAACCTCCTCCACTGCCTCAATAACAAAATCTATAGTCCAACCCCCCCCCCCCCCCCCACTGTGAATAGGGATATCTACATACCTGTCCCAATCCAAACCCTCAAGGGAAGATAAGAAAAATCTAACTTAACTTTGGAGCACTCTAAATCATCCACATGCAGATTAAAATCTCTCATAACCCACAAGGACTGAAACAGCAAATTAATTTTAGCTATTAACTTTAACACTTCCTGCCATCCATCCATGTCCCTCAGAAGAGCATACATTACCATCACCCTCCCCCCCCCCCCCCCCCCATCTGCTGCTCCTCAATCCTCAATATACTCCTCAATCCTCACTTGTGGTCGCTCAAATCCTAGGACCACCTTAATAACCATACTTTCCCTGTTTCCCACCTTTGCCTCTAAAACCGTTGCATACCTAATTGTGTGAAGCTCAGAACTGCTTAGCCCTAAAACTCCTACCATCCAAGTCTCTGTGAAAGCTAAAAAAAAACCAAATCAAAATCACAAATAATATCTTCAATCACTAACCCTTTTATCTGCATTAACAATATACCTTCATATTCAATTCCCAACTTCGTAACTCCCTCCCACTTGAATATGTACTGGTCAATGCAAACTCCTAACCCTTTAAACCCCCATATATACCCTGACATATACGTAAAAGAATAAGACCCCCTCCCCTCCATACTTCCATAACACATATTGCACCAAAACCACATATGTTTCTTCTAAAAATCTCCACCATATCCAATACTCCACATCAGTGGTGTAGCCAAGGGTGGACCTGGGTGGGCCCAGGCCCACCCACTTTGGGCTCAGGCCCACCCAGTAGCAGCACACCTATGATGTGGCTGGCAGGGATCCCCAAGCCCCACCAGCCGAAAACTCCCAACAACTGTCCCTCCTGCAGACCTTGTGAATAACATCTTTGCCTGCAGCGAGCAGCGACTGATACATACTGCTCACACTGACCCCACAGCCTTGCCTCTGATGTATTCCCGCCTATGCAGAAACAGGAAGATGCATCAGAGGGAAGGCTGTGGGGGTCAACATGAGCAGTGCGTATTAGTTGCTGCTTGCTGCCAGTGAAAATCTGCTACTTAAAAGGTACGTGTGGGGAGATGGGATGTTTGAGAGACCATATAGCGTGCAGGTGAGAGAGGAGAGACCAAATCACTTGTGGGACAAGGCAGAGTTCTTCTGCCCACCCATTTTGGACCCAGGCCCACCCAGAATTGGGTGTCTGGCTACGCCCCTGCTCCACATTCACCTACAGAACTCCACAGTAATCCAAGATCATCTCAGGCCTCACTCGGGGTTCTCAAAGGGGGCATGCCCCTTTGGGGCAACTGCTGCAAATGTCAAGTCCATCCTAATATTCCTAACATTCCTAGAAGTGACATCACCAGCAGGTGCCAGGTGGGCTGGCACATGCTACAGTGGAAGAACACATAGGAACAAGCAGATCTGCTCCAATTCTCTCTCTCCACACACAGTCACAGAGATCACCAAGCTGGTAGGCAGATGCCAAGTCCATCCTGATATTCCCAGAAATAATGTCACCAGGAGGTGGACAGGATTAATTTTCGTAAATGCTGTGATGGCAGCAGCAACAAGGGATCCAGAGGGGTTAGCAGAACTGCTCCACTTCCCTCTCTCTCTGCAAAAAAATTACAATTTTGTGAACCACATTCAGGGGTCCTTTTACTAAGCTGTGGTAAAAGGGGGCCTGCGCTAGCGTCAGCTCATGTTTTTGATGTGCGCTGATGCACCCTTTTACCGCAGCGGGTAAAAGGCTGTCTTCTTTTTTCTCAAAAAGAAATGCCATACGGTAAGTGAACCACTTGCCGTGCGGCCATTTTGGGGGGGAGCACTTACTGTTACCCATCGAGGTGGTGGTAAGGGCTCCCGCGCTAACCCAGCTGTAACCAATTACTGCTGCCGGGTAAGCTGCAGCGCTACAAAAATAGAAAATATTTTTATAGCGACAGAAATGGTGCACGCTGGGGGTGGGAATTACCACCGGGCTCCTGGAGTAGCTCTGGATTGGCTCGCGGCAAGCCCATTGCCACTCGCCAACCCTTTAGTAAAAGGGCCCCCCCACGAGTCATTATTTTAGAAAGGTAGTCCACAAGTAAGAATAGAAACAGTAATCCAATTTCAGTATTAATGGAATTAAAGATTTTTTTTTCTCTCCATATGCTCTTTATATAAAGTAGAACTTCTGTCTGATTTCTCAGCTGGGATTTTAAACAAGAAAATTCTCTCCGTGAGGTTGCTGGAGCAGAAAAATCTTGCATTACTAGACAAAAGAACATGAAACAGATCAACACAATTCCTAGAGTGTATAGAGCTTCATGATCGTTGATAATATAAAAGCAAAATCTTCAATTCTGAGCAATTATGTAACTGCTGAGCTCTGCATAACCTGCTTGCTTTGTTATGTTAATGAATTAGTCATATACATTAAAAAAAGGTGCCTGCTGAGAACTTCCTTGTGGACAGGTAGAGTGTTTGCCCAGGTAGATTGCCTTGGGTAAAAGTAGTCCCCCTGGTAGCAATGAAAAGTATGTGCAGACTTTCACAGAATGCATACTTTAAGATGGATTATGAAGAGATGTTCCAAGGTTCTGTACAAGCCTGGGGATCGTTGACAGAACTATGTAGGGATGTGCATTTTTGTTTTGCTTCATTTTCATAATCTACACAGGATGCAGAGAACAGTTAATCAAGAGACTTCAGACCACCCAGAACACAGCAGCGAGACTGATTTTTGATAAATCTAAATTTAAATCTGCCAAACCCCTTCGAGAAAGTCTACACTGGCTTCCCATTAAAGGACACATTGCCTTCAAGATTTGCACCTTGATTCACAGGATTATTTATGGAGACGTTCCTGGATACATGCTTCATCTAATTGACCTTCCAACCAGAACCAGTTCTTCCCGATCCTACCTAAATTTACATTATCCAGACTGCAACGGCCTCAAATACAAGTCTGCCTACGCATCCAGCTTCTCCTTCATAGGAACACAGCTATGGAATGCACTACCTAAAGTCTTAAAATTAACTCAGAACCATCTAAATTTCAGGAGATTACTGAAGACCACCCTGTTTAAGAAGGCCTACCTTCATGACTCAACTTAATTTACCTCTTCCTGTAACAGCAAATTCCATGGACCCTTACCTTTATTATTTACTCTTATTATCTCTGTTGTTCTTTACGATATCTATATGTTTACTTTTTTTTATTACATCATTATGTTATTGTATTGAACTATATTACAAGGTTATGTTATTTAATTGAACTGTAGTTTGCCCTACGGTCTTGTAAGCCACATTGAGTCTACTATTGGTGGGAAAATGTGGGGTATAATTGTGTTAAATAAATAAATAATGGTGTGCGCTGTTTCATTTAGGACCAAATCAGCCAAGCACTACTTTAATTAGATACTGGATTTTTATAACACCACCCCGGGATATCTAATATACTTCATAGACATCCACAAACTCTAGAAAATCAACACAAGTAAAGGTTTGGTTGATGAACCTCAGTTAAATCTGCTCATACACAGTGTCTTACAATACTTGAGTCTTCACTGGTTCCTTGACCACCTCCTTTCTATGTTGTTTAAGTCTTTCAAAATCTTTTTATGCATAAATAAACTTATATTATATTCTTCAAATTATATTGTTATCAAATTATTTATTTACTCATCTTTAAAATGTACACTCTGATCTGGTCGGCATAGGGGCGTTCTTCTCCGACACAGCACGTGTTCAGCTGAGTTGCTTTTTCAAGGAAGTTTGGCGACTGTCGGCAGGATGAGAGGAGGCTAATATTAGGGGACTTCCTTGAAAAAACGACTTAGCAAAACACGTGCTGTGTCGGAAAAGAATGCCCCTATGTCGACCAGATCAGAGTGTACATTTTAAAGATGAGTACAATAATAATATGATGACAATGTAATTTGAAGAATATAAGATAAGTTTATTTATCCATAAAAAGATTTTGAAAGACATAAACAACATGGGAAAGAGGTGGTCAAGGAACCAGTGAAAACTCAAGTAATGTAAGACACTGTCCAGCTTATAATCGAAAGACAAAAACGCCTATATTGCGACCTAAATTGGGAGATAGGCGTTTATCTCCCAAAAACGAATAACGCGGTATAATCGAAAGCTGAACTTGGACGTTTTCAACTGCACTCCATCGCGGAAGCGTACAAAGTTGACGGGGGCGTGTCGGAGGCGTGGTGAAGGCGGGACTGGGGCGTGGTTATCACCCGAACAGAGATGGGCGCCTTTCGCCGATAATGGAAAAAAAGAATGCGTTTGTAGCTAGAATTTAGGGCACTTTTCCTGGACCCTGTTTTTTCATGAATAAGGCCCCAAAAAGTGCTCTAAATGACCAGATGACCATCGGAGGGAATCGGGGATGACCTCCCCTGATTCCCCCAGTGGTCACTAACCCCCTCCCACCACAAAAAATGATGTTTCACAACTTTTTATTTTCACCCTCAAATGTCATACCCACCTCCCTGGCAGCAGTATGCAGGTCCCTGGAGCAGTTGTTAGGGGGTGCAGTGGACTTCAGGCAGGTGGACCCAGGCCCATCCCCCCCCTACCTGTTACAATTGTGCTGCTTAATGCTTAGTCGTCCAACCCCCCCAAACCCACTGTACCCACATGTAGGTGCCCCCCTTCACCCCTTAGGGCTATAGTAATGGTGTAGACTTGTGGGCAGTGGGTTTTGAGGGGGTTTGGGGGCTCAACACACAAGGGAAGGGTGTTATGCACCTGGGAGCTCTTTTACCTTTTTCTTTGTTTTTGTAAAAGTGCCCCCTAGGGTGCCCGGTTGGTGTCCTGGCATGTGAGGGGGGCCAGGAGTGCACTACGACTCCTGGCCCCTCCCACGAACAAATGCCTTGCATTTATTCGTTTTTGAGCTGGGCGCTTTCATTTTCTATTATCACTGAAAAACAAAAACGCCCAGCTCACAAATTGTCGAATAAAACATGGACGTCTATTTTTTTCGAAAATACGGTTCGGTCCGCCCCTTCACGGACCCGTTCTCGGAGATAAACGCCCATGGAGATAGACGTTTTCGTTCAATTATGCCCCTCTGTGTATGAGCAGATTTAACACAGTGCGCTATTATCACTGAAAAACAAAAACGCCCAGCTCACAAATTGTCGAATAAAACATGGACGTCTATTTTTTTCGAAAATACGGTTCGGTCCGCCCCTTCACGGACCCGTTCTCGGAGATAAACGCCCATGGAGATAGACGTTTTCGTTCAATTATGCCCCTCTGTGTATGAGCAGATTTAACACAGTGCGCTACTTTTGAGGTTCATCGACCAACCCTTTGTGTTGATTTTCTAGAGTTTGTGGATATCTGTGAAGTATATTAGATATCCCGAGGTGTTGCTATTTCATTTAGGATGCATTATTTCATAATAGCATATACTGTTACAAAATAGCATCTACTATCAAGGAATGAAATGTTTTACCTGCACACTCTAGTCCCCCCCAAGTCCTCCCCCCCCCCCCGAGTCAGGTCTTCCGCTGTCTGGATTGGATGTCATGCAAGGTTCCACGTTAGGAGTCACAGACCTAGAAAGGGATCTGGGAGTCATCGTTGATAAGACGTAGAAAACTTCTGCTCAGTGTGCTGCGGCGGCTAAGAAAGTGCACAAAATGTTGAGTATTATTAGGAAAGGGATGGAAAACAAACACAAGGATGTTATAATGCTGTTGTATCGCTCTATGGTGCGACCGCACCTCGAATATTGTGTCCAATTCTGTTCGCCACATCTCAAAAAAGATATAAAAGAATTGGAGAAGGTGCAGAGAAGGGCGACGAAAATGATAAAAGGGATGGAACGAATTCCCTATGAGGAAAGGCTAAGATGGTTAGGGCTCTTCAGCTTGGAGAAAAGGCGGCTGAGGGGTGATATGATAGAAGTCTACACGATAATGAGCGGACAGATGTGAAGCGTTTGTTTACACTTTCAAACAATAATAGAACCAGGGGACACAAGATGAAGCTAAAATATGGTACATAAGTACATAAGTAGTGCCATACTGGGAAAGACCAAAGGTCCATCTAGCCCAGCATCCTGTCACCGACAGTGGCCAATCCAGGTCAAGGGCACCTGGCACGCTCCCCAAACGTAAAAACATTCCAGACAAGTTATACCTAAAAATGCGGAATTTTTCCAAGTCCATTTAATAGCGGTCTATGGACTTGTCCTTTAGGAATCTATCTAACCCCTTTTTAAACTCCGTCAAGCTAACCGCCCGTACCATGTTCTCCGGCAACGAATTCCAGAGTCTAATTACACGTTGGGTGAAGAAAAATTTTCTCCGATTCGTTTTAAATTTACCACACTGTAGCTTCAACTCATGCCCTCTAGTCCTAGTATTTTTGGATAGCGTGAACAGTCGCTTCACATCCACCCGATCCATTCCACTCATTATTTTATACACTTCTATCATATCTCCCCTCAGCCGTCTCTTCTCCAAGCTGAAAGGCCCTAGCCTTCTCAGCCTCTCTTCATAGGAAAGTTGTCCCATCCCCACTATCATTTTCGTCGCCCTTCGCTGTACCTTTTCCAATTCTACTATATCTTTTTTGAGATACGGAGACCAGTACTGAACACAATACTCCAAATAGGAGAAAGTTTTTTCTTTACTCAGCGTGTAGTTGGACTCTGGAACTCGTTGCCGGAAAGCATGTTGTCCACAGAAATAGAAAATGGGGGAAGGAGAGAGGTTTGTTTAGGTGAGAAGATAAGGAGCTCAGTTTTGGACATATTAAGCTTCGGGTGGCGGTGAGACATCCAAGCAGCAGGCAGATACCTTGGACTGGATTTCTGCCGAGATTACTGGTGTGAAGAGGTAGATCTGGGAGTCATCAGTGTAAAGGTGATACTGAAAGCCGTGTGATGAGATCAAAGCACCAAGGGAGGAAGTATAGATGGAGAAAAGGAGAGGTCCTAGGACAGATCCTTGAGGTAAACCCACTGACAGTGGGCTAGAGGAAGAGGAGGATCCACCAGAGTATACACTAAAAGTACGCTGTGAGAGATAAGAAGAAAACCAGGAAAGAGCAGAGTTCTGAAATCCAAGTGAGGACAGCGTGCCAAAGAGTAGGCTGTGATCAACAGTGTCAAAAGCAGCAGAAAGATCGAGAAGGATGAGGATAGAATAGAGCCCTTTGGATTTAGCCAGGAATAGATCATTGGAGACTTTAGCAAGTGCTGTTTCAGTTGAATGAAGGGGGGCGAAAGCCAGATTGGAATGGATCAAGAATAGCTTGAGTTGAAAGAAAGTCGAGGCAGCGACGGTGGACAGCGCGTTCTAGTATCTTGGATAAGAAAATAAAGAAAAGGAAGAAAATAAAGCAGTGTCAGAGGAGACAACAAGTCAGTTCTGGACCTGTGAGGAGAAGCAAGAGGCAAAATGGTGTAACAGGACTCCTATGTGTCTTTATAAAATAATCACTCAGAACCAGCTCCAATAACATGGAAATGCAGACCTGCGCTGAAGCGATGGTGCCTACTTTAAGCTTGAAGGTAGATGTTTTATAAAGAAAAGGGTCTACTCTATCCATGTGCACACCTACGAGTAAAAGACGCACCATCAATTCTGCATGTGTACTTATAAAATCACACCCGGGGAGGAAGACTCCCTTTACTTATGTACATGACACCACAAGTATGTAAACGACTAAAATGCTACCATTTATGCATTTGCCGACTATTGCACTCATCTGCCAATTTTATGTTGGGCAGACTGGATGGGCCGTTCATATCTTTATCTGCCGTCATTTACTATGTTACTATCACGCTTATTTTCGAAAGAGATCGCCGGCCATATTCCGACACAAATTGGGAGATCGCCGGCGATCTCTCAAAAGCGGCCAAATCGGTATAATCGAAAGCCGCTTTTTTGACACCATTGCCGCTTTCCTGTCACGGAGCCGGCGAAAGTTCAAGGGGGCGTGTTGGTGGCGAAGCGAAGGCAGGACATGGGCGGGGTTAACAGAAGGCCCAGCTTTAGCCCATAATGGAAAAAAAGCGGCTTTAACGAGCATTTCGCCGGCGTGACTTGGTCCTTTCATTTTCACGACCAAGTCACAAAAAGGTGCCCTAACTGACCAGATGACCACCGGAGGGAATCGGGGATCACTGCCCTGTACTCCCCCAGTGGTCACCAACCCCCTCCCACCAAAACAAAAAACAACAGAAAAACCTTTTTGCCAGCCTCAAATGTGATACCCAGCTCCCTGACAGCAGTATGCAAGTCCCTGGAGCAGTTTTTAGTGGGTGCAGTGCACTTCAGGCAGGCAGACCCAGGTCCATCCCCCCCCCCCCCACCTGTTACACTTGTGGTGCTAAGTGTTGAGCCCTCCAACCCCCCCCCCCCCCCAAAACCCACTGTACCCACATGTAGGTGCACCTCTTCACCCATAAGGGCTATGGTAATAGTGTAGAGTTGTGGGGAGTGGGTTGGGGGGGGATTTGGGGGGCTCAGCACCCAAGGTAAGGGAGCTATGCACCTGGGAGCTATTTGTGTATTTTTTAAAAATTTTTAGAAGTGCCCCCTAGGGTGCCCGGTTGGTGTCCTGGCATGTCATGGGGACCAGTGCACTACAAATGCTGGCTCCTCCCACGACCAAATGCCTTGGATGTAGCCGGGATTGAGATGGCTGCTTTTAGCTTCCATTATCGCTGAACAACAAAAGCGGCCATCTCAAACCTGGCTAAATCCAAGGCATTTGGCCGGTTCCAACCGTATTATCAAAACAAAAGATGGCCTGCCATCTTTTTCGATAATACGGTTCCGGCCAGCTGTTGCGCCGCTGCCAAAATAGATCACCGGCGATCTATTTCGCTGGTGCCGTTCGATTATGCCCCTCCACGTTACCCCTGAAGAAGGCACACTGCCGAAACACGGCCTGTGTTGGATCTGGACTGTGAATATTACTTTTATTGGAGAATAAACTTTTATGTTGACGATATTGGACTTCTGGCAGTTCTAGGAGCTCTCTCTTCCACTCTTTGGATTGCCTGTTTGGTTGCTTTGGAAGTACTTACCTGCCGTTTTGGCTTGACTTGCTCTGAAAGTGGTCATGTTTGGGACAAAAAGTGAGCGGCCACTGGGTGGGACCAGCAACCAACATGCAGGACATTTTCTATAAATATCAGGCAGGCAGGTGACGCATAAAAGACAGGCCCGGATATATATCTTTTATAAATAGAGACTAAAGGGCTCATTTTCGAAAGAGAAGGACGTCCATCTTTCGACATAAAACGGAAGATGGACGTCCTTTGCCTTGACTACTGCAACCTACTCCTCACCGGCCTCCCACTTAGCCAGCTATCCCCCCTTCAGTCCATCCAGAACTCTGCCGCACGTCTTATCTTCCGTCTTGACCGATATACTCATATCACCCCTCTCCTCAAGTCACTTCACTGGCTTCCGATCAGATACCACATACAGTTCAAGCTTCTCCTACTAACCTACAAATGCACTCGATCTGCAGCCCCTCCTTACCTCTATACCCTCATCTCCCCTTACGTCCCTACCCGTAACCTCAGCTCTCAAGACAAATCCCTCCTTTCAGTACCTTTCTCCACCACCGCCAACTCTAGGCTCCGCCCTTTCTGCCTCGCCTCACCCCATGCTTGGAACAAACTCCCTGAGCCCATACGCCAGGCCCCCTCCCTACCCATCTTCAAATCATTGCTCAAAACCCACCTCTTCAATGTCGCTTTCGGCACCTAATCACAACACCTTTACTCAGGAAATCTAGACTACCCAACTTGACATTTCGTCCTTTAGATTGTAAGCTCTTCTGAGCAGGGACCGTCCTTAGTTATTAATTTGTACAGCGCTGCATAACTCTAGTAGCGCTCTAGAAATGTTAAGTAGTAGTAGTAGATTGCCAAGACCTGTCGTTTCTTTCTTTACAACATCCGTAAAATCCGCCCCTTTCTTTCCGAGCACTCTACCAAAACCCTCATCCACACCCTTGTCACCTCTCGTTTAGACTACTGCAATCTGCTTCTTGCTGGCCTCCCACTTAGTCAACTCTCCCCTCTCCAGTCGGTTCAAAACTCTGCTGCCCGTCTCGTCTTCCGCCAGGGTCGCTTTACTCATACTACCCCTCTCAAGTCGTTTCACTGGCTCCCTATCCGTTTTCGCATCCTGTTCAAACTTCTTCTACTAACCTATAAATGTACTCACTCTGCTGCTCCCCAGTATCTCTCCACACTCGTCCTTCCCTACACCCCTTCCCGTGCACTCCGCTCCATGGATAAATCCTTCTTATCTGTTCCCTTCTCCACTACTGCCAACTCCAGACTTCGCGCCTTCTGTCTCGCTGCACCCTACGCCTGGAATAAACTTCCTGAGCCCCTATGTCTTGCCCCATCCTTGGCCACCTTTAAATCTAGACTGAAAGCCCACCTCTTTAACATTGCTTTTGACTCGTAACCACTTGTAACCACTCGCCTCCACCTACCCTCCTCTCTTCCTTCCCGTTCACATTAATTGATTTGTTTTGCTTACTTTATTTATTTTTTTGTCTATTAGATTGTAAGCTCTTTGAGCAGGGACTGTCTTTCTTCTATGTTTGTGCAGCGCTGCGTACGCCTTGTAGCGCTACAGAAATGCTAAATAGTAGTAGTAGATGTCCAAATCGATATAAGTGAAACCCGATTTTGGACGTCTCCAACTGCAGTCCATTGCAAGAACGTCCAAATTTCAAGGGGGCGTGTCGGAGGCATAGTGAAGGCGGGACTTCGGTGTGCCTAACACTTGGAAGTCTTTGACCTATAATCGAAAAAAACAAGGACATTCCTGATGAACACTTGGACGTTTTCATCCGGACATGTTTTTTCTATGAATAAGGCACAAAAAGGTGTCTAAAATGACCAGAGGACCACCGGAGGAAATTGGGACTGACCTCCCGTTACTCCCCCAGTGGTCACTAACCCCCTCCCACCCTCAAAAATCATCTTTAAAAATATGTCGTGCCAGCCTCAGATGTCATACTCAGATCCATGACAGTGCATGCAGGTCCCTGCAGCAGTTTTAGTGGGTACTGCAGTGCACTTCAGACAGATGGACCCAGGCCCAACCCCCCCCCCCTACCTGTTATATTTGTGGAGGAAACAGCGAGCCCTCCAAAACCCACCAGAAACCCACTGTACCCATATATAGGTATCCCCCTTCACCCGTAAGGGCTATGGTAGTGGTGTACAGTTGTGGGTAGTGGGTTTGGGGGGGGGGGGCTCAGCACACAAAGTAAGGGAGCTATGTTCCTGGGAGCATTTTATGAAGTCCGCTGCAGTGCCCCCTAGGGTGCCCGCTTGGTGTCCTGGCATGTCAGGGGGACCAGCGCACTACAAATGCTCCTCCCATACCCAAATGGCCTGCATTTGGACGTTTTTGACATGGACATCTTTGGTTTCGAAAATTGCCGAAAGTCAAAAACGTCCATGTTTAGGGACGTCCAAATTTAAGGATTTGGACGTCTCTGACGGTATTTTCGAAATGAAAGATGGACGTCCGTATTTTTTTTTGAAAATATGGGTTTCCCCGCCCCTGGATTTCGCCGTTTTGCAAGGAAGTCCAAATCGCAACTTGGATGTTTCTTTCGAAAATGCCCCTCCATATGACAGATAAGATGTCTTTTGACCTTTAGCATTGGTTAGTATGTTGTGCTTCTGGTTAGTGTCTCAATGCATGGTCAGGCCTCACTTTTCCTCTTTGCCTTTATCTAACTCTAACTCCCATTCAGCTCCATTATCTCTTTTCTTCCAAACACTCTCTGCAACCCTCTAAACTATATGTTTTTTTATAAACGACTTATTACAAGCTACTTAGCTTTTGAGCAGATCAGGTCACCACCCCATATAAAAATTATAATTTGAATATATTAAAATAAATGATGGAAGGTTTTTTAGCCTATGATGGATGGTGAACAGGTTGAAAACAAATTTTTTTTGCCTGTGATAATCTGAGGCTTTTCCTTCCGATATTAAGTGATAACATTGAAAGTATTTTGGTCTCGAGAACTGTTTGAATACTGAACACATAAACAGTGAAAGTTTTCTTGTATTGACATTGTTTTCTAGTATATATACATACTAGTAAAAAAGGCCCGTTTCTGTGAGCAATGAAACGGGCGCTAGCAAGGTTTACCTGTGGCAGCGTCGGGAGGGTGCAGGGGGTAGTTTTTCTTTGGCGGGCGGCAGCTTCGGGGTCCCGGCGGATCAGGTGTTCGGACGGCACTCCTCCCCCTGCGTAGCTTGTGTGTGTCGCTGTGCGTGGGGGAGTGGAGGCCCTGCGTAGGCTGCTGTTTCTCGCTGTGCGTCTGGGGGGTAGCGTCGGAGGGCGGTGGAACTGGCGATTGGCTGAGTGTCATAGCCCCGCCCTCCACGTCATCACGTTGTGACGCGAGGGCGGGGCATACACTTATGGGATCTTGCAACTACAAATTTGCATTTAGAATGTTGGGATTGTGAATTATGTGTGGATGGGGCGTGGCTGAGGGCGGGTCTATGAGTGAGAGTGAGAGTGAGTGGTGCTGACAGCCTAGAAGACTACAGGGCTTCAGTGTTTCCCTGCCACACAGTGAGGTTCAGAACGTTGGAGGTGAGAATTATTTATATAGATATTTCTTTCTGCAAGGGTTCTCTCTAAATAGATTCGTTTTACGTATACTGTGACTGGAATAAATCTCGCTATTAAGTCTCAAATTTACTGCTATTACTCTTCGAATGCCTGAATTGTGCCACAGAGAACCTCCTTCTGGAATTCATATGCGAGTAACGACGTATCAGGGAGTGCTTGGAAGTCTTTAAATGAAGGTCTACGGTACCCCAGAACGATCACAGTGTGAAAATGACAATATTTATTTCATCTACACTTCTACATGATCTACAGGTACAATCCTATTGCCAAATTCTGGTTAGAGAGTCTGAACGATATTGGCAAATTCTCCTTCCCGTGTCAGAGTAGCTCCCTTTGCCCCCAGTCTGAGGATGGCTAGGGGCCTGCTTCTAAAAGCAATCACACAAACTATTAATCTCAGGAATTTAGAGGAAACAGATTTATTTGACTTCTATTGAAGGTATTAAACGTGGCAGATGTTATATTTTTAAGTTCCTCTGAGTTTAAGCCTGGCTATACATTCAGGGCCCTGTTTACTAAGCAGCGTTATAGGCGCGTTAACGTTTTTAACGTACGTTAACCATGTACATGTAGGGTTACCATATGTCCAGGGCGTCTGGCGGGGTTTGCCCGCCCGCCTGTTTGTCCAGATTTCTGGACAAACGGGCGGGCGGGCAGGCGAGTGGCGCCATGGGTCTCCCCTCCCCTCCCCTTACTTACTATCTGCCCTGGTGGTCTAGTGACCTCTTTGGGGCAGGAAAGAGCCCCCTCTTTCCTGCCTGGAGTGCTGCCTGCCCTTGCCCTGCATCCTTCTCAGTCTCGGCTCGGGATTCAAAATGGCCGCCAAGAGTTGAAGCGGCCTCGCGAGACTTCAACTCTCGGTGGCCATTTTGAATCCCGAGCCGAGACCGAGAAGGATGCAGGGCAAGCAGCGCTCCGGGCAGGAAAGAGGGGGCTCTTTCCTGCCCCGAAGAGGTCACTAGACCACCAGGGCAGTAGATAGTAAGTAAGGTGAGGGGAGGGGAATATGCGACAAGGGGAGGGGAGGTGACGGGGGGCAGGGGAGGGGAATATGTGACCTGGGGGAGGGGAATATGTGACCCAGGGGGAGGTGAATATGTGACAGGGGCAGGGTGATGATGCGAAAGGGGCGGGCGTGGGCGGGGCATGTGTTCTCTTTTTAAGAGGACAAAATATGGTAACCCTTTGTACATGCCTACAATATCCCTATAGGCACCTACATGGTTAGCACGTGTAGTAAGTGTAGGCATGCTAAGAACACTACCACACCTTAGTAAACAGGGCCCTCAGATTTTGATAGAGGAGAGAGATTTTTGTATATATGTATGTATTTTATAAAAACACTAGGAAAAAATGCCCGTTTCTGAGTGCAATGAAACGGGCGCTAGCAAGGGGCCCCCTCCCTCCGTCCCTCGGAGCTACTTGCGTTACTTGTTCGGGGTTCGCGTTCGCCTTGCGTTTCGGCCCTCGAGTGTTATAGCTCCGCCCTCGACGTCATGACGTTTTGACGCGAGGGCGGTGCAGACACTCCAGGGCACACCGGATATCTCGGGCGCCTCAACTTCCGTGGAGGCTTCAGAACGTTGGGGTTGCCTTTTATATAGAGAGATTCCACTATGCACCTTCTCGCCGCCCCTGTGCACTAAACAGAGATATAGTTCAGAGACTTATCCAGTTTATGAGAATTACTGTACATGACTAGAACAGAGTCATGTAAGGGAAAGGTGCAGCTCTAATTAGCAGTAAATGCATCTCTAATGAGTCGCCTGTGTTTAAGCTTGCTGACCTTCTGCCGTGCTGTAGTCCATGAAAATTTAGTTTAGCACCGAGTAATAATGTAAGCAATGATCTCTACAAAACATGCATCTCACATTTTCAGGGCTGATTAGACATTGCCTATTTCAAAAAGCTCTCAGTTGAATTTATTTTTCCAGTCATCAATGTAATGAATAACTCAAATCCTAATTACGATGTTGATATACACACATTTTGCTCAAGTCTTTTTCTAAGTGGGCATGTCTGATTTTCAGAGATGTCAAGGGCCACCTGTCCCACACAGTGAAACTAACCACCACAATGGTGGAGAGTGAAGGCCAAGAGAGAATCCACAAAAGTGGAGAACTCAGTAGATCCCACAAGGCGTAAAGACAAAAACAAAAAAGGTGGGAATATAAAAGCCAGGCTATCCAAAGATTGGAACCAAACCGAAATTAAAATAACCAGCGTTTATTAATTTCCAAACAAATGATAATAAAACAATTGCACATAAAAATTGACTCGACACAATGTTGTGTTTCGGCCGGATAGGCCTACATCAGGAGTCTTTAAAAAGACCGTTATATAAACAATCTGTCACAGCGAAACTCCGTAAAAGTGATGCAACACTTTTACGGAGTTTTGCTGTGACAGACAGATTGTGTCGAGTCAATTTTTATGTGCAATTGTTTTATTATCATTTGTTTGGAAATTAATAAAAGCTGGTTATTTTAATTTCAGTTTGGTTCCAATCTTTGGATAGCCTGGCATTTATATTCCCACCTTTTTTTGTAGAGTGAAGGCCAAGCAGTGAGGTTTTCGAGCAATATATCCAGTGTATAAATTTGGAAAGATCTGCTAGTTGTTTTGCTTTCTACCCCCCCCCCCCCCAATTTACTAAAGCTTAGCTCGAGTTATGTACACAGAGCCCATTTTATTCCTATGGGCCCTGCTGCAGATAACTTGAGCTAAGTTTTAGTAAACAACCCCCTAAATTTTGCAGAGACTCTACAGCAGGTGGTCCTCAGCCTTTTTTTCAGTCAGAATATACCAGACGGACGATGCTTGCATACGTGACACCATGCAGACATGACTCTCACAACCTTTGGTGCGACATATACATAGTAACATAGTAGATGACGGCAGAGAAAGACCTGTATGGTCCATCCAGTCTGCCCAACAAGATAAACTCATATGTGCTACTTTATGTGTATACCTGACCTTGATTTGTATCTGTCATTGTCAGGGCACAGACCATAGAAGTCTACCCAGCACTAGCCCTGCCTCCCAACCACTAGCCCCACCTCCCAGCACCAGTGCTACCACCCAATCTCCGCTAAGCTTCTGAGGATCCATTCCTTCTGAACAGGATTCCTTTATGTTTATCCCACGCATTTTTGAATTTCATTACTGTTTTCATCTCCACCACCTGCCGCGGGAGGGCATTCCAAGCATCCACGACTCTCCGTGAAAAAATACTTCCTGACATTTTCTTGAGTCTGCCCCCCTTCAATCTCATTTCATGTCCTCTCGTTCTACCGCCTTCGCATCTCCGGAAAAGGTTATTTTGCGGATTAATACCTTTCAAATATTTGAACGTCTGTATCATATGACCCCTGTTTCTCCTTTCCTCCTGGGTATACATATTCAGGTCCACAAGTCTCTCCTCATACGTCTTGTAACGCAAATCCCATACCATTCTCATAGCTTTTCTTTGCACCGCTTCAATTCTTTTTACATCCCTATCATGATACGGCCTCCAAAACTGAACACAGTACTCCAGGTGGGGCCTCACCAACGACTTGTACATGGTCATCAGCACCTCCTTTCTTCTGCTGGTCACACCTCTCTCTGTACAGCCTAGCAACCTTCTGGCTATGGCCACCGCCTTGTCACACTGTTTCGTCGCCTTCAGATCCTCAGATACTATCACCGCAAGATCCCTCTCCCCGTCTGTACATATCAGATTCTCACCGCCTAACACATATAATAGTTCTTATGAGTTAAATATAAACATGCTCTGTATCTCCCCCCAACAACAGGCTCAGATCAGAACTAGGACATTTCTCCTTTATTTATTTTATATATTTATTAGGATTTATTTACCACCTTTGTGAAGGAATTCACTCAAGGCGGTGTACAGTAACCTTGGAAGTCACTACACACACACACACACATTCTGATTCTCATGTCATTTGAGCAGTAGCAGAGACAAGGGAGTAACATGATCAACTGGACACTTCCAAGCAAGACCAAGGAGATGAGAGATGGAAAAAAAAAAACTTCTTTAATGGTAGATAAGACTTGACGCGGCACCGTGTTTCAGTGAACAACGCCTGCCTCAGGAGTCTATGGGTTAAAATAAAACACATAATTATAAGTACATAAAATCATACGGATACATAATTGTAAAACATAAAAACAAAGTATAAAATCCAATGTCAAAATGGACAGTCATTTATGACAAAAGCAACTAAAAACATTTATAACCAGGGCTTTTTTTTGAGGGGATACTTGGGGGGTACTGAGTACCGGCACCTCTTCCATTGTGCGCTGAATTTGGCCCATGGTCCCCAAGTTTTAATGAAAGAGCTCAGGCTCTACACACCAATTCTGCCTTGTCATAGATTCTGGGACTGGTTGCAGGGGGCCTGGCTATTGTGGGGTGGATCCCTCAGTGATCACCCCACCCTTGAAGGGTGGCCTAGCATTTGAGTACTGGCACCTCTTTTGCTAGAACAAATGCACTGGATAAAGGGACCCACCTGTGGGTGATCAGGCCATTGTGACATCATTGATGAGGTTGGCTGTTAGCCATTGGTGGAATGAGGCATTATGACATCACATTATCAAAAGTGAGCCAAGTATAGAACAATCAAGCTAATTACAGGGGTTAACAGTAAAATAACGTCTTAACAATAGCTCATGTTGATAAGCCCCCTAAATGAAAGAAAATAGAGATACCTGTAGAAATCAAAATCACTGCTACATGTGATAAAAGCAGGGCTTTTTTTGAGGGGGTACTTGGGGGGTACTGAGTACCGGCACCTCTTCCATTGTGCGCTGAATTTGGCCCAGGGTCCCCAAGTTTTAATGAAAGAGCTCAGGCTCTACACACCAATTCTGCCTTGTCATAGATTCTGGGACTGGTTGCAGGGGGCCTGGCTATTGTGGAGTGAGTCCCTCAGTGATCACCTCATCCCTGAAGGGTGGCCTGACATTTGAGCAGCGGCACCTTTTTAGCTAGAAGAAACATTCCATCTCCTTCTCTCACCACCTGGGCTCCCCCATTTCCTCCGTCTCACTCTTTCCCTGGTCTTATTACTTTCTATCTTTCATCAGCTACACCTTGTCACATTTCTACCATAGTAACATAGTAAGATAGTAGATGATGGCAGAAAAAGACCTGCATGGTCCATCCAGTCTGCCCCACAGGATAAACTCATATGTGTATACCTTACCTTGATTTGTACCTGCCTTTTTCAGGGCACAGACCGTACAAGTCTGCCCAGCAGTATTTCCCGCCTCCCAACCACCAGTCCCGCCTCCCATCACCGGCTCTGGCACAGACCGTATAAGTCTGCCCTCCACTATCCTCGCCTCCCAACCACCAACCTCTCTTCCCCCACCTGCTCCGCCACCCAATTTCGGCTAAGCTTCTGAGGATCCCTTCCTACTGCACAGGATTCCTTTATGCATATCCCACACATGTTTGAATTCCGTTACCGTTTTCATCTCCACCACCTCCCTCTGTACTATCCTCCTCTGATTCATCTCTTTGACAAATCCTATGGCTTCTGCCATTCTCTCTCCTCCCTTGACCATAAGGAAGGAGATGCATATAAAATATCAATAAATAATATTTTTAAAAATCCACATTCTACAGTCCAACATCCAGTAAAGATTTTAAATGTTTATAAAATAAAACATAAGTAGGCAGCTGTTTAACAGCTTGAAAAGAAAAAGCACTGAAATATTCTCTCAAAATTATTATTATTATTATTATTAGCATTTGTATAGAGCTACCAGACGCACGCAGCGCTGAACACCTGACACAAAGAGACAGTCCCTGCTGAAAAGAGCTTACAATCTAAGTAATACAGACAAACAAGACAGTTACGGGTGAGGGAAGTAATGGGTGACAAGGGAGGAAGGGACAAGGGGAGGGCAATTGTGGCTAGGAGCTAAAAGCAGCAGTGAAAAGGTGGGTTTTCAGCATAGATTTGAAAACAGGTAGAGATGGAGCTAGACGTACAGGCTCAGGAAGTCTATTCCAAGCATAAGGTGCCGCGAGGGAAAAGGAACGAAGCCTGGAGTTAGCGGTGGAGGAGAAGGAGGACGACAAGAGAGATTTGTCCAGTGAGCGGAGTTCACGGGGAGGAATGTAGGGAGAGATGAGAGCGGAGAGGTAATGGGGTGCTGCAGAGTGGATGCATTTAAAGGTCAGTATGAGAAGTTTAAACTGAATGCGGAAGCGGACAGGGAGCCAGTGAAGCGACTTGAGGAGCGGGCTAGTATGGGTATAACGATTCTGGCGGAAAACAAGTCGTGCCGCAGAATTTTGGACAGATTGGAGAGGAGAGAGATGGCTGAGCGGAAGACCAGTGAGAAGTAAATTGCAATAGTCCAAGCGAGAGGCAACAAGGGTGTGGATAAGGGTTCTGGCAGCGTATTCAGAAAGGAAGGGGCGAATTTTGCTAATATTGTAGATAAAGAAGCGACAGGCTTTGACGATCTGTTGAATATCGGCAGAGAAGGAGAGAGAGGAATCAAAGATGACTCCAAGGTTACGAGCCGAGGAGACAGGGAGGATATGAGAGCCATTAACAGAGATAGAGAAAGGGGGAAGAGGGGAGGTGGGTTTAGGAGCACCGTTGCACTGGGGAGAAAACTAATAAAAGACGATCCATAGATTGAAACGTTTTATAATTCGATGGGATAAAAACCTTATCAGTCAGATACATTGGTGCTGCTCTGCTAAAAAAAAAAATTAGGGAGCCTTTTACAAAGCTGCGCTAGTTTTTAGCTCACAGTAAAAATCAGCTGGCGATAAATGCTGAGATGCCCGTAGGAATATTTATTTATTTATTTATTTGCTGCATTTGTATCCCACATTTTCCCACCTCTTTGCAGACTCAATGTGGCTTACATTATGCCGCAATGGCAATCGCCACTAACGGAACGAGAAGAACAGAGTATTGTTTCAATTAAGGCGCATAAGATATCAAAAAAATTAGAAGTAAAGAAATAATTAATACATTACAGATATGCAGAGAGTAGGATAAAGTATAACGATAATTAATAACAGTATGATTAAAGTAACCAACTTAAGGAATTCAGTGTTGATTAGTTCTGATACAGATGTGAAATGAGTCCTTTATGAAGGATTATTATTATAAGTCTCGTTGAATAAGTTAGTTTTCAGTGACCTCCGGAAGGCTGTTAGATCGTGTGTTGTTTTTAAGGCATTCGGTAGTGCATTCCAACGTTGTATGCAGATGTAGGAGAAGCTGGTTGCATATAATGATTTGCATTTGAGTCCCTTACAGTTAGGGTAATGGAGGTTTAAGAAAGTACATAAGGAACTTTTTGTGTTTCTTGCTGGTAGGTCTATAAGGTCTGACATATAAATTGGGGCCTCTCCGTGGATGATTTTATGAGTCAAGGTGCAGATTTGAATGTAATTCGGTCTGTTAGTGGTAGCCAATGTAATTTTTTCCTAAGGGATCTGGCACTTTCATATTTCGCCTTTCCGAATATGAGTCTGGCTGCAGTATTTTGAGCTGTCTGGAGTCTCTTAATAATTTGGGCTTTACATCCGGCATATAAAGGGCGCTCCAGCATTTACCACCAACTAAAAATGCTAGTGGGGCTTTGTAAAAGACCCCCTTAATGATAAGACATGATCATTTAAACACTCACCCCCAGATTCTATGAATGATGCCTAAAGTTAGGCATGAACTTTTGTGCATGGTCTCCAATTCTGCACGTAACCTATCTGGCTAATTGACACAAAGGATCAATCAGTTGGTCTTAAGTGTTAATTGGAGTCAATTAGTAGTTACTTGTGGAAATGTTGTATGCTCTATTCTATAAACCCCATGCCCAATTTCTATGGCACTCAATTCAAAGTGGATGTGGCTATAGGAGGGGGGATGGGCAGATCAGTGGTTGACGCGGGTGTGGGGAGAGCGGGCAAGTGAGCGCATGCATAGAGGCATCTCTATTGTGCTTTGGATATTTTTCAGCCAGGATTCCTTAAGAATTTATCACTGACCCCTGACACACGTAGGGTAGGGTCATTACACAAGATTGGTATTTCAAGTTATATAATTAAAAGGATTTGTGTTCCCCATTTTGAAGGCTCTTAGTGCGTTCTTTTTGCTGCTTCAAATCAGTGATGTGCCAGAAAGTTAGGCTCATCACTGATCACATCCTCGCCCAAAGCGGCCATCTTGATTATATTCTTCAGAACATTATCTTGCTGCGGCGGCTAAGAAAGCGCACAGAATGTTGAGTATTATTAGGAAAGGGATGGAAAGCAAACACGAGGATGTTATAATGCCATTGTATCGCTCCATGGTGCGACCGCACCTCGAGTATTGTGTCCAATTCTGGTCGCCGCATCTCAAGGAGGAGTGGCCTAGTGGTTAGGGTGGTGGACTTTGGTCTTGGGGAACTGAGGAACTGAGTTTGATTCCCACCTCAGGCACAGGCAGTTCCTTGTGACTCTGGGCAAGTCACTTAACCCTCCATTGCCCCATATAAGCCGCATTGAGCCTGCCAAGAGTGGAAAAGCGCAGGGTACAAATATAACAAAAAAAAAAGATATAAAGGAATTAGAGAAGGTGCAGAGAAGGGCGACAAAAATGATAAAGGGAATGGAACGACTGAGAAGGTTAGGGCTCTTCAGCTTGGAGAAAAGGTGGTTGAGGGGTGATATGATAGAAGTCTACAAGATAATGAGCGGAGTAGAGCGGACAGATGTGAAGCGTTTGTTCACGCTTTCAAACAACAAGAAAACCAGGGGACACAAGATGAAGCTAGAATATGGTAGATTTAAAACAAATAAGAGAAAGTTTTTCTTTACTCAGCATGTAGTTAGACTCTGGATCTCGTTGCCGGAGAATGTAGTGACAGCAGCTGGCCTTACGGAATTTAAAGGGGGTTTGGACAGATTCCTGAGGGAAAAGTCCATTGAACATTATTATTATTTTTTTTTTTGGGGGGGGGGGGGGTGGTTCCCGGGTTTTTAAAGCTTGGATTGGCCGCTGTCAGAGACAGGATGCTGGGCTTGATGAACCCTTGGTCTTTTCCCAGTATGGCGGTGCTTATGTACCTTATGTACCTTATTTCCAGGACTTCTGGGCAACTTTTTTCCCTAGGGTCCCCTTTACTAAAGGGCATTAAGTACCATTTGTCTATGTTTGTAACTATCAATAAGTTGCCAGTAGCACCTCTAGTAGATTCACATTCGACATCCCCTTAATGCTGTATTAATGTATAACTGATTCTATTTGGACTTTATTTCCTGTGCACGATTTGCAAATAATGGGCGCACTTTCCCGATATGCTCATGTGCAAACATTATTCATGCATACGTGATGGTTCACACTATTGGGAAAGAGTGCCCCCTATCTTCAAATGCTGTGCACTGTTTACAAATAGGGCACCATCTTGACGACATCCCTCCCATGATGACATAAGGGATAAACAAAAATGAAATGACACAGGAAGCAACAGGAAATGAACATGTTCTGACTGCCCATCCCTATTGACTAGTAGCTTAAGTCCAGGAAGAATGCATCATGGGACGAAGAGCAACATAAATAGCTAATGCACGAACTAAGGGCAGATTGTACAGCTGTCATAAATAGCATCCAATTTTTCCTGCAAATTTCTTATGCTTTCCCACTTTTTAAGGGGCCTGTCTACTATATTTCGCTATGTCTGGGGATTAATGCGCTATCCTATATAATAATTCTCACCTCCAACGTTCTAATGTGCCTGGGACCGTGGCTCCCTCAGAGGTGGTCTGCTAGGCAGTTTAGAATGCACTGATGTCAGTGATGTCACTGACAGCTGATTCCAAGGCAAGGGGAGGAGTAGGGAAACACGCGGAGCGTGTTTCCCTACTCCTCCCCCTGCCTGGGAAACAGCTGTCAGTGACACCCCCCTCGGCGCAACACCCAAGCCCCTGCCCTGCAAAACCGCAAGCCAGGCAGGGGGAGGAGTAGGGAAACACGCAGAGCGTGCCCTACTCCTCCCCCTGCCTACTAATCAGCTCTCAATGCCCCCCCTCAGCGCAACACCCAAGCTCCTCTGCCCCAGCGCAGCACCCAAGCCCCTACTCCCCCCCGAAGCATCACCCAAGACCCTCCTCCCGGCACATCACCAAAGCCCCTAACCCCCCTCTCGGGCACATCAACTCCCTCGCCACCCGCAGCCGCCAATACTAATGCTGTCCGGCCGCTGCTGCTTCTCCTGTGGAGCAGCAGCGGCAGGTACAAAAAGTAAAAAAAAAATTTTTTACCTGAAACGCGGCTCCGTAGACAGCCATCTGGCATTGGATGTTGTCACTGCAGCCGCTCCTCCTCTCCTCTCCACGTCACTGCCCCTGCAGGAAGACCCCAGAGGAGCGCAGCGACGTCAGAGGGGAGAGGAGGAGCGGCTGCAGAGATGACAGCCAATGCCAAATGGCTGTCTACGGAGCCGTGTTTCAGGTTTAAAATCTTTTTTTGGCTTTTTTCTTTTTGTACCGGCCGCTGCTGCTCAACAGGAGACGCAGCAGTTGCCGGACAGCGTTAGTATTGGCGGCTGCAGGTGGCGAGGGGGTTGATGTGCCCGAGGGGGGGGGGGTAGGGGCTTGGGAGATGTGCTGGGGGTAGTAGGGGTTTGGGTGATGCGCCGAGGGGGGAGGGGAGGGTCGCTGGACATGGGTGGCTGGAGGGGGGAGGGTCGCTGGACATGAGTGGCTGCAGGGGGAGAGGAGGGTCACTGGACATGGATGGCTGCAGGGGGGGGCAGGGAAGAGGGAGGTGGGGAGGGGTCCTGAGACCAGACGGGTGGCTGCAGGGGAGGGCAGGGGAGACAGAAGGGATGCTGCAGGGGGAGAGGAGGGCTGCTGGACATGGGTGGCTGCAGGGGGGGCAGGGGAGAGAGGTGGGTCGCTGGACATGGGTAGCTACAGGGGGGGCAAGGGGGAAAGGAGAGGAGGGTCGTTGGACATGGGTGGCTGCAGGGGGGCAGGGGAGAGGAGGGTCGCTGGACATGGGTAGCTGCAGGGGGAGAGGAGGGTTGCTGGACGTGTGGCTGCAGGGGGGGCAGGGGGAGAGGAGATTCGCTGGACATGGGTGGCTGCAGGGGGAGCAGGAGAGAGAGGAGGGCTGCTGCACATGCGTGGCTGCAGGGGCAGAGGAGGGTTGGTGGGGAGGGGGTCCTGAGACCAGATGGGTGGCTGCAGGGGGGACAGGGGAGGCAGGAAGGACACTGCAGGGGGGGATTACCTTGCTAGCGCCCGTTTCATTGCCTACTGAAACGGGCCTTTTATACTAGTAATACAGAATTTTAATGTACAGAACCTTAGAGTAATACAGAGGGAGAAAAAGGAAACCATATCAAAATAAAATGAAAATTCACATGAAAAATCATGGAAGGAGAAGATTGTGGGTGAAGCTGGCACTTTGAAATTATTGCCCTGCTTAATGTCTTGAACTCAGCACAGAGGATGTATTCAGAACTGTCAAGTGACCCAGTTTAAGAAGGGAAGATTTCGGTCAATCTTAGTATTTGAAGACAGTTCCCCCCCACCACAGGGCCGCCGAGAGACTGAGCAGGCCCAGGGCAGGGCCGCCGCCTCCCCAGGATTGTTGCCGCCGCCACTCCCTCCAGGATTGCTGCCCCCCCCCTGCCAGAACTGCAGATACCTTGGCTGGCGGGGATCCTGAGGCCCTGCCAGCAGAAGAGGTCTTCCTCCAACTCTGCTCTTTCCTCTGCCGAATTTCCTGCCCCTGCAGCTGCTTTTCTCCCATGTCACGCATGCTCGGTTTGAAAACCAAGCATGTGTAGCCTGAGGGCACAGCAGCCACTTGGCAGGCAATGCAAGGGGGGCCCAGCGCTGGAGTTTTGTATCTCCTGCTCCTGTCGGGACGTGATCACCCGGGTCCTGTCAGAAGCAGGAGAGAGAGAGACCCCGGCATCCTATATAATAAAATGCACCTCCAACATTCTGAAGCTGACTGCATGGCTGAGGCATTCCTGCTCTCTGTATCCATCTCCTGAATTGACATCATGTACTTCCGGGTTCGTCACAAGCAGAAGTGACCAACCACACGAGGTTTCTCGGCTTCAGAATGTTGGAGGTGCATTCTATTAAATAGGATTGGTCAGTTCCTTGAAGCACAGCCAGAGCTCAGTGTCCTGCACAGTAATGCTCAGACACCAGAGAGGGGGGGGGGGGGGGACCTGACACCAGAGAGAGGGAGGGAGGGAGGGGGGCCTTATACCAGAGAGGGGGGAGGTATCTCTGTCACACATACACTCTCTCTCTCTCTCTCTCTCTCTCTCTCTCTCTCTCTCTCTCACAGTCAATGTCTTTCTCTCACTCTCACACACTGTCTCTCATACACTCTATCCTGCTTATAATCGAATGAGAAAAACGCCCAAGTTCCGACCTAAATCGGGAGATGGACGTTTATCTCACAAAAACCAATAAAGCGGTATAATCGAAAGCCGATTTTTGGACGTTTTCAACTGCAATCCGTCGCGGATGCGGACAAAGTTGATGGGGGCGTGTCAGAGGTGTGGCGAAGGCGGAACTGGGGCGTGGTTATCTACCGAACAGAGATGGGCGCATTTCACCGATAATGGGAAAAAAGTATGCGTTTTTAGCTAGAATTTAGGACACTTTCCTGGACCCTGTTTTTTTCACGAATAAGGCCCCAAACAGTGCCCTAAATGACCAGATGACCACTGGAGGGAATCGGGGATGACCTCCCCTGACTCCCCCAGTGGTCACTAACCCCCTCCCACCACAAAAAAAATGAAGTTTCTCAACTTTTTATTTTCACCCTCAAATGTCATACCCAGCTCCCTGACAGCAGTATGCAGGTCACTGGAGGAGTTGTTAGGGGGTGCAGTGGACTTCAGGCAGGTGGACCCAGGCCCATCCCCCCTACCTGTTACAATTGTGCTGCTTAATGCTTATTAGTCGTCCAACCCCCCCAAACCCACTGTACCCACATGTAGGTGCCCCCCTTCACCCCTCAGGGCTATAGTAATGGTGTAGACTTGTGGGCAGTGGGTTTTGAGGGGGATTTGGGGGCTCAACACACAAGGGAAGGGTGCTATGCACCTGGGAGCTCTTTTACCTTTTTTTTTGTTTTTGTAAAAGTGCCCCCTAGGGTGCCCGGTTGGTGTCCTGGCATGTGAGGGGGACCAGTGCACTAGGAATCCTGGCCCCTCCCACGAACAAATGCCTTGGATTTATTCATTTTTGAGCTGGGCGCTTTCATTTTCCGTTATCGCTGAAAAACAAAAACGCCCAGCTCACACATTGTTGAATAAAACATGGGCGTCTATTTTTTCCGAAAATACGGTTCGGTCCGCCCCTTCACGGACCCGTTCTTGGAGATAAACGCCCATGGAGATAGGCGTTTTCTTTCAATTATGCCCCTCTATGTCTCACACTATATCACATTCACTCTCTATGTGTCACACAGTCACTCACACACTCTCTTGGTCTCATACACTCAGTCTCACAAAGAGTCTGTGTCTCTCACACACTCTCTCTCTCGCACACACTGTATCTGTGTGAAACACACTCTCTCTCTCTCACACTGTGTCTCACATATGCACTTGCACACACTCTCATTCTCAGACACACACTCTCTCTCTCTCACAGACACACTCGCACCCAGACTCTCTCTCTCTCACACACACTTGCGCATTCACTCTCTCTCTCACACACAGTCACTCTCACACATACTCTCTCAAACATACACACTCCGAGGAAAACCTTGCTAGCGCCCGTTTCATTTGTGTCAGAAACGGGCCTTTTTTTTTACTAGTATTTATATAATCCCTATTTCCACTGTTTGAAATCAGTGTTGCCTGTAGCAGAATATACGAGGGCTGGTGCTCTCAGAAATTCAGGAATAGCTGAAAATCTCCCTCTTTGAACTAGGTCAGTTGGCAGCTCCAAGACACTTTGAAGCCAGTCTTCTGCTGTGATGCTCAACTGACAGTCTGGTTTAGAAGCCTTTTCTTTTAATCCCATCACACTGTGGGCAGAAGATTAGATGGCAGGGCTGTGCCATCCTCACAACTGAACAGAACTAAAGATGGCCTGACTAGATCAGGCAGCGTTACTGTAAATTAAAGGGAAACAAGAAAAAAAGATTAAGATAAAGCTTCACGAGGGAATGGATTTTGGAATGAGTGCTATGCTGTGCTATGGAAGTTTCGCTCTGTCGAGTATTTCCCCTTTTTTTTTATCCTGTGTCATAAATAGACGAGAGTGTGATTTGTGGCTGCCTGTGATCTTTTTGTTCACTACCTTGCCTGGATGCAAGGACTGCAGGAGTGGCCTAGTGGTTAGGGTGGTGGACTTTGGTCCTGAGGAACTGATTTCGATTCTCACTTCAGGCACAGGCAGCTCCTTGTGACTCTGGGCAAGTCACTTAACCCTCCATTGCCCCATGTAAGCCGCATTGAGCCTGCCATGAGTGGGAAAGCGCGGGGTACAAATGTAACAAAAAAAAAAAAAACCCAAACAAACAAAAAAACCCCTACCTCAACATCTTCCCCGAGAGAAACAGCCCAATCCATTTCTAAGCCTCACTTTGGCTCCCAGGGTATACTGCTTCTTACTGAGTCGGGAGCAAAGGCTGGATCTAGGTCCTGGCATGTTCCTAAGGACTGACTCCTTTCCCTCCAGGAAAACACAACAGGTGTGGAGCACCTTCCTTCCTGAGACCATGCCAGGTTTTCTCCAGGGTTCTGTGTCTGTCCTGAGAAAGCCATCACAAAGCACTACTGGGAAGGGTTTAGAACCTGGGGAATCTTCCCTCTTGATAATTATGCTCACCCCTCTCTTGCTGCAAGCCTTCCAGGGATGCACAGCCAGCTATCCAGGTAAAATTAACAGGTGCGTAGCTAGACAACTGATTTTAGGTGGGCCTAGGCAAGAAGTGGGTGGGCACCAAGTATTCTCCCCCTCCTTCACCACCCAAAAAAAATCTCAGCTGGTGGGAAAACTCTTGGCAGTCTGCAGCAGGCATGCACTGAAAATTGAGCATATGCAGGTTCCAGTATCGTGGAGAGTAGCATCTGCATTACCATCAGGGGGAAGTCTTCAGCTGGCAGAACTTGGGATCCCCAGCAGTTACCTCTAAACATGTGCTACTGTTGGGTGGGCCTGAGCCATAAGTGGGTGGGCCCTGGCCCACTCAGGCCCACCTGGGGCTACGCCACTGAAAATTAATCTCCCTTCTCATAGTATTTGCAGGGTAATAAGACATGAAGAGATAACAGGGAGACCAGGAGGGTGTCTCATAAATCACACTATGTATGAGAGAAAAAGCTGTTCTGCTTTTAATTCAATGGAACCCAAGGACAACATACACAGACTAAACAGCACAGGGGAAAGCAGAGATCCCTGAGGGACCCTGCATCCCAGAGACCAGTACTGGGAGTAAACATGACTTTTTCTGACACAATAGCTCTGATTATGTAGAAATTCTCGAAACCAGTTGAAAACTGACCCAGATAAGCTGATGTTACATAACGTTCCCAATAACAAGCTACGATCTACAGCGTCAAAAGCTGCTGAGATGTCAAATTGAAGTAAAATGGCTTGCTGACCTAGGCTCAGTCTTCTTTTCACACAAGATGTTAAGATTAATAAAAATGTCTCCGTGCTATGTGCTGGGTGAAAACCAAGCTGAGAAAAATGTAGGCATGAAAATCTTTCCAAATAAGCTGCAAACTGTTTACTTACAAGAGCTTTCATCAGCTTTTGAAAGAAAGGAATATTTGCTACTTGTCAGGTTTCTCGTGGAACCTCTGGGTTAGTGAGCCCTTGGACCAATGCCGAGGAGCGGCAGCGGCAGGAGAATCACCCAAACACAAGACAAGGCAGAACAGATGTACTGGCAAACCCAGGACCGGAACTCCCAGACGAAGACTGCAGCCGAGGCAACTCAAGCTGGAACAAGCAGGACAGGAAATCAGCCCAAACTTCACCTGCACTTGACTGCCGTTCCTCAGGGGTTGAGCCCCTGGGTGCAGGCGGCCGGCAGGACTTACCAGACAGGGCAGGAAGGCTGAACCGCAGGAAACAGCAAGAAGAAGAAACCAGAAAACAAGCCAGGTCTAGGCAGGCAGCAGACAGTAGAATAAACCAGGAGACAGGCCGGGTCAAGGCAGGCAGCAGACAGTCGAATAAACCAGGAGACAAGCAGGGTCAAAGACGCAACCGAGAAAAACTCAGCAGCACTGCAACTAACTCTCACCCAAGGAAACTCCTCTGAGGACCTCTGCTGCAAGGCAAACTATAAAACTTCCCAGGTGATTAATAAAGGCAGCCTACAAGGGAGTTCACCAGGTACGGGTACTGCTTGGTTCCAAAAAAACTCCCAAAACAATCTGGAAGGCTGGAAGATCCGGACCGGACCAGAATATCTTCTGGAACATGGGAAACGGCAAGCCATCGGTTCACAGCTGCTACCAGGTCTAGCCACCGGGGGGGGGGGGGGGGGGGGGGGGCGAGGTGACTGAGAGCAAGGAACCTGGGCACAACCGTGACACTACTGGTCTAAAACTCTCAGGGAGAGAAAATCCAAGCTAGGTGCTTTAGGAAGAGGAGGAGACAAAACTATTCTTCCCATAGCAACAGGTAAAAGACTTAACCTCAATAAATCATTAACAGATGAGGTTAACCAGTTCAATCATTTTCATGATTTCATTCCCAATTGCAAAGGTCTCAAATACAAAACCTACTACGAGTCCAACTTCTCCGTTAAAGATAGCCAACTCTGGAACGCCATACCAAGACACATCCGAACAACCAACGAACACCTACCCTTCCGAAAGCTGCTGAAAACTCACCTCTTCAAACAAGCCTATCCAAAGGACCCAACTTAACTCACAAACATAATCCACACCACTAACACTACCAATACCTCGACACACCCTCCCTCCTGTTCTACTCCACACAATCATGATATCTCTGTGACACTTTGTACCAAACATTGTAAGCCGCACTGAACCTGCTATCGAGTGGGAAAGAGCGGGGTATAAAAGCTACAAATAAATAAATAAATATGAGAAAACAAAGAACCAGGACCAGTGCGTTTTTCTAGCAAAAAAGGTGCCGGTACTCAAATGCTAGGCCACCCCATAATAGATAGGCCCCCTGCAACCAGTCATAAAATCTATGTCAAGACAGAACTGGTGTGTAGAGCCTCAGTTTTCATTAAAACTTGGGGTCCATGGGTCAATTTTAGCAGACGATGGAAAAGGTGCCGGTACTCCGTACCTCCAAGTACCCCCTGAAAAAAAGCCCTGAGCAGGACGTACATCCAAACAAGAAAAGTGAGAATTTCCTTAACAGAGGTTCCACCTCTTCCTCCATAATCACAGAAAAGTTCCAACATTGGTCCACTTTTATCTCACAAATAGTTGAAGGTGTGGAGGTGGTGGTACTTAACTGACTGATCCTTTGTGATTCCTTCTCAAGATCTATCCAAATTTGAGCCACTTTATGATCAAAACAATCAGTGTCCTTCTTTGTTAAACTGTACAGCGCTGCGTAACCCTAGTAATGCTCTAGAAATGTTAAGTAGTAGTAGTGATGACCTTAAGGTGGCCAAACAAGTAGAAAAAGCAACTGAGAAAGCTAGAAGGATGATTGGGTACATAGGGAGAGGAATGACCAGTAGGAAAAAGGAGGTGATGATGCCCCTGTATAAGACTCTGGTGAGACCCCATTTAGAATATTGTGTACAATCCTGGAGACCACACCTTGAAAAAGATATAAACAGGATGGAATCGGTCCAGAGGGTAGCTACTAAAATGATCAGTGATCTTTGTCATAAAGTGTATGGGGGTAGACTTAAAGATCTCAATAGGTGTACTTTGGAAGAGAGGCAGGAGAGGGGATATATTACACTTACTTATGCAGAATAAATGCATAGGAGGTGAGTCTCTTTCAATTGAAAGGAAACTCTGGAATGAGGGGGCATAGGATGAAGGTGAAAGGGGATAGACTCAGAAGAAGCCTGAGGAAATACTTCTTCACGGAAAGGGTGGTGACTTCATGGAATGGTCTCCCACTGGAGGTGTTGGAGACAAAAACTATTTCTGATTTCAAGAGAGCTCGGTATAAGTACATAGGTTCTCTAAGGGAGAGAAAGGGAGAATCAATGGCATCGCTGGGCAGGCTGGATAGGCCTCTTTTTGAAACACATAGCAAATAAATCCATTGGAATCAAAAGTGTTTACTAGCTTGGATTTCTACTTTTAGTCCCAGCGTTCTCAGCTTCTTCACACAATTCTTTTCCAGCCTGTCGCTGGGAACTGGGGGCTATTTCACCCCAATAGCTTTCAGCAGCCTCCACTCTTTCTGG
This sequence comes from Microcaecilia unicolor, assembly GCF_901765095.1. Lineage (NCBI taxonomy): Eukaryota > Metazoa > Chordata > Amphibia > Gymnophiona > Siphonopidae > Microcaecilia > Microcaecilia unicolor. The sequence continues at coordinate 354,694,826 of NC_044034.1, forward strand.
CTTTCTCAGCTACTTCTTCCATAGCTAACTGAGGGAAAAGAGGGAGGCCACTGCACACATGGCTTGTAAACCACCTCATGGCCTCCTCTTTCCCCTAGAGCACATAAGTTCACCCTACAAATGTAAGCCCCGCCCCTCAAGAGCTAACCACACCTTACCTTTACCTTATTCTTTGTAGTCAATGACCTTTACCTCAGGTGTGGCTTTCTTCTGGAGGACGGTTTCGTATAAATTATATGGAAATTAAGGAAGGAGAATGGGTTAGGGAATAAGGAAAGCTCAGGGAAGGAATGGGGTAAATTTTACTTTTCTTAAATTACACAAAAATTTATTTAAAAAAAACAACAACAAAAAAAACTTTAAAACACCAAGTTATAAGCAAATGTTTTGTTTTTTTTTTATATTTTTTGTATAGTACCCTGACTGGATACAGTTTACAAAACTGTATGGCAAACAAGACAAAGCATGTACAAACAGGAGAAAATTTTTTTATCAGGTAAGTAATGTTTTTACACTAACAGCCCTTTAAATAGAATTTATTGTTGTCAACCCCGCCATCTAAAAACTAGAAATGATTCTTTGTGTTTCCTTTTTATCTTCAGAATTAATTACTTCTGGAACTTAGTTTATCAGGTATTATTTTGTGTTTGAATTGTTAGTCCATACATTTAAATATCCATCTGTCACCTCACTGTCTTCTTTGGGTCTTTCTTGTTGTTCTTCGTTTCTTCTCCTTTCTTAATTGGAGCTCTTAGATGTTCTTCCCAAGGTTTCTCCGGCTCAGGAACCCTACTACCTGACTTTAACAAATCAACAAGGCAATACCCTAAAGCTATACAAGAACTATCATAGGAAATGTTTATTATATCCCTATGCTAACTAAGGGGTCCTTTTACTAAGCCGTGTAAGCTTCTGTGCGGTCCAGCGTGTGCCAAAATGGAGTTACTGCCTGACTACCGTGTGGCTCTTGCGGTAATTTCATTTTGGCACACGTCCGATACGTATGTCTGCAAAATATTTTTTATTTTTGGGCGCGTGTAACGGACGCACACCGAGTGGCATGTGGCGCACGTAGGTCATTACTGCGCAAGTCCTTACCACTAGGTCAATGGCTGGCGGTAAGGTCTCAGACCCAAAATGGATGCATGGCAATTTTCATTTTGCCGCATGTCCTTTTTTGGCAGAAATTTAAAAAAAGGCATTTTTTACTGGCACGCTGAAAAATGATTCTGCGTGCGCCCAAAACCCGTGCCTACACTACTGCAAGCCATTTTCAGCGTGCCTTTTGTAAAAGGACCCCTTTGGAAAAAAAATGACTAATTCAAGATTCCCTTCTGACCCTCCCCACAAATATGTCCTCTAATAATAATCATGTACTCACAAGGCACCAGCTACAGACTATTAGTTCAGATCAGGCTTTTGTTAAATACTTTTTCATGTGATGGTCAAAGTAATATTTTCCACATTTATGCTCTCTGCCACATTATTCAGCAATCTATATAATAATTTGTACCTCAAGGTTCTCTGGCTGGCTAGCTGTCTGGGTTCGTAACATGTTGGTGATGCCAGCTCGCCTCCAGCGTTCCCTTCCCCTCTCATTGTCCCGCCCTCGTGTAGAGACGAAATGACGTCAGAGGAGGGTGGGACACTGAGAGGGAACGCTGGAGGCGATGCGAGCCCAGCCTGCCTGCCGCCGCTCTGACCTGAGGTAAGATGGATGGCTTATAGGCAGGGCGGCAGGAAGGACAGAGTCACTGGCCATGGAGGGGAGGGGAGAATCGCTGCACATAGATGGGATGGGAGGGCAGGACACAGGACGGGTAGAAGCGAATCACTGGATTTCGATGGGATGGAAAGCAAGGGGACAATCGCGGGACACGGATGGGAGGGCAGGGCAGAGGAGAATCGCTGAACATGGAGGGGAGGCCAAAATCGCGGGACACGGAGAGGAGGGGAGAATCGCGGAAAACAAAGAGGAGGGCAGGGCAGGGTACTGGACAATCGCGGGACACGGAGGGGAGGGCAGGGCAGAGGAGAATCGCTTGACATGGAGGGGAGGCCAAAATCGCAGGACATGGAGGGGAGGTCAGGATCGCAGGACACGGAGGGGAGGGCAGGGGAGAGAGGAGAAATCGCTTAGTCGAGAGCCTTCCTAGGGCCCGTTTTATTTTTTACGAAACGAGCTTTGTTGCACTAGTTTATTATAAACAGGAGCATCTGAAGAGCACTACTACTACTACTTAACATTTCTAGAGTGCTACTAGGGTTACGCAGCGCTGTACAATTTAACAAAGAGAGACAGTCCCTGCTCAAAGAGCTTACAATCTAATAGATAAGAGTGAGACAAATATAGGACAATCAAGCCATTGTGACATCACTGATGAGGTTGGCTCTTAGGCATTGGTGGAATGAGGCATTATGACATCACAATCTCAGCTCTGGTTAAATCACTGCTATATGTAATACTACTACTACTACTTAACATTTCTAGAGCGCTACTAGGGTTACGCAGCGCTGTACAATTTAACAAAGAGAGACAGTCCCTGCTCAAAGAGCTTACAATCTAATAGACAAGTGAACGGTCGGTCCGATAGGGGCAGTCAAATTGGGGCAGTCTGGATTCACTGAACGGTAAGGGTTAGGTGCCGAACGCAGCATTGAAGAGGTGGGCTTTAAGCAAAGACTTGAAGATGGGCAGGGAGGGGGCTTGGCGTAAGGGCTCAGGAAGGTTGTTCCAAGCATAGGGTGAGGCGAGGCAGAATGAGCGGAGCCTGGAGTTGGCGGTGGTGGAGAAGGGTACTGAGAGGAGGGATTTATCCTGTGAACGGAGGTTACGGGCGGGAACGTAAGAGGAGATGAAGGTAGAAAGATAGTGAGGGGCAGCAGACTGAGTGCATTTGAAGGTAAGAAGGAGTAGTAATAATAATAATAAATTGGACAGCCAAGAGAGAGAGCAAAGACAAAGAGCAGAAGCTCAAATACTCTAAACGGAAACTTCTACTAATTTCTGAATAACCAAGTAAGAACCTTTGATGCCAGAGTCAGTATAATTTGAGAATAGCACTTGCCATCTCGCTCTCTCCTGTCCCAGTTAGAGCTGTCAAATATATATAACATAAAGGTAAAAAAAAAAAAAAAACTCTCCACCTTCAACCTTAGCTTATTCCAATTCTCTGTTCTTACAGATATTAATCTTTAAATTAAAATGCACATATATTCACCACTACATCATACCGTGCTACTGCTGCTGCTTTTTATAACCAATGACAGTGTTCTTTGTCTGTACTTTAAAGCACAGTCTTTTCTTCAATCTCAAGCAGCTTTAAGTGCCCACACTAGAACAGCAGTGCAGGTCTCTTTCTTCTAAAACAATTTAAATTCAGGCCCTGTTAAGATCTCCCTGAATCTCTCAGGGAAATTTTCTCTGCCACCTGAGACACTAAGAGGGGCATAATCGAAGGGGGCACCCAAGTTTTCCTGAGGGCATCCTCGCAGGACATCCCCGCGAAGGGGCGGGGAAACCCATATTATCGAAACAAGATGGGCGGCCATCTTTCGTTTCAATAATATGGTCGGGGATGCCCAATTCTCCACATTTAGGTCGACCTTAGAGATGGTCGTCCCTAGAGATGGTCGTCCCCCATTTTCGGCGATAATGGAAACCGAGGACGCCCATCTCAGAAACGACAAAACCCAAGCCCTTTGGTCATGGGAGGAGCCAGCATTCGTAGTGCACTGGTTCCTCTCACATGCCAGGACACCAACTGGGCACCCTAGGGGGCACTGCAGTGGACTTCACAAATTGCTCCCAGGTGCATAGCTCCCTTCCCTTGGGTGCTGAGCCCCCCAAATCCCCCCCCAAACCCACTCCCCACAACTGTACACCACTACCATAGCCCTTATGGGTGAAGGGGGGCACCTACATCTGGGTACAGTGGGTTTCTGGTGGGTTTTGGAGGGCTCACATTTACCACCACAAGTGTAACAGGTGGGGGGAGGGCCTGGGTCCGCCTACTTGAAGTGCACTGCACCCACTAAAAACTGCTCCAGGGACCTGCATACTGCTGTTATGGAGCTGGGTATGACATTTAAGGCTGGCATAGAGGCTGGCAAAAAAATGTTTTTAATTTTTTTTTTAGGGTGGGAGGGGGTTGGTGACCACTGAGGGAGTACGGGGAGGTCATCCCCGATTCCCTCCGGTGGTCATCTGGTCAATTCGGACGCCTTTTTGAGGCTTGGTCCTGAAAATAAATGGACCAAGTAAAGTCAGCCAAATGCTCATCAGGGCCGCCCTTCTTTTTTCCATTATCGGCTGAGGACGGCCATCTGTTGTCCACGCCCCCGTCCTGCCTTCAGTACACTGCCGACACGCCCTGCGACGGAAAGCAGTTGAGGGCGGCTAAAATCGGCTTTCGGTTATACCAATTTGGCCACCTTTAGGAGAAGGGCACCCATCTCCCGATTTGTGTCGGAAGATGGGCGCCCTTCTCCTTCGAAAATAAGCAGGATAGTTACCATTTCTTCTCGAGAAACTTTTAAATTCTCCACAAAAAAACATGTGAAAAAGTTCCAAAGCTGTAGTACCAGGTAGAGTCGGCATATTTAACACTCACACTCCTGAAAGAATTCTCGATATTTTCATTCTCAACGTAACAAGATCATTTAAACTGCATTTGAGCCAGAGTTTGAGTTTTCCACAGTACCTTGCTCTCGTCCCACAGTACAATTTATCAAGTTCTTCCTCAATGACAGGTATCTTGGATTCAACAGTAGTCAGCGGTGGAGATAAAATTCCATATTCCGCCAGAACCGATATACTCATATCACCCCTCTCCTCAGGTCACTTCACTGGCTTCCAATCAGATACCGCATTCAATTCAAGCTTCTCCTTCTTACCTACAAATGTACTCAGTCTGCTGCCCCTCACTATCTTTCTACCCTCATCTCCCCTTACGTTCCCGCCCGTAACCTCCGTTCACAGGATAAATCCCTCCTCTCAGTACCCTTCTCCACCACCGCCAACTCCAGGCTCCGCCCATTCTGCCTCGCCTCACCCTATGCTTGGAACAACCTTCCTGAGCCCTTACGCCAAGCCCCCTCCCTGCCCGTCTTCAAGTCTTTGCTTAAAGCCCACCTCTTCAATGCTGCGTTCGGCACCAAATCCTTACCGTTCAGTGAATCCAGACTGCCCCAATTTGACTGCCCCTACCAGACTGACTGTTCACGTGTCCTTTAGATTGTAAGCTCTTCGAGCAGGGACTGTCTCTCTTTGTTAAATTGTACAGCGCTGCGTAACCCTAGTAGCGCTCTAGAAATGTTAAGTAGTAGTAGTAGTAGTAGTGATAGTTTTAGCCAAATCAGAGATAGAAATCCAAATAGACTCCAATGTCAGTTCCACAGATTTATTAACTAGTGACTTTGGTAGGAAAACGTAACTGAATTTTATCATGCATTAATTAAAAGTACACTGTCGTGCTAAAAGGTTTATCCCATTGTTACAGAGACGTGGCTAACAGGTGCACGAGATCCTTATGTGATGAGTTTGGGTCCTCATGGATGTAGCATCCTTCGTCAACCTTGAAAAGGAAGAAAATAGGGAAGCAGAGTGGCTATGACATATAAATCAGAATTAGAATTAATGAAGATGGCCATTAATTTCGAGGAATTGAAATCAAATAGGAAAAGCAAATGGTCTTTTTTATTGATTTATTATCCCCCAGGTGGTGGATTAAAAAAATGAAATGTTATTTGATTTTATGGCTAATATATTATTAAAGAGGCCGGATGTTAGGGGACTTTAACTTTTATTTTGGTGCTTTAAATAATATGAGGCCTATATTCAGTCTGTGGTGGTCAGAGGTTTCTAATCCGCTGGTGGCCTTTGGCCGAATTAAGCCTGGATATTCAGTGCAGGGCCATGTCTGGGGATTGACATTGAATATCTGAGTCAGCTCTGCTATTCCACGTATTAAAAAAGGAGGAAGGAAAACCAGATGACAGCTGGCATGGTTAAAAAAACGAGGCGAAGGAAGCTATTAGAGCTAAAAGAAAATCTTTTAGAACATGGAAGAAGGATCCGACTGTAAATAATAAGAAACAGCATAAGGAATGGCAAGTCAAATGCAAAGTGCTGATAAGGAAGGCAAAGAGGGACTTTGAAAAAAAATAAAAGATTGCATTGGAGGCAAAAACACATAGTAAAAATTTTTTTTTAGGTATATTAAAAGCAAGAAGCTGGCTAAGGAATCAATTGGACCACTAGATGACCGAGGGGTAAAAGGGGCACTTGGGGAAGACAAAGCCATAGCGGAGAAATTAAATTAATTCTTTGCTTCGGTCGTCACTGAGAAAGATTTAGGGAGAGATATTGGTGCCACAAAAGATATTCAAAGCTGACGAGTCAGAGAAACTGAATGAAATCATTATAAAGCTGGAAGATGTAATTTTATTTATTTTAGTTACATTTGTACCCCGCGCTTTCCCACTCATGACAGGCTCAATGCGGCTTACATGGGGCAATGGAGGGTTAAGTGACTTGCCCAGAGTCACAAGGAGCTGCCTGTGCCTGAAGTGGGAATTGAACTCAGTTCCCCAATTTGTCAAACTGAAGAGTAGCAAATCGCCTGGACCGGATGGTATTCAATAAAAAATAAAAAACGTATCATCTTATTTTCTTTTCCATGTTTTATTTTGTTTGATTTCTACAGAGTACTGATAGAATTGAAAAATGAACTTGCGGAATTGTTGTTAGTAATATGTAATTTGTCTTTAAAATCAAGCATGGTGCTGGAAGACTGAAAGTTGGCCAATGTAACGCCGATTTTTTAAAAAGGTTGCAGAGGTGATCTGGGAAATTATAGACCGATGAGCCTGACGTCAGTGCCAGGCAAAATAGTAGAGACTATTATAAAGAACAAAGCTACAGAGCGTATTTAAAAGCATGGATTAATGAGACAAAGCCAATATGGATTTAGTGAAGGGAAATTTTGCCTCACCAATCTATTACATTTTTTTGAAGGGGTGAACAAACATGTGGATGAAGGGGAGCTGGTCAATATTGTGTTTCTGGATTTTCAAAAGGCATTTGACAAAGTACCTCATGAAAGACTCCAGAGGAAACTGGAGAGTCATGGGATAGGAGGTAGTTTTCTATTGTGGATTAAAAACTGGCTAAAAGATAGAAAACAGAGAGTAGGGTTAAATGGACAGTATTCTCAATGGAGAAGGGTAGATAGTAGGATTCCCCAGGGGTCTATTCTGGGATCATTGCTTTTAACATATTTATTATAAATGATCTAGAGATGGGAATAACTAGTGAAGTAATTAAATTTGCTGACGACACAAAGTTATTCAAAGTTGTTAAATTGAGAGAAGATTGTGAAAAATTACAAGAGGACCTTACGAGACTGGGCGTCTAAATGGCAGATGACGTTTAATGTGAGCAACTGCAAATTGATGAATGTGGGAAAGAGGAACCCGAACTATAGATACGTAATGCAAGGTTCCACATTAGGAGTCACCGACCAGGAAAGGGATCTAGGTATCATCGTTAATGATATGTTGAAACCCTCTGTTCAGTGTGCATCAGCGGCTAAGAATGCAAATAAAATGTTAGATATTATTAGGAAAGGAAAGGAAAAAAAAAATGAAGATGTTATAATGCCTTTCTATCGCTCCATGGTGCGACCGCACCTCAAATGTTGTGTGCAGATCTGGTTCTCGCATCTCAAAAAAAAATATGGTGGAATGAGAAAAGGTCAGAGAAGGGCAACAAAAATGATAAAGGGGATGGGATGACTTCCCTATGAGGAAAGGCTAAAGCGGCTAGGGCTCTTCAGCTTGGAGAAGAGACGGCTGAGGGGAGATATGATAGAGGTCTATAAAATAATGAGTGGAATGGAACGGGTAGACATGAATCGATTGTTTACTCTTTCCAAAAATGCTAGGACTAGGGGACACGCAATGAAGCTACAAAGTGGTAAATTTAAAACGATTCTGAGAAAATATTTCTTCGCTCAATGTGTAATTAAACTCTGGAATTCATTGCCAGAGAATGTAGTGGGGTTTTAAAAAAAGGTTTGGATAGCTTCCTAAAAAAAAAAAAAGTCCATAAACCATTATTAAGATGAACTTGGGGAAAAATCCACTGTTTATTTCTAGGATAAGCAGCATAAAATGTATTGTACTGTTTTGAGATCTTGCCTGGTACTTGTAACCCGGATTGGCCACTGTTGGAAATAAGATGCTGGGCTTGATGGACCTTTGGTCTGTCCCAGTATGGCAATACTTGCATATTTATGTAGTTAACTGGCTGCTAAACTTAACTGGTCAGCTGCTGAAAATCAGCGGTAACCGGCTATGTCACATGACATAGCCCGTGACTGGGCTAGCCGCTGGCCGGGATATTCAGAGGGAGATAGCTGGTTATCTCCCATTGAATACTGGCGGATAGCCAGCTTGAGTGTATTTAACCAGCCAGGTGCCATTCTTGGTCTGTTAAATGCTTTTGAATATCAGGTGAAATATGTTTATAATTAGTAGTGGGTAGCTTGAGGAAGAGCTGGGGGGTGGTATTGAAAATTTGTAGATAGAAATTTTATATATTGATTTTGTGGATTATGTGTTTGAAGGTTTGATTTGTGTTGGGGTAATTGTCTGTAGATTGTGTATGTTTTTTATGTGCTCCGCTTAGAAATAGGTTGATTATAACTAAACTAAACCAAATTAAACTTAGACAGTATCATATATATATATCGGAAGATCAAAAATGGAATTTTATAAGCCCAGTTCCAATCAGCTCCTGCTAGGCAGGATGAGGGGGGGGGGGGGGGGTGAATATAATGTACTTGTTTTAAAAAGATAATTAGCAATTGAAAAAACCTACCCACAAAAATCAGTCTCTCTTTTCTTTCTGTGTTGCCGTAGTTACAGCTTGGAAATGGTGTGTGGAGAAAACTGATTGCTCGGACATGTGTGACTATGAATCATCAACACACTGGCAAACCCATAATGACATCCAAGATACTGATTAGAAAGATAGAAAACACTTATATATACTATGTAACAAAGAAAATGTTCTATTCAATGTGGAAGCTCAAACGATTAAAACCTTTCTTCCCAAGAGCAACCTTTCGATATCTAATACAATCAAAGGTCCTAAGCCATGCAGATTATTGCAACGGAATCTACGCGGGTTGCAAAGAACAACTCATAAAAATACTCCAGACCGCCCAAAATACAGCAGCCAGGCTGATATTCAGCAAAACACGCTTGGAAAGTGCCAAACCCTTCGAGAAAAATTGCATTGGCTCCCAATCAAAGCACGGATCACCTTCAAAATCTGCACCTTAGTCCACAAAATCTTATTCGACGTAGTCCCAAGATATATGACAGACCTTATAGATCTACCAATAAGAAACAAAGTCAGATCGTCAAGATCGTACCTAAACCTACATTACCCAAATTGCAAAGGACTGAGATACAAAACAACTTACGCAGCTGGCTTCTCCTACATAAGCGCAAAACTATGGAATGGCCTCCCAAAAGCTGTGAAAACAATCCACGACCACTTGAACTTCAGGAAATCACTAAAAACCAACCTCTTCAAAACGGCTTACCCCAACGTCCCCACGTAAACCTCTTCACCCAGCAACACAGCAAGATTATAATCATATTGGACAACACGCAATCTTAATCCCTTCCGACCCTCCACTTATACCTCATACGATCACTATACAACCTTGTATTTGATATCAACTGACTGGGCAAATGCCTCTGACGGTACCATTGAGCCTGCAAATAGGTGGGAAAATGTGGGGTACAAATGCAACAAATAAATAAATAAATGTATGTATGTATATACAGACATATCAATGAATACCATTGTTTAAAACTGCTTCACATTCACCTATGAGAAAACGTTCTATCAGAATATGGGTTACTACAAAGAGCTGCCCAGATGCTTAGAGGCCAATGTAACTCTGTACATGTATACGCTGTTAAGTCAATAAAACCACTTAAATCACACAAAAGCAAGAATAAATACTAAACATATGTACAAAGTGAGAATGGTGCTCAGAACTTACATAGGGATGATCAAAAGCAAACGCCGGCGCTAGAAGCTGTTAGCGCCATACTAGCGCCGGTGTTTGCTACCGCCCCATGATCAGAGTCCCCGAGCGCGTGAAACAACACGCTCGAGGGCTCTGAATGCAACTAGCATGCAAAACAGGGCTAAACATATTCATCCCCAATGATCAGCGACCAGCACGCCAAAGATTGGGTCGCTGGCTGCAGCAAACCCTACGCCAGCTCCGAGCTGCAGGAAGTCAGGACTTACAAGAATCCAGATCATCAATGCGCCGGAGACCAGAAAAGGTACCTGACGGCAGCGGTGGGAGGGGGGGGTTGAATGTGGCGGGAGGGACAGCGGAGGGGGGCCTTTTTACAATGCTACAGTAGGGCTACCATAGCGTTGGCCCACACACCAGTTTGGCACTACCGTCGGCCTACCGCAGAAGCCGGCGGTAATGCCACCTCCACTGCGTGCCTTTTCCAACGTGACGAGAATTTTTTTTTTAATTTTTAGTGCAGGGGGCTTACCCGGCAGTAATCAGGCAGCGCCGCATGCAGCCCAGTTACCGCCAGGTTAGCGCGGGAGCCCTTAACGCTTCCTAAATAGGAGGCACTAAGGGATCGCCCAGGAAATGGACGCGTTGCATGTGTGTTGCTGTTTCCTTTTTTTCTGCCTTTTACCCACTGTGGTAAAAGGGGCTTCAGTCCACAGCAAAACCACACAGTCCGCTTCTACCTCAGCTTGGTAAAAGGGGCCCTAAATGATAAGACGCCTATAGGAATATAATGGGCATCTTAACATTTAGCACACACTGACCATTAGTGCACCTTAATAAAAGGAACGCTTTTTCTGTGCGGGCCGATCCGGACGGAATTCAAGTCCTACACAAAAGATGCACAAGGCTGATGACCTATGTGCATTTTGCCCTAATTTTGACCAATCATTGACTTGGTCATAAGGAGCGAGGGAAGGTGGTAGAACTAGAGGACATGAATTGAGGTTGAAGGGGGGCAGACTCAGGAGTAATGTCAGAAAGTATTTTTTCACGGAGAGGGTGGTGGATACGTGGAATGCCCTCCCGCGGGAGGTGGTGGAGATGAAAACAGTAATGGAATTCAAACATGCGTGGGATAAACACAAAGGAATCCTGTTTAGAAGGAATGGATCTATGGAATCTTGGCGGACATTGGGTGGCGACGCCGGATTTTGGAGAATAAAACCGGTGCAGGGCGGACTTCTATGGTTTGTGCCCTCAGAAAGGCAAGGGACAAATCAAACTCGGATATATTTATAAAGTATTATATACCATGTAAAATGAGTTTATCTTGTTGGGCAGACTGGATGGACCATTCAGGTCTTTATCTGTCGTCATTTACTAATACTGATGAGGTATTAAACTTACACTTTCCTTTTCCTTATAGTTTTCCTTAATTTGGAGGACTATTTTCTTTCCATTTTCTGTTTATTTCTGATTCTTGACCTCCAGGTAGACATTGCTGTGCTTTGCCATTAGATTATTTCTGTGCAATGATTTTTCTATTCAAGCAATGTGCCTTTTCCTGCATTTTGCTTGTGAATTTCCTTTGTATTTTGACTTTAATGGGAAGAGATTCTACACCTGACAAAAGGCTGATTCCTTAGCTCAAAACAGCTGGAGGCTTCCTTTGCTTTCACAGATTGTTCTGCACATCAAACATCATGGGCAGGTGACATTATCATCATGCCATTATCCTACACTAGCAAGCAGGACCTCATATGTCAAATTAGCAAGATGGAGTGTCTTAAGGGAAGGCAAGAAAATATTTTGGGGAAACACTGGTTTGCACCGTGAACAGCTTACCAATCTCTAGTACAAGAAAATAGACTATTTCAGTCAACTTACATAGTAACATAGTAGATGACGGCAGAAAAAGACCTGCATGGTCCATCCAGTCTGCCCAACAAGATAAACTCATATGTGCCACTTTTTGTGTATACCTTACCTTGATTTGTACCTGTCTTTTTCAGGGCACAGACCGTATAAGTCTGCCCAGCACTATCCCCGCCCCCCAACCACCAGCCCTGCTTCCCACCACCAGCTCTGGCACAGACCGTAGAAGTCTGCCCAGCACTATCCCCGCCTCCCAACCACCAGCCCTGGCACAGACTGAATAAGTCTGCCTAGCACTATCCCCGCCTCCCACTACTGGCTCTGCCACCCAATCTCCGCTAAGCTCCTGAGGATCCCTTCCTTCCGAACAGGATTCCTTTATGTTTATCCCACGCATTTTTGAATTCCGTTACTGTTTTCATCCCCACCACCTCCCGCGGGAGGGTATTCCAAGCATCCACCACTCTCTCCGTGAAAAAAGAGTATATAAGTATTGCCACACTAGGAGAAACCAAAGGTCCATCAAGCCCGGTATCCTGTTTCCAACAGAGGCCATTCCAGGTCATAAATACCTGGCAAGATCCCAAAAAAGCTCAATACATTTTATGCTGCTTATCCCAGAAATAGCAGTGGATTTTCCCCAAGTCAAGTTAATAATGGTCTATGGACTTTTCCTATAGGAAGCCATCCAGACCTTTTTTAAACCCCGCTATACCTTTACCACATTCTCTGGCAACAAACTCCAAAGTTTAATTACACGTTGAGTGGAGACAAATTTTCTCCCATTTGTATTAAATTTACTGCTTTGTAGCTTCATCACATACCCCCTAATCCTAGTATTTTTGGAAAAGAGTAAACAAACAATTCAAGTTTACCCTTTTCACTCCACTCACTATTTTATAGACCTCTATCATAGATCCCCTCAGCTGTCTTTTCTCCAAGCAGAAGAGCCCTAGATGCTTCAGCCTTTCCTTATTTTATTTATTTTGTTACATTTGTACCCTGCACTTTCCCACTCATGGCAGGCTCAATGTGGCTTACATGGAGCAATGGAGGGTTAAGTGACTTGCCCAGAGTCACAAGGAGCTGCCTGTGCCTGAAGTTCCTCAGGACCAAAGTCCACCACCCTAACCACCAGGCCACTCCAGGCTTTTCACTCTAATTTTACCTTTTCAAATTGTGTGCTAAATTTCAAAGATTCTATTGAAAATCATTGAGTTAGACAGAGGCTGGGTTACAGCGTTTTACACAGAAGCCTTATGTACGCTGCTGAATGGATTTCAGAATTCTTATGTTTGTTTACTTCATTCTCTTGGCTTCCTTGAAAGAAAAGCAAGCAACCGTTTGAATGCAGATGTATTGAATTAATTCACAGATGGATATTCCACGAAAGTTTGCCTTGGTAATACTATCATTCCTTTATTTATTTTTCAACACTAGAGTCTACAGTAAGAAAGTCTACAGTATGAGACGCCTATTCGTCACTTATGGAAAGTTAGGTTGCAAAACTAGAGTTCAGTTAAAGATAAGATTGTAAAGGTTATCAATAGAAATCAAACAAAATAAAACATGGAAAAGAAAATAAGATGATACCTTTTTTATTGGACATAACTTAATACATTTCTTGATTAGCTTTCGAAGGTTGCCCTTCTTCGTCAGATCGGAAATAAGCAAATGTGGTAGCAGATAGTATATTTAAGAGAAACATCAAAGCATTACTTTGACAGTCTGACAGAGTGGGAGGGTGGGGGTATGCATGGGGACATCAAAGCATTTCATTGATATTCTAACAGAATGGGTGTTGGTAGGTGAGAGGAGGGTAATAAAAGTGGGCCAACACTTCACAAGACCAGAAAACTGCACCAGTGATTTCACAGTAAGAATACTGAAAGGTAATTTTAAAACAATACAGGAACGTAAGACCTTTGAAATAAGAATGATTGAATATTTTGACACCCAACAAACAGGACTTAATAAGGATCTGGGTTTTCTAACTCATTATAAACCATAAAGCTGTATTTCTCTGTGTATTTCTCTGTTTATTACCCTCCTCTCACCTACCAACACCCATTCTGTTAGAATATCAATGAAATGCTTTGATGTCCCCGTGCATACCCCCACCCTCCCACTCTGTCAGACTGTCAAAGTAATAATGCTTTGATGTTTCTCCCATATATACTATCTGCTACCACATTTGCTTATTTCCGATCTGAGGAAGAAGGGCAACCTTCGAAAGCTAATCAAGAAATGTATTAAGTTATGTCCAATAAAAAAGGTATCCTCTTATTTTCTTTTCCATGTTTTATTTTGTTTGATTTCTATAGATTCTACATGGAATGTTGCTATTCCACTAGCAACATTCCATGTAGAAGTCGGCCCTTGCGGATCACCAATGTGGCCGCGCAGGCTTCTGCTTGGAATGTTGCTAGTAGAATAGCAACATTCCATGTAGAATCTCCAATAGTATCTATTTTACTGTCATAGTAATGCTTGAATGTTTTCACTTATATACACTGTCAGCTAGCACATTTGCTTATTTCCGATCTGAGGAAGAAGGGCAACCTTCGAAAGCTAATCAAGAAATGTATTAAGTTATGTCCAATAAAAAAGGTATCATCTTATTTTCTTTTCCATGCTTTATTTTGTTTGATTTCTATTGATAACCTTTAAGAGTGGACTAACACGGCTACCACACCTCTCTAGATAAGATTGTAGAAATGGGTTTTAAGTTTGTGCTTGCAGGGGGGGAAAGAAGAGGAATTTTTAAGTTCAAATTTCTTTATTATCATCTTAAACCTACAACAAATTCGATCAAAACAATACAAGAGCTGGGTCTCATTCATAACAAAGTTAAATTCACTTGGAGAATATTTTCAAAGCACTTAGGGGCCTTTTTACTAAGGCATGCCAAAAAATGGCCTGCGCTGGTGTAGGCCCGTGTTTTGGACGCACCACAGGTCCATTTTTCAGCGTGCCTGGAAAAAAAGGCCTTTTTTTTGCGGCTGAAAATGGACGTGTGGCAAAATTAAAACCAGCGCACGTCCATTTTCAGGCTGAGACCTTACCACCACCCATTGAGATAGCGGTAAGATCTCACATGCTAACCAGGCAGTAATCGTCAGCGTGCGTAAACTGCCAATTAGTAAGCGCCATGCGGTAGAAAATAGAAAGTATTTTCTACCGCATGTTTTGGATGCGTGTCAAAAATGCAGTTACCACCCAGGGAATGCGGTAGCCGGGCGGTAGTTCCAATTTGACGCACGTTGGACGAACGTAGGCACCTACACGCCTTAATAGAAGGGCCCCTTAGACTTACAGAGTTCTATAGGTTACTATGGGGCTCGTTTTTGAAAGAGAACGACGCCCATCTTTCGACATAAATCGGAAGATGGACGTTTTTCTCCCAGGGTCGTCCAAATCGGTATAATCTAAAGCCGATTTTGGACGTCCCCAACTGCTTTGCGTCGTAGGGACGGCCAAAGTTCAAGGGGCGTGTAGGAGGTGTAGCGAAGGAGGGACTTCGGTGTGCCTAACACTTATACGTCCTCGAGCCATAATCGAAAGGAACAAGGACGTCCTTGACGAACATTTGAACGACTTTACCTGGTCGTGTTTTTCTTACGACCAAGGCACAAAAAAGTGACTGAAATGAGCAGATGACCACCGGAGAGAATTGGGGATGACCTCCCCTTACTCCCCCAATGGTCACTAACCCCCTCCCACCCTCAAAAAATATCTTAAAAAATATTTTGTGCCAGCCTCTATGCCAGCCCCAGATGTCATACTCAGCTCCATCACAGCAGTATGCAGGTTCCTGGAGCAGTTTTAGTGGGTGCAGTGCACTTCAGACAGGCGGACCCAGGCCCATCCCCCCCTACCTATTACGTTTGTGGAGGAAACAGCGAGCCTTTCAAAACCCACCACAAACTCACTGTACCCACACCTAGGTGCCCCCCTTCACCCATAAGAGCTATGGTAGTGATGTACTGTTGTAGGTAGTGGGTTGGGGGGGCTCAGCACACAAGGTAAGGGAGCTATGTTCCTGGGAGCAATTTCTGAAGTCCACTGCAGTGCCCCCTAGATGCCCGGTTGGTGTCCTGGCATGTCAGGGGGACCAGTGCACTACAAATGCTGGCTCCTCCCATGACCGTACTAGTACTCTGACCGGCCTTTTGGCCACTAGGGGGCGAATTCTCTGTCTATAAGGAATCTGTGAGGGAAATTTGCTTTTCCTCAAGAGCACACTTTTCTCCTGCCTCTGCCTTGGCCCTCCCTGAGGCTGGCTTCTCTCAAACCCCTCACACTACCCTACTCATACAGGTGGTAGAGCTGATTGAAACTTGGTAGCCCATCATCAACTTTAATGTTTTGCTTTGCAATGACATTTATATACCGTCCTGCCTGCTGCATACTTTCCTTCGATTTTCTAGATAACAGGAAACAGACTGTTTTGAAGTTGACATTTCAGCAATACGCCCAATCTGGTCTATCTTTTTTACTTCCCAACATGTTGGCAATTATGGATTTGGCAAAAAAAAAAGTGACAATAAAATCGAAACCAAGCTTTAAAAAAAATCTGTTGTTGTTCAAGCCAAAGCAAAGTAGAGATACTGGCACAGATGTTTCATCCTGATCCAACACAATTATAGTGGCTTTTTTTTTTTGTCGAAATTTTCCAACAGGGTTTCTTTGCAGTTTCTTCCGCCGTCAGGTTTTGAATTGTCGCATTGTCACAAAGAGACAGACGCCTACAGGAGGGATCTTGGTTTCCTTTTCATGCTGTGTTGATGTAGGTGAGTCCAGGGCCGTGCCAACACAGTAAGCGCGGTAAGTGCCGCAGGGGGGCGCCTGCCTTCAAAGGCGCCAGAGACCCTAGGCATGGCCCTGGGTGAGTCGCACTGTAAACTGTACCCTCCTTCCCTTACTGCCCACATCATGGCTACCAACACAGCCTATTTTCTTCTGTGACTTAGCCTTTTAACATAGGCAACCGAGACCCCCTCGGGCCTAGAGGTTATCTGATATTTACCATAATAACGCAATAATAACACGACACATGGTATTCTCTTAACACGGCACAACTTGGCCGCAGCTTTATTTGGATACAAAATCTTAACCCTAGGTATACCCAAGCCGATCCAGCCTCAGGCTCAATCTCCAACCCAGTCCGCCGTCATAGCAAGACTGACCAATCGTAAACAGAGCTCCCCGCTGTACAGCAAGGGAGCTCAACCGTAAGCGCAGCTATCCCAGCTGCCTAGCTTATACCATCAGGCTTGGGTACCCCGCCAAAGCTGCGACAAGATATATACAGGTACAATTCACATTAAACTGGGGAGGGGGGGGGGGCTGGGTGCATGCTGGTGCCCGGACGCCTGAAGAGGTCATCCGGGCTCCGCCCAGGGGCTTTTAAACCCCTTTTAGCTCTTCCCCTTACCAGCAGGATGCCCTTGAGTGGCGGGAACATGCCCGCCACGCCTCGCTTGCACCCCGCTGGCACCGCAGCGCATGCTCGTCGGGGCACGGCGCCATGTTATAGGCGGCTCCGTGCTGCGCCTTGCTTTTCTTACTCTACTTGATTTCTGGATTCCTTTAATGCAATTAGCATCACACTGCTGACATCGTCTTCCCACACTTTCTATTCTTGGCTGCCTTTAAACCCTCAGAGGTGAAAATTGCCTCAAAGAAACAAACCAATACATGACTCCTTATGGTCTCCACATTCATACATTAACTTGTTATCCGATTTCTTCTACTTCATCTAACAAGCATCACTTACGTGCTTGTGCTTCAATCTCTCCCTTCTCTACTTCCAGGCCTTATAATTCGCCTCTGTGTTAAGCCAGGGTTTCCCAAACTTGTCCTGGGGAACCCCAGCCAGTCAGGTTTTCAGGATATTTACAATGAAAATGCATGAGATAGATTTCTATACCAAGGAGGCTGTATATGCAGATCAATCTCATGAATATTCATGGTGAATATCCTGAAAACGTGACTGGCTGGGGTTTCCCCAGGATAGGTTTTTGGGAATTAGTGGTTGTAAACCCTGCTTGGTACCTCCTTCACTTCTGAATCCAAGAAAGATTTGGGGATGAAGGGGAAAACTTAACCTGTGGGCTGGCTCATGTGAGGATGGGGGGAGGGGGGGAGAATATTTTCCACTATAACTCTCTCTTCACCAAATAAATTGAGTCACCCAACAATTGGCGATCCAGTCCAAGTTTTAGCTGAATACAACAGCAAAATACTTTCTGGGTGATTAGAGTAAAGAGACAAGAACTGCTCAAGTCATTGGAATAATTATTAGTGCAAGATGAATGTAATTAAGATTCAAACACTTCAGTTAATGCCTCTGAATTTGTTGGTCACATTACTACTACTACTACTACTTATCACTTCTGTAGTGCTACAAGGCATACGCAGCGCTGTACACCATACATGAAAAGACAGTCCCTGCTCAAGAGCTCACAGTCTAAATATGGAATGTTGCTAATAGAATAGCAAAATTCCATGTAGAATTTCAAATAGTAGCAACAGAATCTCCAATAGTAGCAACATTCCATGTAGAATCTCCAATAGTAGCAACATTCCATGTAGAATCTCAAGTATTAGCAACATTCCAGAATCTCAAATAGTACACCATTCCATGTTCCACTGCACTAACCAGGAACATTCCATGTAGAAGCCTGCCCTTGCAGATCAGCAACGCGGCTGTGCAGGCTTCTGTTTCTGTGAGTCTGACGTCCTGCACGTACGTGCAGGACATCAGACTCACAGAAACAGAAGCCTGCACGGCCGCGTTGCTGATCTGCAAGGGCAGGCTTCTACATTACTACTACTACTACTTATCACTTCTATAGCGCTACAAGGCATATGCAGCACTGTACACCATACATGAAAAGACAGTCCCTGCTCAAAGAGCTCACAATCTAAATATGGAATGTTGCTAGTGGAATAGCAACATTCCATGTAGAATTTCAAATAGTAGCAACAGAATCTCCAATAGTAGCAACATTCCATGTAGAATCTCAAGTATTAGCAACATTCCAGAATCTCAAATAGTAACACCATTCAATGTTCCACTGCACTAACCACTAGGCTACTCCTCCACTAGCAACATTCCATCTAGAAGCCTGCCCTTGCAGATCAGCAACATGCCGCGCAACCTTCTGTTTCTGTGAGTCTGACATCCTGCACGTACGTCCTGCAAGGGCAGGCTTCTACATTACTACTACTACTTATCATTTCTATAGCGCTACAAGGCATACACAGCGCTGTACACCATACACGAAATGACAGTCCCTGCTCAAAGAGCTTACAATCTAAATAGGACAGGCAAACAGACAGAACAACCAGAGGTAAGGAAGTAAAGAGGTGGGGACAGTGGCGTTCCGTCGTCTGGCTGACACCGGGGCGGATCGCCGCTGCGTGCACCCACCCCCCCCGGGTTGCAGTGCAACAAGGCGCCACCCCCCCCCCGGCGTGGAACGGCACCCCCCTGGCGTCGGCACCCCCCCTGGTGTGGACCCTAACCCCCCCCCCGTGCAGCGCTCTCACTCCCCCCCGACAGTCCCCACCTGCCTACCAGTTGAGCTCCAGCCGGCACCTCCAATCTGCAGCGCTGCTGACTTTAAATGAAGCAAACCATCTCGTCGTTGGCCCTTCACTCACTGAGTCCCGCCCTTGAGGAAATAGGAAGTTATATCAGAGGGCGGGACTCAGTAGTGAAGGGCCAACGACGAGACGGTTTTCTTCATTTAAAGTCAGCAGTGCTGCAGATTGGAGGTGCCGGCCGGAGCTCAGCTGGTAGGCAAGTGGGGACTGTCGGGGGGATGAGAGGCGCTGCGCCGGGGGGGGGGTGGATGGAGCACCCCCCCCCCACCCGTTGACACCCGGGCAGACCGCCCCCACCGCCCTGCCCTTGCTACACCACTGGGTGGGGATAAGAGGGTACAGGGCAAGTGAGTAGTGGTTAGGAGTCAAAAGCAGTTAAAGAGGTGGGTTTTTAGCCTGGATTTGAAAACGGCCAAAGACAGGGCTAGACGTACAGGCTCGGGAAGTCTATTCCAGGCGTGAGGTGCAGCGGGATAAAAGGAACGGAGTCTGGAATTAGCAGTCACATTCTCTTCCCTCCTTCTGGGTCTTCTCTTTTTTCTAACTTCTAAAGTCCTTTTTAGACCTACTACTACTACTAGTACTTAACATTTCTAAAGCGCTACTAGGGTTACGCAGCGCTGTACAGTTTAACAGATAAGGACATTCCCTGCTCAAGGAGCTTACAATCTAAAGGACAAATGTACAGTCAGACAAATAGGGCTGTCAAATTGGGGCAGTCTAGATTACCTGAATAGAGGTGTAGTGGTTAGGTGCCGAAGGCGACATTGAAGAGGTGGGCTTTGAGCAAGGATTTGAAGATGGGCAGGGAGGGGGCTTGGTGTATGGGCTCAGGGGTTTATTCCAAGCATAGGGTGAGGCGAGGCAGAAAGGGCGGAGCCTGGAGTTGGCGGTGGTGGAGAAGGGTACTGAGAGGAGGGATCTGTCCTGTGAGCGGAGGTTTCGGGTGGGAGCGTAAGGGGAGATGAGGGTAGAGAGGTAGTGAGGGGCTGCAGATTGAGTGCATTTGTAGGTTAGTAGGAGAAGCTTGAACTGTATGCGGTACCTGATCGGAAGCCAGTGAAGATCATCTCTACATTGAAACATACTAAAGTCTTTATTCTAAGGCTGCCAACTGGATCCAGATTCACAGGTTCATCCAGCACTGGGTTTACTGGTGCTTGCTGGGACTTGTAGTATTGCTTTTTTTTTTTTTAGGGAATGCAATGGGGAAATCAGAACTCAAGTGCCTGTATGCAATGGAGTAAACCCAGGACTGAATCAACCCTTTCCTGTAACTCTGTGTAACCCCTAAGGGATTAAGTTAAATTTTATTTTATTTTTTTACCTAGGGAGGGGTGTCCTGCAGTGGTCCGCTTCATTTCCAGGTTATGTCTGGCCCTGTCCTCTTCATTTGTGGCCATGGTGACCGTGGACTATTCCCGCAGGGGCTCTGGGAAGGAGAGGCGGTTTCCTCATCTGTCCGGAGCGCTGCCCGGCTGATTTGTGGTGTTCTTGGGCCAGGTGTGCCCAGAAAAACGGCTGGCTGGCCTGCTGAGGCTCCAGAGCATGCGAAAAATTTGCACATGCACAGTGGAGCTCCGCAGCCATGACTAAGTCTGAAACGAGGCCAGAGCAGTAGATAGTAAGGGGAGGGGAGGGGAGGCTAGGATAGGTCCGCCGCCCGCCCACCTGTTTGTCCAGAAATCCGGACGAACAGGCGGACTGGCAAAACCCACCCGGACGCCCAGACATGTCCTCAAAAAGAGGACCTGTCCGGGTAAATCCGGACGTATGGTAACCCTAAACCTAACAGGATTACATCAGTTACAATAAAACTTCCTTTTTTTTCCGCCTTCACATAAAAACATTGCGTCATACTAAAAATAAGAGTTTTACAATCCAAAGAGTTGGTTTCCGAAGATAAATATAACTGTCAACTTTCAAAGTACAGTCACAAGAGTACCTCTCTGTCAAATCAGTCAAAATCAAAAGGAACAGTTTTAACTAAATCTCATTTTTCTGATGCTTAGGAGAACATGATGGATAGCTTGAAATGGCACAGCTCTCATGCTTCAGCTAAAATGTCTGAACAAATACGTGAAATCAATCCCAGACTCTTCCATTACATGTTTTATTGAACATACATGCATGCTTTACTGCTACCACCCAGTGGCGTAGCAAGGGCGGGGCGGTGGGGGCGGTCCGCCCCGGGTGCACGCCGCTGGGGGGGGGGGGTGTCGGCTCCGCTGGTTCCCTGCTCCCTCTGCCCCGGAACAGGTTACTTCCTGTTCTGGGCAGAGGGAGCAGGGAACCAGCGGAACCGACACCCTCCCAGCGGCGTGCACACGGCACAGGTAAGAATGCACTCGGGGGGGGGGGCTTGGGTGATGCGCCGAGGGGGTGTCATGCTGCACTCGGGGGGGGGGGTGCACAGCGGCGTACTGGCCCGGTTGGCAGTCGCCCTCGCTACGCCACTGCTACCAGGACTACTTATCTAATCTAAACATTTGTTGACCACCTAGAAGGTGGGGGTGATAAAAGGAAACAGGAGAATTCAGAAAGTCGCCCCCAGGAAAAACATGACTGCACCGGGGAAAGTAATATTAATATAGACAACCGCTAAACTTACTTAATAACACGTGGAAAGCAATGAGCACAAATGCTTGTGGTCTAAGTAAAAAGGTAGTAGACAAAACAGCGAAGATGACTACAAAAAAAAAAATAATAAAAAATGTATATAAAAAAGATGACACTTCAAAAATATGAAACCTAAAAATCTTTATTGACCATTAAAATAATGCAGAGTAAAGGAGAATAGGACTCAACACAGCTGTGTTTCGGCCGGTGAGTCTTCTCACCATACAAAGTGTCTTACTCAAATTCTACATCAAATGTTTCTAATTGATGTATAGAACAACTTGTAGATAAAATGTATTGAGAACATTTTGTAACCAAATCTCCGGTTGTCTCTTCAAGGAACATGTGGTACTCAAAATCACTTGAAACAATCTAGACTAGAGCTACGCAGAATTGGCCGAAACACAGCTGTGTCGAGTCCTAGTCTCCTTTACTCTGCATTATTTTTATGGTCAATAAAGATTTTTAGGTTTCATATTTTTGAAGTGTCGACTTTTTTACATACATTTTTTATTATTTTTTTGTTTTTTTAGTCATCTTCGCTGTTTTGTCTTCTGCTGTTTTTTTTGCGAAGACTGGTTTCTTCTGTTTTTTTTTTTTGCATTGCTAAGTAAAAGCTTCAAGATTTGCAAGCTTGATGTTTGAGGAAGACATTGATATTGTTACTATTACAGAGACATGGTTCAACGATTCCCATGAATGGGATGCAACCCTACAGGGCTATAGTCTTTTTAGGAAGGATAGAGGGGGCCAAAGAGGTGCAGGAGTGGCAGTGTATGTGAAAAATAATATCAGAGCAGCTGAACCTGGGGAAAGGATGCTATATGGATTGTTCTGGGAAGAGAAGATGGAACCTGTATCCGCACGGATGTTATCTACAGACTTCCGGCACAAATGGAAAAGTTGGACAAGGATCCGGTCGAAGATATTCACAAGCTTGGAATGAAAGCAGGGATAGTGCTGGGCAGACTTATACGGTCTGTGTTGCTCATCTGCAAGGGCAGGCTTCTACATAGAATGTTGCTAGTGGAATAGCAACATTAACATTCCATGTAGAATCTCAAATAGTAACAACATTCCAGAATCTCAAGTAGTAGCAACTGCAACGTTCCATGTAGAATCTCAAATAGGGAAAGGAAAATACTGCCTTTCTGAGGCTTTTGCAACTACATTCAAAGTGGTTTACATATATTCAGGTACTTATTTTGTACCAGGGGCAAACATAGTAACACAGTAGATGACGGCAGAAAAAGACCTGCATGGTCCATCCAGTCTGCCCAACAAGACAACTCATATGTATAAGTCTGCTCAGCACTATCCCCGCCTCCCAACCACCAGCTCTGGCACAGACCATATAAGTGGGAGGCAGGGATAGTGCTGGGCAGACTTATATGGTCTGTGCCCTGAAGAGCACAGGTACAAATCAAAGTAGGGTATACACAAAAAGTAGCACATATGAGTTATCTTGTTGGGCAGACTGGATGGACCATGCAGGTCTTTTTCTGCCATCATCTACTATGTTACTATGTTACTATGAAAGGGGAGGCGCTATTGCTAGGAGATTTCAACTTGCCTGATGTGGATTGGAACATCCCGTCTGCAGAATCGGAAAGAAGCAGAGAAATCGTGGATGCCTGTCAAAGTGCTTTGCTCAGAGAATGGTGACGGAATCCACGATGGAAGGGTGAACGCTGGATCACAAATGCTCACAAATGGAGGAAGTGTTTCCAATGTATGGGTGAGTACCCACCTAGGCAATAGTGATCATCACATGATATGGTTTGAAATGAGAGCAAAATGGAGTGCAGACGCACAAAACTCAAAGTACTGGATTTCAGACATGCTGATTTTGGCAAAATGGGAGAACACCTGAAGAACCTGACGGCATGGGTAGGCATAGGAGAAGTGGAAGCACAGTGGTCCAAGCTGAAAGCTGCTATAAATATGGCAACAGATCTTTATACAAGGAAAGTAAACAAAAACAAGAGAAACAGGAAGCCTATATGGTTCTCCAAACAAGTGGCCCAAAAAATTAAGGGCAAAAGAGGCTGAGTTCAAGAAATACAGAAGAACTCAACGATAGGATCATGGAAAATTATTGGATTAAACTTAAAGACGTGAAGAGGGAAATATGGCTAGTGACAGCACAGGCGGAAGTAAAAATGGCTAAAGATGTAAAGAGAGTTGACAAGACCTTTTTCAGATATATTGGGGAAAAGAGAAAAGCTAGGAATGGACCTGAAAGATGCTGAGAATATTACTACTACTACTACTTATCACTTCTATAGTGCTACAAGGCATACGCAGCGCTGTACACCATACATGAAAAGCAGTCCCCGCTCAAAGAGCTCACAATCTAAAAATGGAATAGCAGCATTCCATGTAGAATCTCAAATAGTAGCAACATTTCATGTAGAATCTCAAGTAATAGCAACATTCCAGAATCTCAAATAGTAACAACATTCCATGTTCCACTGTACTAACCGCTAGGCTACTCCTCCACTAGCAACATTCAATGTAGAACCCCGCCCTTGCAGATCAGCAATGCGGCCGTGCAGGCTCCTGTTTCTGTGAGTCTGACGTCCTGCACATACGTGCACAGACTCACAGAAACAGAAGCCTGCGTGGCCGCGTTGCTGATCTGCAAGGGCAGGCTTCTACATTACTACTACTACTTATCACTTGTATAGCGCTACAAGGCATACGCAGTGCTGTACACCATACATGAAACGACAGTCCCTGCTCAAAGAGCTCACAATCTAAATAGGACAGACAAACAGACAGAACAACTAAGAGGTAAGGGAATTAAAGAGGTGGGGATAAAGGGGACAGGGCAAGTGAGTAGTGGCTAGGAGTCAAAAGCTGCGTTAAAGAAGTGGGCTTTTAGCCTGGATTTGAAAACGGCCAAAGACGGGACTAGACGTACAGGCTCGGGAAGTCTATTCCAGGTGTGAGGTGCAGCGAGATAAAAGGAACGGAGTCTGGAATTAGCAGTAGAGGAGAAGGGGACAGACGAGAGTCTATCCACAGAACGGAGTACCCAAGTGGAGAGGTACTGCATTATCGACCCCCCCCCCCCCGCCACCGCCAGCTTTGACAACCCCTGCCGATGACCCTCTCGACCCCCCTCCCGCCGCCAACCCTCCCCCGCCGTCGCCTACCTTTGCTGGCGGGGGACCCCAATCCCCGCCAGCCGAGGAGGTCCTCTTCTTCCTGTGGCTTAGTTCTGTTTCTGATGTCATGCAGGACGTCAGACTCACAGAAACAGAACGAAGCCTTGCGCCGGAAGAAGAGGACCTCGCTGGCTGATCTGCAAGACTTCGTTCTGTTTCTGTGAGTCTGATGTCCTGCACGACGTCAGAAACAGAACTAAGCCTTCACGGGAAGAAGAGGACCTCCTCGGCTGGCGGGGATTGGGGTCCCCCGCCAGCAAAGGTAGCCCACGGCGACGGCAGGAGGGGGGTCGAGAGGATCGTCGGCAGGGGTCCAGGGCCAAATCTATGGGGGACCAGCCCCTGGCCCCACGTAGCTTCGCCACTGGTGGAGCGGTGAGGCAACAGGGGAAGGAGAAAGACGCTTCCCCAGAGTAGCTAAAGAGGGGGCAGTGTTTTCAGAGTTTTCGCATTTATAAATCGTTCTAGTTGAAGTATTCTGCAAAAGCTGAAGTTTGGTAAATAGTTTCTCAGTGAGACCAGTATAAATTCCATTACAATAATCTAAGTGTGAAAGTATTACAGACTATACTACCAGGGCAAAATGCCCTTCATGAAAATAAAATCTAATCAGTCTAATTCGTTTAAGGTAGTGAAAGATTCTCTTAGTTAAAATATCAATCTGTGGTTGAAAAGAAAAGTCATGTCAAAGATAGTTTCCAAAACTCTATAATGCTTAGTAACGTACCCAATGCTGTACACATATCCGTAAGAGAAAGTTCCTACTTAAAGAACTCACAGAACATCGAAAGGATTAGGTACTTTAATGTATTATATTATGGGACCGATTAAAACAACATGGGTTTTGAACAGGTGAATATGTGAAAGGACCTGTGGGAAAGACCCTTTTTATCCATGGTAATACTGTCCTTTGTTTTCTGGAATTCCATATTGCCAAGACTCTGTGGGTTTTCTTCTGAAATATCAACATACATGTGTCTTTGTCATTGCATATATGTTTATGCTACCATGTTGGCCCTGCTTCGCGTTGGAGAGTCTTTTCGAGTTTGGCTGCACCTTGCTGGGGACTTGCTTCTTTTTGAGTCGTCGGATCCAGCTGATGTCATCTGCCTCTGGTGACCTCTTCCACTCTTCAGGCCGCATACTGCTGCTTCTTCTGCACCTCACCTGCGCTTCCTGGGTATTCCTACAGTTCCCAATTATAGATTGCCTTGCCGAGAGCTGTTCAAGCCACTCTGATCTGTCACAGTCCATTTTAGACCCTCTTGCTCTTTCCCTTTTACTTCCTACCCTGTTCCTTTTACCCTATCTAATCATCTTAACAAGACCAGATCACTGCACCAGTGATTTCACAGTAAGAATACTGAAAGGTAATTTTAAAACAATACAGGAACGTAAGACCTTTGAAATAAGAATGATTGAATATTTTGACACCCAACAAACAGGACTTAATAAGGATCTGGGTTTTCTAACTCATTATAAACCATAAAGCTGTATTTCTCTGTTTATTTCTCGGTTTATTACCCTCCTCTCACCTACCAACACCCATTCTGTTAGAATATCAATGAAATGCTTTGATGTCCCCATGCATACCCCCACCTCCCACTCTGTCAGACAGTCAAAGTAATGCTTTGATGTTTCTTCCATATATACTATCTGCTACCACATTTGCTTATTTCCGATCTGAGGAAGAGGGCAACCTTCGAAAGCTAATCAAGAAATGTATTAAGTTATGTCCAATAAAAAGGTATCATCTTATTTTCTTTCCATGTTTTATTTTGTTTGATTTCTATAGATTCTACATGGAATGTTGATATTCCACTAGCAACATTCCATGTAGAAGTCGGCCCTTACGGATCACCAATGTGGCCGCGCAGGCTTCTGCTTCTGTGAGTCTGACGTCCTGCACGTACGTGCAGGACGTCAGACTCACAGAAACAGAAGCCTGCGCAGCCTTCTACATGGAATGTTGCTAGTGGAATAGCAACATTCCATGTAGAATCTCCAATAGTAGCAACATTCCATGTAGAATCTCCAATGGTATCTATTTTACTGTCATAGTAATGCTTGAATGTTTTCACTTATATACACTGTCAGCTAGCACATTTGCTTATTTCCGATCTGACGAAGAAGGGCAACCTTCGAAAGCTAATCAAGAATGTATTAAGTTATGTCCAATAAAAAAGGTATCATCTTATTTTCTTTTCCATGTTTTATTTTGTTTGATTTCTATAGATTCTACATGGAATGTTGCTATTCCACTAGCAACATTCCATGTAGAAGTCGGCCCTTGCGGATCACCAATGTGGCCGCGCAGGCTTCTGTTTCTGTGAGTCTGACGTGCAGGACGTCAGACTCACAGAAGCAGAAGCCTGCGCGGCCTTCTACATGGAATGTTGCTAGTGGAATAGCAACATTCCATGTAGAATCTCCAATAGTAGCAACATTCCATGTAGAATCTCCAATGGTATCTATTTTACTGTCATAGTAATGCTTGAATGTTTTCACTTATATACACTGTCAGCTAGCACATTTGCTTATTTCCGATCTGACGAAGAAGGGCAACCTTCGAAAGCTAATCAAGAAATGTATTAAGTTATGTCCAATAAAAAAGGTATCATCTTATTTTCTTTTCCATGTTTTATTTTGTTTGATTTCTATAGATTCTACATGGAATGTTGCTATTCCACTAGCAACATTCCATGTAGAAGTCGGCCCTTGCGGATCACCAATGTGGCCGCGCAGGCTTC
Organism: Microcaecilia unicolor; assembly: GCF_901765095.1. Classification (NCBI taxonomy): domain Eukaryota; kingdom Metazoa; phylum Chordata; class Amphibia; order Gymnophiona; family Siphonopidae; genus Microcaecilia; species Microcaecilia unicolor. The sequence goes on from NC_044034.1 coordinate 354,722,927, forward strand.
TGCTTCTGTGAGTCTGACGTGCAGGACGTCAGACTCACAGAAACAGAAGCCTGCGCAGCCTTCTACATGGAATGTTGCTAGTGGAATAGCAACATTCCATGTAGAATCTCCAATAGTAGCAACATTCCATGTAGAATCTCCAATGGTATCTATTTTACTGTCATAGTAATGCTTGAATGTTTTCACTTATATACACTGTCAGCTAGCACATTTGCTTATTTCCGATCTGACGAAGAAGGGCAACCTTCGAAAGCTAATCAAGAAATGTTTAAGTTATGTCCAATAAAAAAGGTATCATCTTATTTTCTTTTCCATGTTTTATTTTGTTTGATTTCTATAGATTCTACATGGAATGTTGCTATTCCACTAGCAACATTCCATGTAGAAGTCGGCCCTTGCGGATCACCAATGTGGCCGCGCAGGCTTCTGCTTCTGTGAGTCTGACGTGCAGGACGTCAGACTCACAGAAACAGAAGCCTGCGCAGCCTTCTACATGGAATGTTGCTAGTGGAATAGCAACATTCCATGTAGAATCTCCAATGGTATCTATTTTACTGTCATAGTAATGCTTGAAGGTTTTCACTTATACACTGTCAGCTAGCACATTTGCTTATTTCCGATCTGACGAAGAAGGGCAACCTTCGAAAGCTAATCAAGAAATGTATTAAGTTATGTCCAATAAAAAAGGTATCATCTTATTTTCTTTTCCATGTTTTATTTTGTTTGTTTTCTATTGATAACCCTATCTAATGTAATTAATTGATTCTTGTACATTGTCACCACTTTGAATCTGCTTAATGTGGAAAAAAGTGGGGTATAAATGTTCATAAATAAATAAATAAATGATGCTTATGAAATGGATGCTCTGGTCACAATTAACCGGCTAATACACGTCCATGCTGGGATGTATTGTAGAACAGGCTGAACATCAACAGTTCCGGTTTGAAAATACAGGGCTGACTTAACCGCTGGACCAGGTGAGAACTGACAATAAGGACACCAAAACCTCAGCCTCTGACATTACTGCAAGTGCCTCGCCTGGTCCAGTGGTTAAGCCTTCCCCCCCCCCCCCCCCCCACCCTCACCACAGATTTGGCATTTTTCTTTCTTCTTTTCTTTCCGAGCATCTCTGTCCATCTCTCCCCCCTCCCTAGCTTAAACTCTCTCTCCTCCTTCCACTGCTCCCCCCAATGGGTCCGGAATCCCTCCCTCTCCCTCTTCCTTCCCCCCTCAGTCCTGCAAATGGGCTAATGGCAGAAGTAGTGTGAAGACAAGCTGCTTTCAGCCAGCACCCTGGGTCTTTCCTCTTCCACCACAGGAAATTCCATCAGAGGAGGCAGGAAATGGCAGAGGGAACACCAAGGGGCTAGTCAGAGGCCTGTCTTCATGCTGGTGCAGCCAGCAACATATTTAAAGTCTACAGGACTATGGGGGATGGGAAGAGAAGAGGGAGTGATGGCAGTCCTGGGGGGGGGAGGGGAGGGGGAGAGAGAGACCAGGCTGAGGAGGTGGAGGAGAGATGCTGGACCAAGGGAGGGAGGAAAGGAGAGAGAGGGAGAGATACCAGACCCATGGGGGTCGGGGGCATGTGGGCAGAAGGGAAGGACGAGATAGAGAGATACTGAACCATAGGGAGCAAATGGGTGGAAAGGGGGTGCCACAATGTTGGGGGGGGGGCACCAAAGCAAGTTGGCTCAGGACACCACAATCCCTTCAGCCACCCTGCTAAATACTAGTGGAACTTCACAACCTGACCTGGACATCTCAGGTCCGATTTTATGCTCTATCTAAAACGTACCTTGTGGTTTTGGCTATCATACAGCAAACTGGTTTTTATTTACCCCTATTATAAAGGAGTAAATCAGCCTTCAATTTTCCCTTTTACATTTTCGATAGAGAATGAGAAAATAGGCTAGGTAAACATGTTGTTCTGTCATGCAGGAAATATGAGCCGGTCGGGGAATGAAAGAAATAGCCAGGCTTCATTTGAACTAACAGTGGATATCTCTTTCTGCCCCTGCCACCCCTGTCTCTAAATCAGCTGTGTCTGTGTGACAGCTCGCCCTCAGGTCCTACTGCGCCAAGCCAAAAAGAAAGTACAGAGCTTAAAGAGACTGTCAGGGCACTGAGGAGCTCAATCCATCATTCATTTCATGCAGACTTCCCTGGAAGAAAAGAGTGTGTTGCAGTGGTAGCCTTGGGAATGGGAATAAATGTGATTTAACCGGCATCCTAAGGAAGACCAATTGATATTGATGAGAGTGACCTATTTTAAAATAAATTTTCTCTTTGTGAGATGTCTTAGGAAGAGTGAAAAACACAAAAATGGAAGTAGCCAACCACAACCTTCAAAGTGAATCCAAAGGATTGGCGATTCAACTGTTGGCATCTCTGTGTTTATTCAGCAATTTCGCAGGACTGAGTTCTTATATAAGCTGATTTGTTCTGTATCCATTTTGCTGGCTTAAAAGAACCCCTGACGAAGGCTTTGGGTGCCGAAACATGGCCTGTGTTGGGTTCAGTCTGTCAGCGTTGGATTAATAAACTACCCTTTGGATTCACCTTTAAGACTGCGGTTGGCTACTTCCACTCTTGTGTTTTCTTCTGCTGCTTGTGGAAGTCTCTGTTTTCCTGCATTGTTTCGGAAGAGTGAAAACAGATAATTTATTAGATTTGGCTCACACCTTTTTCAGTAGTAGTTTAACCCAAGTTACCTTCAGGTATACTGGGTATTTCTCTGTCCCTGGAGGGCTCACAATCTAAGGTTGTACCTAACCTGAGGCAATGGAGGATTAAGTGACTTGCCCAATATCACAAGGGGCAGCAGTGGGATTTGAACTGGCCAGCTCTGGATTACAAGGGAATGGATTCCCAGTTCCAGCAGAGGGAGCCAGGGGGATAGCCAGGCTGAGCCTATAATTTCGTCCCCCACTAGGGGGAGGCGGAGGGAAGAAGCTCAGTTCCCCTGGATACGCAATCAATATACCATAAGGCCCAGCTGGAATACAGAGGGGCCCATGGAGAGGGAAGAAGATGATTGGATAGATTTTATGGAAGGAGGGTAGATCAGAGGGAGGGGGAGAAGCCTCTATGGAGTGGGAGAGTTCTAAGGCAGGGATGGCCAGCTCCTGAGGGTTTGGAAGGGTGTTGGAGGTGAGAGAAACCTGCTTTCTTGAAAGCCTGATGTGTTTGGAAACCTGCTTCATTTACCTACTTTATTGGAAGCCTGACTTATTTGGAAGCCTGCTTTATTTACCTGCTTTACTGGAAACCTATGTGGTTGGAACCTGTTTGTTTGGGGATAACTATGTACTGAAGTTTGTGACAGCTGTTATTGGCTTGATAATAAAAATCGTTTGACCTAGCCACTGTCTGCAATTGTGGTGAGATCTGGAAAACGGCTGGTGGACGGCTCCACCTTGCTGGGAAGCAGTGGACCCTTTTCACACACCACTTGTATTATATTGTAAGCCACATTGAGACACAGCCTATTGTATAATGTCGGGTATAAATGACAAATAAATTTAAAAAAGTGTACATACATTGAACTACAGGATGAAAGACAAGTTTCAGCTCAAAGATTTACACAAATTGTTCCCCACTTTGTCTGTGCTCTTTTGTGGGCAGATGATCAGAAACAAACGTGGCCGCTAGAGGCTTTTAGTGTCATACTAGAGCTTGCGTTTGCTATCGCCCCATGATCAGAGCTCCCGAGCGCGTGAAATGCGCTTGCAGGATCTGAACACAACTAGCATGCAAATGTATGCTAAACAGGGCTCTTAGCTTAAGTAGCATGCAAATGCATGCTAAACATATTCCTCCCAATGATCAGCGATCAGTTTCTCCCTTATATGGTGTGAAGCCCCGCCCAGCGCATCTCAGTCTACCTCCCTCCTCCAACAAAGGTACAGGATGGGGTAGAGGGCTGCTAGACCACCAGTTGGGGGGCTTGATTCACGGCCCACTGTGTCACCAGGGCTTTACTTAGGGGGACGCTAGAGGGGGTTAGGGGTGCTGGAGACCCACCGGATCTTCAGCCCCCCCCCGAACTTGTGTTAAGGGGGGGGGGGGGGGACTGGAGACCCATCGGTCCACCAACCCCCATGTCGCTGGCTTGGGGTGGGGGTATTAGGCCACCAGGGTCATAACATTTGGGGTCTGCTGGTCCCACGGACCTCCAGCCCCTGTTTGACAGGTCTGGGCTTTTGACTATAACAGCTGCCCTCTGGACCAGTTCTATCCTGTTTATATCTTTTTGAAAGTGGAAACAGTACTTCAAACGAGATCTACCAGAGACTTGTACAGAGGCATAACATAATAACATAAGAGTAGCCATACTGGGTCAGATTAATGGTCTATCTAGCCCAGTATCCTGTTTTCCAAACAGCAGCCAAGTCAGGTCTCAAGTGCCTGGCAGAAACCCAAAACGTGGCAACACTCCACACTATCAATCCCAGGGCAAGCTGCTTCCCATGTCTGTCTCAATAGCAGACTATGGACTTTTCCTCCAGGAATTTGTCCAAACCTTTTTTTTAAACCCAGATACACTAATCGCTGTTATCACATCCTCCGGCAAAGAGTTCCAGAGCTTAACTATTCGTTGAGTGAAAAAAATATTCCTCCTATTTGTTTTAAAAGTATTCCACGTAAATTCCTCCCTATCGTCTTCTTTTTCCAGCTGGCTAGTCCTTTCCTAATGCACCCAGCATCCTTCTGGCTTTTGCCATCACTTTTTCAACCTGTCTCCATTTTGAGTAGATCAACTCATTACTTATGTTTGGAAAAGAAATTACGCTGCGTTGCAAAACTGACATGCAGAGCCATTCACGTGAGAAACTAATTATACCCTGTAGAGGTAAAGTTCCATTTTTTTTTTTGCAATAATGATAGCACCACCATGGGAAACGTCATGCATGCTATTTATCCTGATTTGCAGGTCAATTAATATGGGCCATTCTGGTGCATTAATTAATGTATGTTAACAGCCAATTTTATTACAGCTTAATAACACTGGCCTCTGTGCGCAGACCCCTTTAAACTCTTTACCATGAAAAGGGCTTTCCAAATATAAGTCATAAGTAATGCCACACTGGGAAAAGACCAAGGGTCCATCGAGCCCAGCATCCTGTCCACGACAGCGGCCAATCCAGGCCAAGGGCACCTGGCAAGCTTCCCAAACGTACAAACATTCTGTACATGTTATTCATGGAATGTAGATTTTTCCCAAGTCCATTTAGTGGTTCATGGACTTGTCCTTTAGGAAACCGTCTAAACCCTCTTTTAACTCTGCCAAGCTAACCGCCTTCACCACGTTCTCAGGCAATGAATTCCAGAGTTTAATTATGCGTTGA